>NC_060071.1:74574393-74877423 GCF_922984935.1 Meles meles
TTGGAGTCCAAGGGCAGTAAGATATCTATCTACTTGAGACAGAGAAGGGAAGTAGGAGAGTGGAGGCCTAGTGTGGGTGCAGAGTCCCAGGTGGAGTAGGGGGGCACCCCTGCATGAAGGCCACCCGACGCAGGTGTCAGAGTCAGATTAGGGAGATGAAGGTGACCATGTAGGCTTCCTCATCCTGGTGGTCCGTCCTGGGACACTAGAGCCCAAGCAAGATGTAGAAGGTATCTGAGCGGAGCAGCAGCCCAGTGCAGGGTGAGAAGCGTGTCCACACCAGGGGAAAGGAACAATCACAGAAGGTTGTTTATGCGCAGAAGGATTGATTAAATAAGTAGAAATAGTCAGGATAATGAGAGTCAGTTTTCTCACTGGTAAGAGATGGTAGTTAAATATATGAAAAGTGAAAAAAACTAGAATGAATTGGTGGGTATTGGATTGGAATTAGAGGTATCAGTGTGAACTCATGATTTTGAATATGTATACATACAGAAATATAGATGCAAATGTGTGTTTATGCAAACATACATAAAATAGATATAGATATACATACATATGTATTTGTATATATACATACATATATTTATTGTAGTCCTTAGCTCTGTCCACTGAAAGGGCCTGAGAACAGTGACACCTCAATAGCAATGAGCACACCTAATGCTGAAATCTTGGTTTCTAAATGCCATTCTCCACCAAAGGGAGCCAGAGCTCTTTGGAGAAATGGCTGATTCTAGGGCTGGGGCAGGGAAAGTATAAAAGAAGCTTCAACTATCTTGTGCAGCAAGCAAGTCAGTGTAAAAAGAATGGTGGAGACATGTCAGAAGGATAAAGGATCAAACTTGAAGGGGCTCCCACTGGCCAAATGTGGAACAGTTTGAGCATCAAAATAATGACAGTATAGGAATTCCATAGCCAATAGGGATATAAATAAAAGAATAAATAGAAAATTTGATGAAGAATGGGATGTTTACATAGCCTCAAAGTGCTTCTCCACAAAATACGTAATTATAAAGGGGGAAAGAGTGGCTTTACAGTGGAAAAACCTGGCAGACACCATTTTATTTATTTTTATTTTCTTAAAATATTTGATTTATTTATTTGACAGACAAATCAAAAGTAGGCAGAAAGGCAGGCAGAGAGAGAGGAGGAAGCAGGCTCCCTGCTGAGCAGAGAGCATGATGTGGGACTGGATCCCAGGACCCTGAGATCATGACCTGAGACAAAAGCAGAGGCTTAACCCACTGAGCCACCCAGTTGCCCCTGGCAGACACTGTTTTAATCACACCATCAGTGATGGAACAAATCAGTCATGTGCCACCTCTAGAGAGAAATGACAAGAACAAGGCACAACTCCTCTAAGAGCTCTGTCAGTGAGGAAGCTAATCTTGAAAAAACAAAAAAACAAAAACAGACAAACCCAAATTGAGGGACATTCTACAAAAGAAGCGGCCTGTAATCTTAAAGAGTGTCAAGGTCATGAAAATAAAGGAAAGACTAGGGAACTCTTCAAGACTGAAGAGACAACTAAATACAATGTGTAATTTCTGGACAGGATCCTTTTCCTCTAAAGGATCACCTGAGGGGTGCAGTCAGTTAATTGCCCGACTTTTGGTTTCAGCTCTGGTCGTGATCTCAGGGTCGTGAAATTGAGCCCCGCATCAGGCTTCGTGCTGAGCATGGGGTCTGCTTAAAGTTCTCTGTCAACCTCTCCCTCTACCCCTCCCCAAACCCCTGGTTCGAGTGCATACTCTCTCAGGGGAGGTTGGGGAGTACATTATTGGGACCACTAACAAAATTTGTATGAGGGCTGAGGATAAGATTGTAACATATATCAATGTTAAATTCCTGATTTTGATCATTCTACAGAGGTTATCTAGATGAAAGTGCTTATTAGTAAGAAACGCACCCTGAAGTATTTGAGATGACAGGGCATTTCACAGTTTAGACTCTGCAGGAAGAAGACTCTGAGTCAGAGTTTAGTGTCCAGGATGTTTATTAGGGAGTGCCTTTGGTATTGACACCTGTGGAAGGGAAGAGGTGGAAACAGGCTTGGACAGAAAGAATACCAAGCTGTGTGTAAGGAAGGCCCAGCAGCCTCAGTTAACCCCATGAGCGGCCCTGGCACTGAAATGGCCCTTCATTACTGTCCCAAACCAGGCTGCCAGGGCTGGGCTTTAAATTCACGCCTTGATCAGGCATTGGACATGGGCCATTTCCCAAAGGGTGTGAGCTTTGATGAGGCAGCTCTCTGCAGCTGTAGGAGCTGGTAACTGAGGCTATCTGCTGATGGTCCTCCTAGTAGCCCAGACAAGAAGTCTTGCAAAGGGAAATCTCAGGGGCTCAGCACTATGTTCCTGCCCTGTGTTGCTCTCAGATCCACTTCTTCATTTTTGTTGGGAAGTAGCCTCTCCAGGTTTCAGATGAGCGTCTCCTCCTGGGAAAATGTAGAAGAGGAAGGTTTGTAGGACAATCTACAGCCCTCTGCTGCAGCTGTTTTGGGGGTGTTACAGGATTTCTTTTTCTTTAGTGCCCATGGTTCTTAGTCACACTGCTTTGAAGATTGAAGAGAGAGTAGACCAAAGAGTGGTGGGTGGCAAAGCAAAGATTATTGAGCCCTGGTACAAAGCTCCCCAAGAAGGAAGGGCTCTGAGAGGGTTGCTGATTTGGCATTTAGATCTAGGGGTTTTTATGGACTTGTTGGTGGGCTGTTTTAATCTGATTAATCCTCCATGCACCTGTCACCCAATCAGGTTTTCGTCATCTATTTTTCCTGTGGGAAATGGTGGAGGGTTCCCTCCAGGATGGTGTAAAATCCTCTTGAGGGTGGTTTCCTCTTAGGGTGGTGGCCCCTTGTCCCTGCCTGCCTTTCTTCCACCTATCCTTCATCAATATTCTTCCCTACCCTTATTGTATAACAGCAAACCGAACTTCTTCTAATGATCAGGGTAAATACCATGCCAAGATTGTTCCTCTACTTATAGCCCACTCGTTCCTGAATCCTAGGAGCCCAAAGTGCACAGGCAGCAGTTTTCATTAGTAAATCAAAGCAACTCTTGTTGTACCATCTGGTAGAAATATTCGCCTTTTAGGAACCAGGCCTTCACCCTGTGGAGTCCAGGATAGCAGGAACAGGAAGCACAAATTTCCCAAGGGCCCATTGGGAGTGATGATAAGCAGGACCACTCCTACTTCCATATTTTTCCTCACAGACCCATCTATTCTTCCTGTTGGATACATAGCATCGTATGAAGATGGTATGAAGATCTTTTATTCAGTAGATTTAACATATCCTGAAAGATGGTACTCAGAGAATTTCACCTGAGCTAATACTTCAGCCGTGCCTTCAGCAAAGCATCCCAATGCTCTGTCAGGCCAGAAGCTTCAGAGTGCTACCATAAGTGATATGACCAGTAGATAACAGTGTCATAAGTTTACTCTCACACCTTTTTTTGCTGTAAGTTGGGTTCCTTGGTCTGATGCAATGTTATGGGAGGTCCCCTGATGGTGGCTCAAACATTGTATAAGGCTAGGGCAATGCCTGAAGACCAGACATCTAAACCCTTACCGGTAGTATATGTTCTCTGGCTTTTTCAAGGTAGAAAGATCCCGAAGTAATCAACTTGCCACCAACTGCCTAGCCGGTCTCCTTGAAGAATGGTGCTCTATCAGGAGCTCAGCATCAATCTTTTGCTGTCAAGTTGGATATTTGGCAGTGGTAATGGCTAGATGAGTCCTGATAAGTAAGAACCCATGTTATTGACCCAGAATAATCTCAATCTCTGTCACCATGGCCACTTCATTCATGTATCCATTGTGGCAGCAATAGTGTGGTCAGTGACAGAAGCAGAATCAACTGGCTGAGTCATTTTATACTCAGGATTTATATCTGCCCATCCGCCATTTTGATTTCTTCCCTATATGCCATGTCTTTTTTAGTTCCTATATTATTGCCTTCTTTTGTGCTAAAAAAATATTTTCCAATTCCCTTGTCATTTCTCTCTTTTTCTCTCTATTTATAGAGATACATATGTATCTATCTTTTGAGTTATTTTCTTAGTGGTTGCTTGGGGCATTATAATTAACATCTTAATTTATTTTATTTTATTTATTTTTTTTTTAAAGATTTTATTTATTTATTTGACAGAGAGAAATCACAATTAGGCAGAGAGGCAGGTAGAGAGAGAGGAGGAAGCAGGCTCCCCGCTGAGCAGAGAGCCCGATGCGGGACTCGATCCCAGGACCCTGAGATCATGACCTGAGCCGAAGGCAGCGGCTTAACCCACTGAGCCACCCAGGTGCCCCAACATCTTAATTTATAATGACCTTGTTCAGATTAATCACAATTTAATTTCAATAGTATACAAGAACTTTGCTCCCACATATTCCATTCCTTGTACCCTCTTTGTTTTCTTCTGCTTGTACAGACTGAGCAGTAACCTTATTTGGTGCCCATCCATTTTTCAGCAAGTGACACCATGCTTTATTAACTATCTGTATAACTCTCTGTAGGTCGGGTACTCAGGGCCGCCACTTTGATCTTGCCACTCATTATCATAATTGTATCCACATGATTTCTGACAGTTGCATGATGCCATCTGGCTCAATTATTTCTGGGTTGTATTATGTCCATTGTTAATAAGGAGCTCAGGTTTATAACAGCTTCCCCTACTTATAAGTCCGGCCTTCAAAACAAAGCCACAACTAGACTTCACAGTGATCATGGTGCCATTTACCAACACAAGCTTTTTGTTTTGGTAGACACTGTACTCCAGGTCCTCCCATGGAACAGTCATCTGAGGGTTTTCTGATCTTACTTACTAATATATCCACACCAGCACTCCCTTGTCCCTGAACCCTTTTTTCAAAAATTGAGGTAACATGAACATACACAAAATTCTCCATTTTGAAGCATACAGCAGTGGTTTTTATTTTTTATTTTTATTTTTTAAAGATTTTATTTATTTACTTGATAAGGAGAGAGCAATAGCAAGAGAGAGCACAAGCAGGAAGAGCAGCAGGCAGAGGGAGAGGGAGAAGCAGGCTCCCCACTGAGTGAGGAGCCTGATGCGGGGCTCAATCCCAGGACCCTGGGATCATGACCTGAGCCAGAGGCAGATGCTTAACCCACTGAGCCACCCAGGCACCCCAACAGTGTTTTTTAGTATGTTCACAAGTTTGTGTAGTCATTACAACAATCAATTTTATAATATTTCATCCCCCCAAAACGTGACCCTGTGCCAGTTAGCAGTCACTCCTCATTCTCCCCTACCGACAGCCCCTGGCAACCACTCATTCACAGTATGTCACTATGGATTTGCCTCTTCTGGACATGTCTTTTGAATGGAATCATAAATGTGGCCTTTTACGTCTGCTTTCTTCCACTGTGCATAATGTTTTCCAAAGTTTATCCATGTTGTAGCATGGATCAAAGTTTCATTACTACTATAACTGAATAGTTTTCCATAATACAGATACAGCATATTTCATTTATCCATTAATCAGTAGATGGACATTTGGGTGTTTCCACTTTTTGGCTATTATAAATAATGTTGTGATAGATAATTGTATATAAGTTTTTGTGGGGACGTATGTTTCAGTTCTCTTCAGTATTACAAAGAAGTGGAATTCCTAGGCCAATTGTAACTTATGTTTAACTATTTCAGCAGTTGTCACTGTTTTCTCAACTTGCTGTATTGTTTTACATTTCTACCAGCAATGTATGTTGTCTCCAATTTCCCTACATCCTCACCAACAGTTATTATTTTCCATCTTTTTCTTATAGTCATTCTGTTGGTGCTAAATGGCATCTCACTGTGGTTTATTTTTTAAGATTTTATTTACTTATTTATGAGAAAGAGCACATGTGCATGAGAGAGGGAGAGAGGGAGAGAGCGCATATGCAAGCAGGGGGAGGGGCAGAGGGAGAGGGAAAGAAAGAATATCAAGAAGACACTGCACCAAGCACGGAGCCTGACATGGAGCTCAATACCAGGACCCTAAGATCATGACCTGAGCTGAAATCAAGAATAGACACTCAACTGACTGAGCCACCCAGGTGCCCCTCTCACTGTGGTTTTGATTTGCACTTACATACTGACCACTGATGTTGAACATCTTTTCATGCATTTGTCGTCCATTTGTGTACCTTCTTTGGAAAGATCTCTATTGAAATTCTTTGCTGTTTTAGAATTGGGTTATTTTTCTTCTTTTTATTGAGTAAAAGAGATAGATAGATAGATACTGGATATTAGACCCTTATTAGATACATGATTTGCAAATAATTTCTCCTATTCTGTGGGTTGTCTTTTCACTTTCTTTTAAGATTTTATTTATTTATTTGACAGAGATCACAAGTAGGCAGAGAGGCAGGCAGAGAGAGAGGGGGAAGCAGGCTCCCCGCTGAGCAGAGAGCCCAATGCTGGGCTTGATCCCAGGACCCTGAGATCATGACCTGAGCTGAAGGCAGAGGCTTAAACCTCTGAGCCACCCAGACGCCCCTGTCTTTTCACTTTCTTGATGGTATTTTTTTTTAAGATTTTATTTATTTATTTATCAGAGACAAAGGAGAGAGAGCACAAGCAGGGGAACAGCAGGCAGAGATAGAAGCAGGCTTCCTACTGGAAGCAAGGAGCCCGATGCGGGACTCGCTCCCAGGACCCTGGGATCATGACCTGAGCAGAAGGGATCCGCTTAACTGACTGAGCCACAGGCAGCCCTCCTGATGGTATCCTTCAAAGCACAAAGCCTTTTAATTTTGATGAAGTCCAAATTACCTATTTTTCTTTGGTTGGCTATGTTTTTGTCTTTGTTTTTAAAGATTTATTTATTTGTCAGAGAGAGAGAAAGGAGAGAGAGGAAAAGCAGGGGAAGCGGCAGGCAGAGAGAGAAGCAGGCACCCCGCCAAGCAAGGAGCCCAATGCAGGATTCGATCCCAGGACTTTGGGAATCATAACCTGAACCGAAGGCAGAAGCCTAACTGACCGAGCCACCCAGGCATCCCATATTTCTCTTAACATTTTAATCCTTTCCTCTACCACCTGCCAAGACATTTATGGTATTTTGACTTCACTTAGCTTGGGTCATCACTTTTACCATGCGTCATAGAAGCTGTCTTATAGCAAGTTTGCATCATTTCCTGGGGGCTTTCTCAGGGTGTAAATTTTATACTTTGGGAAAGCACACACAAATTGTTACCTAATCTCATGTTCTATCTCCCCTTAATCAAGGACCTTCAAAATCTAGTCCCACATGTATTCCTCCACCTCCTGCAGTCTGTGCCAGTTAGATCTTTTTGCGCCTTTGGGGTCTGGTTTCTTTCCTACCTTATCATGCCCAGAATGTTCCCAGCTGGGTTATACTGCCCCTTAACCTTAATTATAGATTTAGTGGATAGGAGGGTAGGTGGGGGCAGATCCCCAGGGCTGACATGTTGTCTGGCCTAGAGGTGTTGGCATTTTCTCAAGCAAACGGAATATGCAGCTCTTCGTCGGGAAGGGTGGCTCACTTCTGCAGGCACAGAGGGTCAAAAGAAATCTGGGAATTCAAGATTGGGGGGGCATCAACTCAGATGTCCCCATTCCACATGTCAGGGTCTCATTCTTTCCCACCCACAGTGCTGTCTCTAGCATAGGACACCTAGCTCAGTCGATAGTTTAACCTTTGGAGCTCGGCTACCTGATGATTTAGCTCGACCTGGTCCGCAGCGCTCTGCCATTCTTCTGCCTGTGATGAAATCCTCTTGCTACGAAAGAGACCTTCTGGCACTCACACTTGGCTTTCAGCTGTCTGCTAGGCCTCTCTCAGCTTTTTTATTTCTTTGTCTGGAGTTTCAGTGGAGCTAAACAATAACCATTCAACTGTCTTACAGTTACTCTTTCCCCCACATAGTGCACCAGCAAATATACTCTCTTTCGCTGCTATACTATTCCAGTTCACCACAGGTGAAGGTCTTAACAGCTGAGCTACTACCTCCTAGTAGCGATCTGTACTCCATCTATCACCAGCGACGAGGTCCTCCTACTAGCAGAGGGGCAAGTGATCCAGATCCAAAACTCCGTTTTATGGTCTGCTTTCTCAGACCTTTCCTGGCTCCAGCGGCAGCAGTTCGGGTTTCCCAGCAAGCAGACTCTGAGGCAGACTTCAGCGTTCAGAATAATTACTAGGGAGAGTCTTGGGATCAACATCTGTGGATGGGAGGGGAAGCAAACAGGACTGGGCAGAGGTAGATGTTGATCTGAGCTGCAGGGGGATAGCCTCAGCTAACCCCACTGCGAGCTCTTGAGTGGAAATGGCCCATCGAGGTTGTCTTACACAGGGCCAGAATAGCCAGTCCTTTCTGTCCTTCCATGATCAGCCATTGATTTCGGGTCACCTGGGAAAAGGAACATCTCCTTGGGCTCTCTACCAATGAAGCCAACCCTGAAGGCAATGATAGCTGACAGCTGTGTGCTGACCACGGTCCCCACAGCTGGGCAATAAGTCCTTCCTTGAAGGGCATCTAGTCCATGCATCTCAATGTCTGCCACAGAAATGTCAGGTTATCTCAAATTGTTAGGGTGAAAAGAAAAAAAGTTTATTATGCTATACATTATGCTCTATGCACAACTTTTCTGTAAGTTTAATTTTTTTAAAAAAGCAAAACAATACTTTCAAAATAAAAATATTTTTATAAATATATTTTTAAAAATATTGTTTCAAAAATGAGCATACCTCTATAAATTAAATATGACTAAAGAAATACCTAAAAAAGAACCCCCTATTGCTGATACAAAGAAAGGGAAATGACCAATTATACCTAAACTTAAAAAAAATAACAAAAATAAAAAATTAAAATAACAAGAACAAGCAAGGAGAATGATGTTGAAAGACAAACATTCATTTGAGTGAGTAAAACACAGATCACCAGAAAAGCTGGTGGGAAATAAGGCTGAAAGGCAAGTTGAGGCTTCATCCTTGCTGACATGACATACCTCAGACTAGGGCAAGAACAGAAAATGCCTGTTTCATCACAGCTAGCCAGGCCTTTAATTTTACCTCACCTCTTCAGAATAGGTAAAGTCTTTTCCAGATTACCTTTAATAATTACTGTTTCCTATTTTCATCTTTCTTTTGTTCCGTCCCTGTCCAAGGCCATCATGGAACTTGGAATGTGAAGACGTCTTTGCTCAGCTTCCCCAGACTGGGATGAAAATTATTTTTAGGATGAATCTCTGAGTCACAGAGGGAGGAGGGAAAGAACCATTTTAATCTCTTCCTTTTCCCTCCTTCATAACCTGCTGTATAGCTAAATCATTTTAAAATTGTGCCTTTTCCCCCCTCTTCCTCAACAATCATTTGCCTTTTATTTTTCCTTTGGAAAGAGTATCTATCAATCTTCATCAGAAGCTTCTAAAAATGGAGGACATTTGTCTTTGCTGAATGGACCAGAGGCTAAATTAAAGGGGATTGCCTTAAGCCACTTTCATGTAAGTAAATTTATTTATTGTAATACTGATTGTTGGGATCTGAGAGGTTATGTACAGCTACTGCTCACCCCCTCTTCACTGTCCCCTCTGCTGCACCTCCGCTGGGCTTTTCCTTCTGCCTGTCCTTGCCTGAGAGTGGTAGAAGGCATCATTGCTCCCTGTGGGGAGATGCAGGAACAGATTGTGTTCTGGCCATCCACCTTCGCAGCAACAGGCATGAGCATGTCTCATGCTTCACTGTTTGACCACATTTCTTTGAGAGAGAAATAACATGGCAACAGGGAACATGGCACTTTTTAAAGTTTCTACCAAATTACCCGATAAACAATGCGGGAAAAAAATCTTAGCCATGGAAGCTACCAAGAAAGTTCTATCTTGGATAAAGTAGGCAATTGAAGAATATCTGGGGAATGAATTGAATGAAAGAAAGAAAAAGCTGACTTAACTTAAAACCATGTTTTAATCTGGCAAGCTTCTGGGTGAAATATTAATAGCATGCATTATTTATGCGGTCGTTCAGCATTTTCACGCGCATTGTCCCAGGTGATCCTTGGAACGACCCTTTGAGGGAAGTGAGGCTGGTATTATTGATACCATTGAAAGAATAAGATTCAGGGGCGCCTGGGTGGCTCAGTGGGTTGAGCCGCTGCCTTCGGCTCAGGTCATGATCTCAGGGTCCTGGGATCGAGTCCCACATCGGGCTCTCTGCTCGGCAGGGAGCCTGCTTCCCTCTCTCTCTCTGCCTGCCTCTCTGCTTATGTGTGATCTCTCTCTCTCGCTGTCAAATAAATAAATAAAATCTTTAAAAAAAAAAAGAATAAGATTCAGGGGCACCTGGGTGACTCAGTGAGTTAAGCCTCTGCCTTCAGTTCGGGTCATGATCTCAGGGTCCTGGGATCAAGCCCTGCATCAGGCTCTCTGCTCAGCAGGGAGCCTGCTTCCCCTTCTCTCTGCCTGTCTCTCTACCTACTTGTGATATCTCTCTCTCTGTCAAATAAATTAAAAAAAAAAAAAAAAAAGAACAAGATTCAATGATAATAAGTGGTGACCTAGGGCCAGGACTCAGGTCAAGTCAGCTGTCTACTGTTGGTGCCGGGGTACCAGACAGATTCTCCTTATTTCAGAATGGAGCCCTCAAGGGTTACGGCTGGGAAACTTGTCTTATTTAAAACTTGCAGGGACTGCTTGGAAGCAGGCTCATATAGAAAAAAAAAGTCATGGGGCTGAGATGTCCTCAGGCTCTCTGTCATAGTAAATACCAAGCAGATGGATCTAAATTGAGGAAAAGATAAATTGCACAAACCTCTGTGAGTGGACAGAAGTATGGCAAATAAGTTTCATTCTGTACTAATTTTGGATAATGTATTTAGGATTGTTAGTCTGAAGCATACTCAAAAGAAAAGGAGTTTGGAGATATGTTTTATTTCAAGAAAGAGAACCATGAGGGGCACCTGGCTGGGTCAGTCGGTAGATCCTGCAGATCTTGATCTCAGGGGCATGAGTTTGAGCCCACACTGGGCATGGAGCTTATTTAAAAAAAAAAAAAAAGAGAGAGAGGGAGAGAGAACCACAAGTTATTGTTGACTTTTCTTAAAGTCGTATAAAATGTTAGGTCTTATTGCTAAGAATGTGGAAAATAAAACTGAAAGCGTTATTTTATCTTGCATTTGACAAAATGATAATGAAACTATACCTGGAATCGTGCACCAAATTCTGCCCCAAAACTTTAAAAAAAGGGGGGCCTTGTAAATACATGAAGTCATAGTAAAGGACCACTAAAATAACCAAGTATGTTTCCAAGAAGACAGTTGCTTTAAAAAAATTATTAAATAAGTGGAGGGTGCCTGGGTGGCTCAGTTGGTTAAGTGACTGCCTTTGGCTCAGGTCATGATCCCAGAGTGTCAGGATCAAGTCCTGCATCAGGCTCTTTGCTCAGTAGGGAGTCTGTTTCTCCCTCTGACCCTCCCCCTACTCTTGTGCTCTCTCTCTCAAATAAATGAATAAATAAATCTTAAATAAATAAATAAGTGGATACTTGGAGAAAATCCTTACCTTTCTGAAGTTTATGTCATAGAGAGCAATTACAATATTCAAAAAACACTTCATTTCCAACAAACATTTATTGAGCTAATATATTATATTCAGGCCCTATGCTCAACACTAGAGTTTACAATGAATAAAACACAGAAGTTCACAAGCATTGTCAGAGAATACCAGACTGGTTGGATCTTTAGGCCAGATGAGCACAGCTTTTCTTGTGTCTTAAGTGGACTGGCATCTGGTTTGCACACACCGTCTCAGGTTTGGTAGGTGCTGCTGGTTGTCAGAGACCAAGCACCCCCTGGGGAACATGAAGTCAAGTTGTTCGAGCTATAGATCTACAGGACTGGATTCTTCATACCACCATGAGGATGAAGTGAAGTTATTACTTTTATTAATTAATTAACTAATTAATTTATTAATTTATAGACAGCATGCCGTGCATGAGCAGGGGGAGGGGCAGAGAGAGAGAGAATCCAAAGCTGATACTGTGCCAAGCACAGAGCCTGACATGGGGCTCGATCCTAGGACCTGAGGTCCTAACCTGAGCTGAAATCAAGAGTCAGATGCTTAAACTGACTAATCCACTCAGGCGCCCTATGAAGTTATTACTTTTTTTTTTTTTTAAGATTATTTATTTATTTATTTGACAGACAGAGGCTGAGAGAGAGAGGAGGAAGCAGGCTCCCCGCAGAGCAGAGAACCCGATGCAGGGCTCGATCCCAGGACCCTGGGACCATGACCTGAGCCGAAGGCAGAGGCTTTAACCCACTGAGCCACCCAGGCGCCCCTGAAGTTATTACTTTTAATAACCTTCTCATTAATGTTTAGTTGTTTACGTAGGTCTTAACAGACACCATCCTTCTCTGTGGTTAGCATTTCTGAGCTAAGAAGGTACAGACGGGCCCTGTAAGTTCAAGATATGTTCCAAAAGCTGACTTCTAACTTGGTTGTTTGCAAATGCATTTTCCCCAGAGAAACAAAGTGACAAACCGGGGTTAGATTCTCAGGCCCATTCTTAGGAGCCCATTAGCACATGTGCAACTCTAGGAGAGGATGAGAACTGTGACCACAACATTGTTTCTATGAGGAAAATGTGGTGCAGCAGCGGAAGAAGGTCTTCCTTCCTCCCCCACTTCCTACCTCCATGAGTAATGAAGCCAGGGTGTTTACTACAGGAAGTGCAGCTCCCGGTGTGGGGGGCTGGGCGCTGTGGCAGCCTGGAATGCCAAACCCACTGGGCAGAGACAGTCTCTCACCTCTCTTGCCCTAAGCCTGTCAGTGAGGGGAGTAGGAGAAGGTGCGCAGTCATTCCCCAACTCACCTTTTCCAGAATAGGGCTCTTGGAATTCTTTTGAGGGGTTCAGAGTCATAATTTCTGGCGACCCTTGTTCAAAAAGAAAAAAATGCAGCTAAAGGTACTGAAACAGAAAGATTTTTCCTTTCTTCTGGTTGCTCTCTCGATTTGTCCTAGTTTTTTAATTTAGATAGACAGTTTATTACAACTATTTAATATCATTCCAAGTAAGGAAATATTTTGTTATTAGCAAGAATTTTATATTGTACAATGCCAGTTTGAAATACAAGAGCATTTAACTCCTATGTGAAATCACCAAAGATGACACAATTTTTGTTTTGTAGTTCATACATGGATATATATTTTCTTCTTACTAGAGCAGTGGGAACATTGCAGAAAACTAACTTAACCATTATTATTTCACTTCTTGATACACACACATTCCACCACTTTGCTTTATTGAGGGGTAAGAAAGGACTGAAAGGAAACGAGAATGTTTTCAGCATAGGGGTTCGTAATACAGAGAAGAAACATTAGAAAGAAAGGGTACAATAGGGCTCCTTGGTCTTTTGTGTTTCTTAGAATACCATTGCCTTCTCTCTGCGTTCAAAGCAAGTTCTGGTTTCAGTAGAAAGCATGGCCTTTCAGAGCTATCAGTACCCCTACTTACTCACCTGTAGGCATAACACACCTTGTATTTATTCGCTTTGTTTTGCTGAATGCAGCACATTGTGGGTCTACTAGAGTTCTGTGCTCATGGGGCCCCGAGAATGCTATGTGTGAATGGGGCAGCAAGGAATGGTGGACGTGCACATTGTGTCTTCTCTTGCTCACGTGTGTACCCCATTGTCTCATCAACTGCACTACAGAACCTGAGTTCAAAGATAAATTGGTTAGGAATTTCAAGGTGGCAGCAATAGGATATTGAACTAGGTATGGGGTCTTTCTGAATGTGGGGTTCTGTATAATGCCCTAGTTATGGGAATGTGGGGGAGGGGGAAGAGGCCTGTGGCAGCCTAGGTGGGGGGCATTCACAAAGATAGAGCTACCCAGGGTGGGCAGATGGATCTTAGGCCTCTTGAGGGCCTGGGCATTTTCCTTTCAGGACACCACACCCAGGGTATTATTAGACACTGTGATGGCTTCAGTCAAGCCCCCAGAGGCAGGTACTGACCTCTAGGGATGATGACATTTTCAGGGAAGTGTACTCTAGTAGTAACAACGACCGAGTGGCAAAATATTTGTCAAATAGGAGGTGAGAGATTGTGGAAGGCAGACCTACTAAAGCATATTGTAAACTAGTTGATAACTTGAGCACTCAGAATGATCAATGTAAACAAACCTTCCACACAAGTTTACTTAGAGTTATAGATAGTGATTCCCATCTTCCCCAAGTGACAGATAGCTTCTCTATTTCGGAGTGTAAAATGGAAGGGAATGACCTTGTATAGTGAAAGCTGCTTTGTCCCCACAGTTCAAAATATTTATCACTCCCCGTGGATCGGCTAAAGGACATCATGTCTATTCTTTCCTTTTATTTGCAGTGGTCATGTGGCAGAAGTCTGGGTTGTTCTCAAAATTACTCCAATAGGTATTTCCCAGTACATTTAAGTGTTTAGTTACATCACCATTATTCAAGAAGTACACAGATTTTTGTTTCATAAAGCAATCTTATTACACAGAAAGCCTGGCTCTGTCTAAAAAATTTAAGTAGCATACTGCAGCTTTTCTACAAAATCCCATTTATCATAGCCTAAGAGAATGATATCATGTTTATAAAGTGTTTACCTGAAACAGGCTACTTGGTGAGAACTTGATAAATGACACTATTACCATTCTCCTGAGGGGAAAGCTCTTTGTTGTTCTATCAAGTGAAATGCAGGATTTCTGATTTTCATTTATACTTGTCTCCCACTGCAAAAAAGCATTCCACTGATCTGCCTCTTAATGAAATTTATATACAGCTTCAATTGATTTTGACTGGAAACATCCTCTTCATATTTTTTTTAAATTTAAATTTATTTATTTAAGAGAGTGTGCAAGCCCACGCAGGTGGGGGGAGGGGCCCAGGGAGAGAATCTTCAAGCATACTGCCTGCTGAGCACAAAGCCAGATGCAGGGCTTGATCTCAAGACCCATGAGATCATGACCTGAACTGAAACCAAGAGCTGGATGCTTAACCCACTGAGTAACCCAGGTATCTCCCCTTTATAATTTTTTTAAAAGATTTACTTATTTGGAAAAGAGGAAGAGAACGTGTGTGCGCACATGTGCACAGGGGAAGAGGCAGAAGGAGAGAATCTCAAGCAGACTCCCTACTGAATGTGAAGCCCGATGCAGGGCCTGATCCCATGATCCATGACACCATGACCTGAGCTGAGACTAAGAGTTGGCCTCTAACCGAGCCACCCAGCTGTCCCGACTTTCAAAAATTTTAACTAGAGTCAATGCTCATTATTCACAGATTCTGCATGCAAATTTGACTACTTATTTTAATTTATATGTCCCAAAGTGTATGAACTATAAACCAGACATCAATCCATTAAGAACACAAGAAAAGCAAAATCAGTAGTCAGCATTTTTTTGCTGTCATTTGCTGACATGCACAGAGTGGTGAAAAATTTGTTGCCCTCTGTGTCTGTTCCCAATGAGGTTGAACGAGGCAGTACTCTGTCTTCTTGTTTCAACTCTCGTGCTATAAAAAGTGTCTTTTCCATGGTCTATTTAGTGCCATGTTTTTTGCCTTTTCTTCTTCTTTTTTGGTGATATAGCTGTTTAAAATGGCCTCTAAGCATAATATTGATGTCGTGGGTAGTGTCCCTAAGTGTAAGAAAGGTGTGATATGCCTTCCAGAGAAAATATGTTAGATAATCTTCACGTAGCATGAATTATAGTACTTTAGGTCACTTAGCAAATCAACAATATATATTAAATTGGGTCTCTTTAAAGAGAAGCACACATAAAATTATATATTGACTGGTTGACAAAAACATTGTGACCAGAGGCTTGCGGGAACCTAACCCTGTATTTCCCCTAGGAGCAATGGCTCCGCAGCCAGTGATTCAGCGTTCTTGGTGACTTTATAGAACAAAGCTACCATGAACAAAGAGTCAACTGTACCTGGCAAAGAATTTCTTCAGTGGAAAGTTATTTTACTTACAAATCAAATTACAATGTGTTCTTTTAGAAACCATGTCTAAGAGAGCAATCATTTTAAATTAAGAGTATAAACATAGACACATAGAAGCTTTAAGTTAGCAAAGACCTTGGATGTTATCACCTCTCTGCAGGCCCGTCCTCCCCCCATTAATTCCTTTTACAGCATCCCTGACAGGTGGCCATTGTTTTCTGATTGAATGCTTCCAGTGATGTGGAGCTCACTTCACCAGGAAGTCCTGTCCACTGTGGCTCAGTTCCAATATTCAAAACTGTCTTTTCTTATGCTAAGCCAAGATCTTCCTCTTGGAAATTGACCTCCTGATGGTTTAGATCTGAACTCCAGAGCAGTATGGAATAAATCTACTCTCTCCTCTGCAGGTTAAGTAGGCCCAATTCTCTCATCTTTTCTTCAGAGAGCAAGATTTCCACACTTTTCCTGGATGTCTCTTCCAAATGAATCCTAATTTTTTTTTTACATATGGTAGCTCTTTTTATGTGATATCTACATTTGAACACACAAGTTCAGAAATCCTGAGCTCAACAACACAGTCAACACTGTGACCTGAATGCTGTTTTGCTTTAACACAGTTTACATTATGTTAGTTTTTTGGTGGTTGCTCACACTGCTTGAGTATTTGTAACTTACTCTCACAGTATCAGGTCAAGCTGAATCTCCCAAATCCTGGCCCTTTCCAAATGATTTTTTTTTTTTAAGATTTTTATTTATTTATTTGAGAGAGAGAGTGAGACAGAGCATGATGCGGGGGAGAAGGTAGAGAGAGAGGGAGAAGCAGACTCCCCACTCAGCAGGGAGCCCAATGCCGGGGCTCAATCCCAGGACCCTGAGATCATGACCTGAGCTGAATGCAGATGCTTAACTGACTAAGCCACCCAGGTGTCCTTCAAATGATTTATCTGAGTGAAGATACTAGACTTTATATTTACTGTAATAAACATTAATGTCATCTTTAAGAAAAAACGTGATTTTGAATAATTATTCTGTCATCTATCATTTCTGATCTCTTTGAGTTCTTAAATTTGTTATCTTAACTCAGAACATTGACAAAAATATTACTCAGGACTAGCCAAAAGGGGGAAAAAAGTCTGGTTGTTTTTTTTTTTTTTGAGAAGTCAAAACCTCAAGATTTGTGTCACTCCATTAGTCAGCATTGTTTGAATCAACCTCTCTCTGCAGTAATATAAACTCATGTCTCTTCATCTCATCCAAAAGGTGTCTTGACTTTTTGAAATGCCCAACACTTGTTCAGTGACATAATAATCCTATCAAGAAAGGAAGTGGTATTTCTCTTTTCTTTTTATTTAAGATTTTATTTATTTTAAAGAGGCAGAGAGAGCATAAGCAAGGGGAGGAGCAGAGGGAGAGGGAGGAGAAGCAGACTCCCTGCCCAACAGGGAGCCTGACTCGGGGCTCCATCCCAGGGCCCTGAGATCATGACCCGAGCCAAAGTCAGACATGGAACCAACTGAGCTACCCACACGCCCCAGGAAGTGGTATTTCTTTGTAATGGTTTACTTGAAAACAATCAATGACTCCCATTAACTGTTATATTTTCCCTAACACAATGTGTTCAATGATTTATATTGTAAAATTTCCAGGGACTGGCATCAAGCTTAGTGGTCTGTATTTTTAAAATCCGTTTTTCCCTCCATCTTGCAAATAATGACATTGGCAGTTTATCTTAATAGGAAGATAGTAATCAAATTGGGAAGAATTAAACAAGTAACCTAATGTGGGGATTTAAACTCAAACAGGTGAAGTGGGAGCTCCTGGGTGACTCCAGACTCACCCCTCACTCATCTCAGCATTCACCAAGACTAGCTAATTCTGCCCCAAGAATATCACTTGTATTGTCATCACCTTTCTGTGTCCAGTAGAGACACATTCTCTCCCTTTCTTTTTCTCTCATGCTTAAACCAGAGTTTGGATTGGGTTTTCCATCACTGTGACAGAATTCTGACTTACTCAGGAAAGGGCAGCTCTTAGAGGACATCAGAGTATTGTTATCAGATTAAGGATGCAGGGCAGAAAAAACAATGGATTCTTCTACCCTCTTGCTGTCTCCAATTTCTTGTTCATCTAACCTACCCTTCCCATGTATGCCAGAATCATTGGTCTAAAATACTAGTTGTATCCTCTTAATGTGTCTCCTACTTCCTATAGCATAAATCCAAAAGTTTTGGCATAAAATCAAGGCCTTTTCAGGTGCTAACTTGTCTTCATTCCCTTGGGCCTGTCAGATTTCTTTCATTCCCAAAGTGTGCCCTGCACATTCATGCCTTTGTACATTTTTTTTTTTTTTTAAATAGGCTCCACGCCTAGTGTGGAAACCAGTGGGGGTCTTGATCTTAGGGTCTTGAGTTTGGGGTTTGAACTCATGACCCTGAGATCAAGACCTGAGCTGAGATCAAGATCAGATGCTTAACTGACTGAGCCACCCAAGTTCCTGCCTTTGTATGTTCTGCTCTCTCATTCAGAAATCTTCTTCTTGATCCTTCCTGATGGAATCAAGCCCAGCTCAGATATTTTCCCTTCCAGCTTAACCTTTCCTGATGTTCTCATTAATTGTTCCTTCCAATAAGAGCAGGTAATTTGCATTTCTGCTCTGGAAGCCCTCATCTCATGCTGCTTTATGGTGTATTTACTTGATCCTTTCCTGCATTACTCCACTACAATAGTGGCTTTCAGACTCTTTTAACAGTAGCATAGTTTGTAGCAAAAATGGGTGATAAGTAGAAAAACATTTTACATTGTTTATCCAATTGGCACATTTATATATATCTTATTTCATCAAGTTTAAGAAATACTTCTATGTTAGTATTTCTGAAATTACGATATAGCAGAGTATCATATTTTGATGAGATTTTATTTCCTTTTTTTGTTGTTTTTCCTTTCAAACAATAGTACATAAAGTAATGGTGTGTCATAATTTATGACATTTCAGACTTGTTGAAATACAGTACATAATGGAAACAAAAGTTTCACAAAACCATATTTACCCTGTGGGCAATGCTTTCTAGTTTTTTGCTCTCTTTCCTTAAGAAGAAAAATGCTGGTCATAATCCACCAAAATCATTTCACTACTTACTACTTGATCATAACCTGCAGTGTGAAAAATTGAGACTATTTACTGAGACACAATAGGATTAAGAACTCAGACGGACTGCAGTAACATGACTTTACATCTCCACTGTTTGCATAAACACGACTTGAATTCCAAGAAATTCTTGCCCAAGAAGATGAAGTTGCAAATAACTTAATTGCAGTTTCAGGAACTTTCTATTTATCTGAACAATAGACTACTGACTGACATAGCCTTCATCAGGATAAAGAGCCTGCTCCTCAACGCAATTACTGTTGAGTTTATCAAACAACTGTTTGCTCTTCTGGCCTTGCTTCAAAACTCTCCCCTGCCTGTAATCATCTTAAATGATTATATCGCAAATTTAGTTCAATCTCAATCGTGCTTTCATTACAAGACTTGTCTTAAACCAGATGCCCTGAATCTTCTAACTATTCTACACTTTCCTCTTTGAGAGACTACTAAGACTTATCAACATAGTGGAATCACTTGCTGTTGTAAGCAATAAACTTAGCTTTGTTTGATCAACAGTTTCTTTTGCTGGTCTTTGCGGGAAGTCAGGAGCTGACACTATAGTGCAGGCTCTCAAGGGAAAACACAGCATTTATTTATTTTCCTCCTACCTCCTCCCAGTGATGAAACGCTGATGGATGAGGAAGGAAAGGTGTCTCAAGAGTCCGAAAGTATCCTATTGCAGGGGCAGTAGGGACCTATAGTGGTCACAGGTGAGAAGCTCTTGCTTCAGAGAAGCTGCAACCACAAATTAAGGTGAGGAGCTCTTGCTTCAGAGAAGCTGCAACCACAAATTAGAAATCCTGCAGTTGGACCAGGCCTTCCCTTTCTCTTGGTTTTATCTATTCGCCATCTCCTCTTCACACCTGGTATTCAGATGGCATTACTTTAAATGTAGAAAATAGGAATTCAAGTTCCATCCCAACCACTTAACTTCAAGGTACTACGTGATCTTTAAAGTGGTTATTTGCCTCCAGCTTGAGGCTTGAAGATGTATCTAATAATGGGTAAGGGGCTGCCAAACGTTTGGTTCTCATCAGAAATGATTAAGTCATTGAAAAAATATGCTGACCCGCGTCTCTAATTTCATAAATACCTACATAAATTTCCCATAAACACTGGAAAGGCTCCTTGGACCCAATAAGCCGTGGTAAATAAAACAAGTTTGTTCTCATCCAAGTGATCCCAAGAAGGCACCAATCTACATTTCCCAAATTCTAGAATTCAGGCCTAGCCCCAGCTCAGCAACAAGCCAGGTGCTCTCCTCCTTCCTGTTTTTGCTTTCATAGTACCACCCCGCCTTCCTGCCTTCCTCCGGTTATACTGATCCTCCTTCTGATCCAGCTGAAAGGTCACCCGTGGCGACCTCACTTAGAAGCATTCTTCCTTCCTCCTTATCCTCAGGCAGAATTAATGACCTAAGCACCAGGCCTCTAACAGCGTTTGCCTGGTACTTCGGCTGTTGCCTTCTAGACAGTCCATCTTCAGGCCCACGCTATAGTGTTCCCCGCCCATCCCTAGGCACATGGCGAAGAAGGCTAACTCCTCTCGGATCGCCCAGTGGCTTGCCAGTCGGAGGTGCGCAGTAAACCACCGCCCCCACTCCCCTCCAAGGAGTTTGGTCACTTTGAACTGTAGTGTTGGGCTAAGGGCAGGGCTAGGAGGGCCTATCTGCCTACCTGTTCGCCAGTCCCCGGCCCAGGCCCCCGGTGGTGGCTGACTAGACTACGTGCCTCTCCCACCGCCCCCGGAGCGCGCGGAGCTCAGTCACCAGCGTTGGAAATTCCGGCGCGTGCAACCGCTCGGGGCCGGGCGGGGGCGGGGGAACCCGTGGAGTGAGCCTGTGACGCGAGGGGGGCGTGGCTCGTGAAAACCCCGCCCCCTCTCCCTCGCCCTCTCTCGCGGGTCGGGGTTACATGGCGGCGACTGCGGCAAAGCGAGAGCCTCGGAGACGCCGCTGCCGCCAGCACAGCCGGAGACCTGAGCCGACACTGGGGGCTGTCCGCGGGCCCCGCACTCCCTCGATGAGCCGGCGAAGTCCCGTGAGTGTGTGTGTGTGTGTGTACGTGTGCGGGGCGCGCTGGAGGGGCGGCGCGGAAGGGCGCCGCGGCGGGCCCGGCGGCGGCGGCGGAGCCGGCTCCCTCCTCCATTGTGTGTGACCCTCCGGCGGCCGCCGCTCAACAAAGGCGCTTTTGTTCCGTCTCCGGCCCGCCCGTCCGCCCGCCGGCCCACCCGCTCGGGCCTGGCCGGCGCGTCCCCGCGCGGTCCGGCGGGCTGGCGGGCGACGGGCCGGGGTCCCCGCGTGGGGCCGGCAGAGCGGCCGGCGCGCCCCTCCCACCCGGCACGCCCCTCGCCGGCCTCCCGGCCCGGCCGCGCCAGCCAGCCCCCGGGCCCCGCCGCTCGGCTGCGGCGGCGCCGCCTGCGCGCGGTTCCGCGGGTTCGAAGCCCGCCCCGGGCGGCGGGCGAGGGGCGGCGGCCGGGAGGGGCGGCCCGGGGAACGTGAGGTGGCGCGGAGTCTCGCCTTCCTGGCGCGCTGCCCTCGAAATGCTCCCGCGTCTCCTCCCCCATCCCACTCGGGTGACTCGGCCTCAGCTGACTCCGGCCGGGCAAAGTCCCCGGCGGACTCGGCGAACTGCGTAGCGCGCTCCGCTCACCCGGCTGGTCTCGGAGCCCCGGAGTCCTCTGCCCAAGTTCTGAGTTCTGGTCGTAAACGAGGTACAGAAAACTTGCCCGGCTCGGAATTGCTCATTTCTCTGCTCCCCCGCTCCCCCACCCTGCTGCCGCCTTTCCTTCCCTGGCTGTTCGGGACGCGGAGCGCTGGTCTGTGAAAGTGCCTCAATGGAAACTTGTTTTGTCCGTCACCGAAAAGGGCCTCTTGACTTGGCGGTGCGTTTCTACCTGCCTTGGTGAGGTGCGTGGAGAAGTAGAGGTCTCTTGGCCGCCTTTTGTTCCTCGGCTTCGTACGACTCCACTGGTTCAGGTGTTACGTGGGAGCTCTGTGAAGCAGGATCTTTTTGATTCCTTTCCTGTTTTATTTTCTCTTTTGCTTGCTCATTGGCAAAGGTCCAGTGAAGTGGTGGGATTAGAAGCCTTACTGCATTTGCAGCAAAATTCCTGTTGTTTTCCTCATTGCTACAAATGCTTTTAAAAGTCAGTATTAACTTTTTTTTTTTTTTAACGATAGAAGATGATTTGTCAAGGAGGGAAAAAAATTTACGGGGGACAAAATGGAGTGCAGACCGCTCCAGAGTAATTTTCTGATTGGGGCTGCTTCTAGCCTTGTTAGTTTTAAAGGTTCTGATTGAACATAGTCTCTCTCTTCAACCTTGGGAAACTGAGGTGGAAACAGTAATTTGACTAGAAGAATGTAGGGTCCAGTCCAAACAGAGCCTGGCCCTGAAAAGGAACTACCTCTAGAGTTTATTATTAGAGATGTCAGATTTTAATGTTTGAAAAATAATCTTGAATTGGGTGGGAGAATCTCTAAGATCTCTAACGGGTAGTTGTTCAAACACGTTTATGAAGGGTTTGCTTGCTATGTGCCAGGAGTGTAAAGTCCTTTCATATATATATGTTACATCACTTAATAAGAATTGCCTAGTGAAACTTGTAAAATTGCTTATTGGTGTTCTAAATTCAGTAATTGCAGTCATCTAGGAAATATGCCAGATTTGAGCAGGCCATGTTTTATTATTTAGATTTTACTGTTCAGGAAAAAAACAACTGGCAAACAGAATTGTTTATAAAAAACCTATATATATATATTTTGGAGTTTGGTTACTTGCAAAGGAGGATTCAGTGTAGTGTTTGACTATTTGTGATTGAGAAAGAATCTAAAGAAGATTGATTTGAAGATGGGTTAAATTTGTAAAAGAAAGAGTATATGTTCTAATGACAAGTGTTAGTACTAAATGTGTTGCAGTGTTTTTGCATAAGTTCATTTAAACATCGTGAGAATTCATAACTGACAAAATAGTGAGGTTTGCTGACTCAGGGTACATTGGTGAAGGGGATGGGGTCTGGTAGGAGGAAGCTCAGAAGTGCTGCAAGTTTTGAGTTGGGTGATGACTCACACTGCCCACGGACTGCTACGTGGCCCTTTTTTTTATACACTGTATTTTTTTAAATGATAGGGCTAAAATGTTTCTATCCACATTATAATTCTCTCTCAAAAAGAACCACAGTTTCTCTAAGAGTAATGGCTTAAGTTACATTTTAAAAGGAGAGCAGATATCCTACAGGTGGAATTTTATAACATTTGTTGAGAGGAAAAGGTGAAATTAATTGCTGGTCAGTTGTTAAAAGTTTGATACTAGCAGTTTTCTCTTATTGAGAAAGATTTGTTACAGATTATTTATAAAAGAATTTTATGGTGTGAGTAGAAATTAGGCTTTTATTTCTCATTAGTAATGTAAAAGTTACCTTTATAATATCTAGAAACTAGTTTAAGTGTTGTGAAAGTGCAGAAGTATTAATCGGATATAGCTCTGAAAATGAACATTTCATTCAGACAGAATTATACAATAGTGCTTTCTCCCAATCTGTATGGATTTTCTATGTGTATTTATGATATATATGAATTTTCTGTTTTAATAAAGACAACTTGAAGTAGGTATTGTTATAGGCACTTTTCCGTCTTTTTAAGTTTTAAAAAAATTTTTATTTTTAAGTAATCTCTGCACACATCATGGGCTTGAACCCACAACCCTGAGATCAAGAGTCATGTGTTCCACCAACTGAGTCAGCCAGGTGACCCTCATCAGTCTTTTTTAAAGATAAGCAGAATGTACAGTTCCAAATTTAGGACCCACACTGAAATTTGGTAATAAGATATTTTGACTAATTGTTAAAAGCCACCTTTTAGCAGGTTGTCCTAAATTAAGATTGGGAGGAAAAAAAGAGTGAATAGCAGTTCGTTTTAAAAAGTGAGAAGAAAAAACTCCTCATCTCTTAGGTTTTTTTAATATACTGTTTATCTTTTCAAAGTGATTTATTTGAAGAGTTTCCTAAGTAGTAAAATGTATTGTTAAAGGGAATTAAATCTTTGGAAAGATTTTGGAAGTGCCTGACATTTATATAGAAGAACTTTAATGAAGTTTAATTTAAACTTTA
Organism: Meles meles; assembly: GCF_922984935.1. Lineage (NCBI taxonomy): Eukaryota > Metazoa > Chordata > Mammalia > Carnivora > Mustelidae > Meles > Meles meles. Next base: position 74,598,582 of record NC_060071.1, read on the forward strand.
AAATATATTTCTTATTAAAGGAAATATAAAAATATAAATATAAAAAAGTACAGATTTTCAAAACATCCTGTCACCTAGAAGTTGAACATGTATTTCCAGGGTTGTTGTTTTTCAAGTTTTTATTTATTTATTCGAGAGCACGGAGGCAGGGGAAGCATTAAGGGAGAGTGAGGGAGAAGCAGATTCCCTGCTGGGCAGAGAGCCTGCCATGGGAATCGATCCCAGGACCCTGGAATCATGACCTGAGGCAAAAGCAGATGCTTAACTACCTAGAGCCACTCAGGAGCCCTCCAGTTTTTTCTTTGTTTGTTTTTTAAGAACATAAGTAATTACCTATCATGCATAATCCAGAATTTATGAACAGAGTGGATATTTTAGCCTGTCTCCTTTTTATGAGATACTGCTTTATGAAATGGTGAGCCACACCACTGCTGTCCATTTCATTGTTTGAACTGCCTGTTTGAACCATGTATGACTGTAGGGCCCCTGTTGAAATAGGAGGCTGTCCCAAGGGTAGTTCTTTGTGGCATTGTTGGCTGCCCCACCTCAGCTCTTTCAGCCTGTTCTGTGGACTGTTTACAATGTTGCCTGTTAGTGGCATGGGGATTTTGGTCACTTTTTTATTGCTCAGAGCCTTGACTGAAACTTCACCAAAACAAAACAACAGTAATGTTATTGTAGTTAACGGCTTTTTCCAGGGAGTTGCTTTTCATGTAGAACTGATGCTTTTAAGGTAACAGTAGTACAGGCTGAGTCCTGCATTGTTTTTTTTTGTTTGTTTGTTTGTTTTTTTCCTCCATGAGCTCTGTATTTAGAAAATATAGTGCGCCTCTCTGGTGATTCTTAGTGGTTTGTCTTTCATACACGTCAGCTTTCAGCCTTTTAAACCCATTTCTGAAAATTTGTACAGAGATTGAATATTTATATGGCAAATCACATTTTCCCATTGCTTTTCATTTAAATTTAGAGTGTCTTTTCATGGAAAAAAAAATGGTAGCACAAATATTGTTTGTTAGAATCCTGGCGTTTACTTCAGGGAAGAAAATTCCTCTGCAGAAACCGAAATCTCTGCATTTCATTCTGTACAAACTACATGTTAGTGTTTACAGGGGGTTCAGGACCAATGTCTTTTTCCAGTTACTTGACAGCTGAGGAAACTGAGACCCAGAGAGAACTAAGATCTTAGTACACAAAGTGTGATTGCTGGACCAGCAGTATTAACATTACCTATGAATATGTTAGTGCAGAATTCTTGACCCCATCCCAAGACCTACTGAATTAGAATCTACATTTTCACAGCATTCTTAGGTGATTCAAATGCACATTCATTTCTAGAAGCACTGTTAAATGATACACATACATCGTTGCTCAGCTGGCTAGTGCTGATTTGGAAAACTCAGATCTTCTGAGTTATTCCTTTTATTGGCTCTCCTAAAAAAGTCAAAAGAAAAATTGAAGATATAATTAATCACTGTTCAGTAGCACTTTTGATAGAAGGCTCTATTCTTTGTTGTTCATTGAAGTAGCCAACTAGCCACATGTGACTGTTGAGCACTTAACAGTTGTGACTAGTGCACCTGAGGAACTGAATTTTTAATTTAATTTTAATTATTTTTAAATAGCTTGCAAGTAGCTAGTGGCTACCATATTGGACAGCTCAGATCTGGGTGATTTATGTTGACACTAAATTTAAAGTAATCTAAGCTATAATTTAATAACTGATTTGGCTCAGTTTAATAATTTCCTCCTTCATTTACAAATTGGAGAGATGGTCAGTTTCTAACTTCCTACTTTTTCAGCATGCCCAGATAGGATTTTTTTTTTGCCCAGATACGATTTTGTAGTTATTATAAAGCACTGCCAGTTTTCTGATTGATACTCTTGTAAAATAGATAAGTTTGGCAAGAATGTGTTTTCCTGTTTGTCTTAATAAAGGCATTTTCACTTAGATTAAAAAAAATTAAAAATTGTTGTTAAATAAATGTTCCTTAATTAGCTTATAGATAGCGTGGAGGGGACCGTTTTTACCTCTGGCCTACTACTTCCAGGCTCATTGGTACTTGTTAGCTGCCAGATTTATCTGCCATTTTTTAATGTTTCCAGGTGTGGAAACATTGGTTCTTAACCTGCCCCCCTTATGTAGTGGTAAGATTCTAACCCTAAAGTAAATCAGACTGGCCTGTGACTAAATCTTGACATTTACTATGTATGTGATTTCAGTGAAGTTGCTTTACTTCTCAGAGCATCCATACTCTTGTTTGTAAAATAAGACTGACAAGGCACTTTATGGTTTTTCAGTAGCAAAATAATTTGTCACAGAAAATGCCTGGCACTGAATGCATACTCAGTAGATACAAATTACCTTCCCAAGCTCTCCTGCTTAGCTTTTCTACCTTCTGTAATTTATTCTTATGCTTGAGATTTCAACCAGGCTTAAGTGACACTCTGATGTTAAATTTTACAGTTCCCACTGATTGCTCTAACTTCAGGCTTTGCTTCACTCATGTTTATCCCTTGTAGATTCTTCCGCTTTTGCTTTGGATTCCTTCCCTTCACTTCTTAAGGACTCATCTCTTGCTTGCATCATGCATTTTCCTGTTTCTTTTGGGTTGTCTTTAGTAGTATACAAATGTGCTCTGAACTCTACTGTCCAGTCTGGTAGCTACTGGCTACATGTGGCTATTTATTTATTTATTTTGTAAGATTTTAAAATTTTACTGATGAGAGAGAGAGTTCACAAATAGAGAGGCAGGCAGAGAGGGGAAAGCAGGCTTCCCACTAAGCAGAGAGCCCGATGCAGGGCTCCATCCCAGGACCCTGAGATCATGACCTGAGCTGAAGGCAAAGGTTTAACCCACTGAGCCACCCAGGTGACCCTATTTATTTATTTTTTTAAAAAAGATTTTATTTGTTTGAGAGTGAGTGAAAGAGAGCATGGGGGGGAAGGAGGGAAGGGTCAGAAGGAGAAGCAGACTCCTTGCTAAGCAGGGAGCCCCATGCGGGTTTGATCCTGGAACTCTGGGATCGTGACCTGAGCCTAATGCAGATGGATGCTTAACTGACTGAGCCACCCAGGCACCACATGTGTGGCTATTTAAATAAAAATTTATGGGGCATCTGGGTGGCTCAGTCAATAAGCATCTGCCTTCGGCCCAGGGTATGGTCCTCCGGTCCTGGGATCGAGCCCTGTGTCGGGCTCCCTGCTTATTGGGAAGCCTGCTTCTCCTTTTCCCACTCCCCCAGCTTGTGTTCCCTCTCTCGTTGTGTCTCTCTCTGTCAAATAAAAATAAATAAATAAAAATTTATTAGAAAAAAAATTAGTTTCTCAGCCCTGCTCACCACATTTCATTTATTCAGTAATTGGCTACCATATTGAACAGTATGGATATGGAAATCTGTTACAAACCCTCTCAGATTCCATTTTCTCTTTTAGCTATTGTCTAGTTTCTCATTTCTCTGATCATCTTTCAAGCAAATTTTCAAGAGTTGTCTTTGTGTGTTCTCTTCACTTTGCTCCTCAACCTGTTCCGGATTGACTTCTGTTAAACCATCTCACCACTTAAAATTGCTCTAAACAAGACATCAATGACTTTAATTTACCAAATCTATCTTACAGGATCTTGTGACAGCTTTCAGTATAGTTGACCATTGTTTTCTGCTTATTCACCTGCTTTTCTTAGCTTATGAAACTTATTCTTGTTTTTCTCCTACTTCACACTTTGGCATAAGTTTTTACAGGCTTCTGTCATCTACTTGCCTTCATGTATTGGCATATCCCAGAGTTTAGTTCCTGCTCTCATCCACCTTTCTAAATTCTTTCCCCAAGTGGTCTCGTTCAGTTTATTAAGTACTATCTACATATGAGTAATTCTCAGATTTACATTTAGACTTCTTGCCTGAACTCCAGACACATAATCCAATTGCGTGCTTGATGTTACCACTCAATTATTTAAATAGACACTACATGAATAGGCTTAACGTATCCAAAATAGAACTCTCTTTCCTGTATCATTCTCCCAGTTTTCCCCATCTCAGTAATTGGCATGTAGGAATTACTCTTAAATCCTCTTCCCCTTATCCCCCATATCTAATCTATCACCAAGTTCTCTTGGTGTACTGGTCAATAAAAAAAAATTCATCATTATTTGAAAGAAGATCTTGGGCTTTGGTTTACAATCTGAGATTCAAGTCCTAGTTCTTTCATTGATATGTAATGTTGAATGTATTATTTAAATTCTCTGAAGTAAAGTGCATAAAACCCATACAGTTAGGATTTATTATAAGAGTATATATGTCCAGTACACTGTTTTATGCATAATACATTCTTAATCAAGCTTGATATTTTTGTTTTTTATATTCTTTGAAAATTCAGATATTAAAAATGCTGTTCTCATGTTCAGTGCCTTTATTATATAAACAAATCCTTTTTTTCCCATTAATTGCTTTTATAATATTTGATAATGTGGGATAGATATGTGCCAAACATACTTATATCCTCCAATTTGAACTTTGGGGCCATAATCGATAATACAATTTTTTACTGTCTTGAAAGTATATACTTTTAAAGCAGGAAGTACAGCCCCTCAAAGTTATTTCAGTTAAAATATGTATGTTTACTTTGATTAACATGGTTAATTTCCATTTCCTTTGGAACTATCCATGAATCTGTGATGATACTTTAATGTTAACATACTGGTTTATATTATGATTGATGTAAAAGTACACAAAAACTACTTGCAGTTGGTGATTTAGTTTTCTTTTTAACCTTCCTTTTACTCTCCATTGATATGTCTGTTATTAAGTAAACATAATGACCAAAAAGGAAGGTGTTTAAAGATGACCCATGAGCCTTTCAGTAGTTATCATAATTTTTTTTAAATAATCTAAACTATTTCACCAATACTGTAAACCTTATGATAACACAATTCGGTTCATCCCCTTCCAACACTGAGCGCTTGTTGTCTTTTATTTCTACATGTGCTATAAACCTCGTAATACCTTATTTTGCTTTAAATAATCAGTCTCTTAAAGACATTTCAACATGTAGACAGGGGGTGCCTGGGTGGCTCATTTGGTTAAGCATCTGCCTTTGGCTCAGGTCATGATCCCAGGGTCCTGGGATTGAGTCCTGTGACAGGCTCCCTGCTCAGCTGAGGGAGTCTGCTCCTTCTCCTTCTGCTTCCCCCCCTGCTCGTGTGCGTGTGTGCTCTCTCAAATAAAAATAAAATCTTAAAAAAAAATAAACATGTAGGGGCACCTGGGTGGCTCAGTGGTTAGCCTCTGCCTTTGGCTCAGGTCATGATCTCAGGGTCCTGGGATGGTGCCCCTCATCAGGCTCTCTGCTCAGCAGGGAGCCTGCTTCCCCCTCTCTCTCTCTGCCTGCCTCTCTGCCTACTTGTGATCTCTGTCAAATAAATAAATAAAATCTTTAAAATAATAATAAACATGTAGATAAGTTTTCTGTTGTTTTTTTTTTAAAGACCTTTTATATTTTCTAATTATTTATCCTTTCTGGAGATTTTGTTCCTTTATGCAGGTTCCATTTGTTGTCATTTTCCTTCAGCATAAGAACTTTTACCATTTCTTTAGCAAAACTCAGAAGTGCTATAGGAAAGATGTTAGGGTTCAAAGCTGATGGCCAAGAAAGAATTCTTGAGACATCTTTGGTGCAAACAGGTGATTTTATTAAGGCACGGGGTCAGGACCCATGGGTAGAAAGAGCTGTACCAGGGTCATGAAGAGTGGCCTGTTATATAATTTCAAGTTGGGAGGGGGTTAGGGATAGCGTAAGTCTCAAAGGAATTTGGAAGCAAAGTTTCCAGGACCTTGAAGGGGCTACCTATTGTTAGGAAAAGATCGTTTATTACTGTCTAATGAAACCTTAGTCATGAGACCCTTTGGATGTATATTGGTGGGCTATATCCTTGGGTTGCGGTATGGGGGGAGAGGTGATTGCTAACATGTATCTTGGGGGTTTTAGAGATAAAGGAAGTTTCCAAAAGAATTTTTGTGTGTTGGGGCGCCTGGGTGGCTCAGTGGTTTAAGCCGCTGCCTTCGGCTCAGGTCATGATCTCAGGGTCCTGGGATCGAGTCCCGCATCGGGCTCTCTGCTCGGCGGGGAGCCTGCTTCCCTCTCACTCTCTCTGCCTGCCTCTCTGCCTACTTGTGATCTCTCTCTGTCAAATAAATAAATAAAAATCTTAAAAAAAAAAAAAAAAAAAAGAATTTTTGTGTGTTAAACTAGGCTTACTGGATCTGGTGGGGTGGGGGTGTCGAACTAGGATTGCCTTTTGCCCTTGGCAAAGTGTCAACGTGGAGGCAGTTAAGTCTCTAGAGGAATGTCACTCTGCACATTTCAAGGACTTGTCAGTGGGCTGTAGGTAGTAAGGAAATTTAATAATTCTTCTGCCTTTGTTTCCCACATCGTGAGGGAGACCAATTCTTTTCACTTTTGTCTCTTTGAAGACACTTTGTGTCTTTCACTTTGTCTTTATTTCATCTTCATTTTTGTTTTTTTGTTTTGTTTTGTTTTTGTTTTTTAAGATTTTATTAATTCATTTGACAGAGATCACAAGCAGGCAGAGAGGCAGGCAGAGAGAGAGAAGGGGAAGCAGGCACCCCGCTGAGCAGAGAGCCCAATGCGGGGCTCGATCCCAGGACCCTGGGATCACGACCTGAGCTGAAGGCAGAGGATTTAACCCACTGAGCCACCCAGGCACCCTCGTCTTCATTTCTGAATGAAGATCTTCATTTCATCTTCATTTCCCTAGGTACAAAATTCTGGGTTGATATTTCTCTTTCTGGCACTTGAAAAATGATGTACTCTTGTCTTCCGGCTTTCATCATTTCTAGTGATTAATCAGGTATCCCTCCTATTGTACTTCCCTAGTATAGAGTTAACTCTCTTTCACCTGGTTCCTTTTAACAGTTGCTCTCCACCACCCCACCCCGCAACTCGTCATTTTCAACAGTTTGGCTATGATAGACCTAGGTATGGGTTTCTTTTCCTTATTCTGCTTGTAGTTCATTTGAGTACTTGGGTCTGTGAGTTGGTGTCTTTTGTAGTTTTGGAAAATTGTTTAGTTTAGTTTTGTTATTTATTTATTTTTTAAAAAGATTTTGTCAGAGAGAGTGCACACATGCCCAAGCGGGGTGGGGGGGCGGGGAGCAGCAGGCAGAGGAAGAAGCAGGTTCCCCCTAGGCAAGGAGCCTGATGTAGAACTCGATCCCAGGACCCGGTGATCAAGACCTAAGCCAGAGGTAGATGCTTAACTGACGGAGCCACCCTGTCGCCTTGTTTTGTTTTGTAAAGATTTATCTATTTTAGAGAGAGCGCGCGCAGGCAAGCAGGAGGAAGAGGGGCAGAGGGAGAGAGGATCTCAAGCAGACTCTGGAATGAGCGGAGACCCTAACATGGGGCTCAGTCTCACAGCCCTGAGATTATGACCTGAGCTTAAACCAAGAGTCGGACACTTAACCAACTGTGCCACCCAGACACCCTGGTTTTAGAAAATTTTTTCTATGATCTCTTCATATATTTCTATCCTGTCAGCTTTCTGAACCTGTTCATCTTAGCTGCCAGCAGCTCTTTGGACTGCTTGGACATTTTCTTTGCTCTCCAGTACCACCTCAGGTTTTCTTTTCTTCTTTCATTCTCTCTTTCTTTCTTTCTCTAGACACAGAGAGATCACAAGTAGGCAGAGCTGCAGGCAGAGAGTGAGGGGGAAGCAGGCTCCCCGCTGAGCAGAGAGCCTGATGCAGGCCTCAATCCCAGGACCCCTAGGTCATGACCTGAGACAAAGGCAGAGGCTTAACCCACTGAGCCACTCAGGCACCCCTCACCTCAGTTTTTCTTTATTTCATGTTTGTGCCCTTTATTTGCCTTAGCGATACTATCTGCCTTGTACTCAGAATGCATTGGAGGGGTTTATCTCATGCTTTTTGACTTGTCCTCCACCTTCAGAACAGCTGCCTTGGATGTGGTGGAGGCCTGTATAGTTTATGAGATACTCTCTTAGCTTTTCTGCCTTGCCCTCAGACTTTAGCTCTCTGTGATGACCTGTGGGAAGGAATTGGCAGGTGGGGCTTATAGCTGGGCCTCCTCTGAATTCTAATCTGTTAATTGCAACCACATTCAGCTATTAAAAGTTGGTTATAAATTTGGCTGGTTTCTTCTCAATTCTGTTGGTGGAAATTTCCTGGCTTTGCCACTTTGCCAGGAATGAGAATAGCCATGGTCTCTTTTATGAAGGGCTTAATATTTTCTAGAATTTAGTTTATTTAGATTTCTTTGCATCTTTAGCTTTCCTGATGGGTTTTTCAAAAACTACAGTATTGTATCTTATCTGTCTTATCATGTTATATGGTGTGAGTAACAGTGTTTTGTAATTTTTCTGCATTCTAATCAGAAGTGGAAATCCTGAACTTTTCATTAAAATGATAAAACTTTAGAGCTGGAAGAGGCCATAGAAGTCATGTAGTTTAGCTACATCATTTTCCTGATGAGGAACTGAGGCCTAGAAATGCTTTGATTATAAGCTAATTTAGCCATAGACCTGGACTAGATGTCACATCTCCTTAACTCATATTTTTCCCCTTTTAATATGGTCTTAGTGAAACTAGAGAGAAACTAGAGAGGAATAGTATGAAACTTCAGTGTGAATCTGATAGGAAACTTACACTTTTTTAAAAAAATCTTGTGGGGCGCCTGGGTGGCTCAGCGGGTTGAAGCCTCTGCCTTCGGCTCGGGTCATGATCCCGGGGTCCTGGGATCCAGCCCCGCATCGGGCTCTCTGCTTGGCTGGGAGCCTGCTTCCTCCTCTCTTTCTCTCTGCCTGCCTCTCTGCCTGCTTGTAGTCTCTATTTGTCAAATAAAAAAATAAATCTTTAAAAAATCTTGTAAGCTTTGTTTAGCCTTGAAGAAAATGAGAAACAAAGGAAGAAGGATATTCCAGGAAAGTTATATGCTATTCTGATTCATTTTTTAAAAATTGGGTGCTCACCAATAAAGCATATGGTTTTCCCTTTGATGAGAGTCCAGAAATATTTTGTATGGATGGCCTTGCATGTTGTGGCCTTCATACCCTCACTAGGGTTAGCTGAAAAATGACAGCAGTTATATTTGGTGTGCAGTCTGGAAAGCTGTGGTGCTAAATGCCATAGAGCCTACTAGGATGGACTGAAGAATAATCAGAATAATGTCAAGGTCTCACATATCTTCACGATACCTACTTGGTATCACATGGGCTAACGGGACTTTTTATAGAATCCTGCTTGTCTGCTAATATAAGACACTATTTCGGTGGCATAATCCCTTCTTACTACCTCAACAGAATAAAACAGGAGCTATAACAAAGTCAAAGTTTTCTTTTTTTTCTTCAGTCTGAGTTAGTTGAAATCCTTGCTTTCGTCATGTATTGACAAACCTATGTGTTTACCATACAGTGAAGCTCCTGGGGGGAATTCCTGGAAAGGAAAGTACCATATCTAGGAGTCATCACTGATGTTCCCCCAGTGGGTCAAAGTGTGAGCAGATTCTGAGGAAGTTGAGACTAGAGCTTGTTTTCTCCAGAATGTTTTACTATCAAATAAAATATGCTGTTTACATTAATTCAGTTAGTACAGTTTATAAAGTGCCTGCTAAGCACCCAGGTACTATGCTCAGAAAGTATAAGTAAAGCAACTGAGTTTCAAATCTTTTTAAAAAAGATTTATTTACTTATCAGAGAGAGAGTAGATGGAGGGCTGGAGGGAGAGAAACTCAAGCAGACTCCATGGTGAGTGTGGAGTCCAGCATGGGGCTTGATCCCACGACACCGAGATCACAGCCTGAACTGAAATCAAGAGTCAGACACTCAACTGACTGAGCCACCCAGGCGCCCCTCAAACTTTTTATTTTATTTTATTTTTAAATTTTTTTTAGATTTTATTTATTTGACAGAGAGAGATCATAAGTAGGTAGAGAGGCAGTCAGAGAGAGTGAGAGGGAAGCAGGCTTCCTGCCGAGCAGAGAGCCCGATGTGGGACTCAATCCCAGGACCCTGAGATCATGACCCGAGCCGAAGGCAGCGGCTTAAACCACTGAGCCACCCAGGCGCCCCTATTTTATTTTTTAAAAGATTTTATTTGACAGAGAATAAGCGGGGGGAGCGGCAGGCAGAGGGAGAGGGAGAAGCAGGCTGCCTGCTGAGCAGGGAGCCTGATGCAGAACTCAGTCCCAGGACCATGAGATCATGACCTGAGCTGAAGGCAGCCGCTTAGCTGACTGAGCGACCCAGGCACCCCTCAAACCTTTTTTTTTTTTTATTGACAGATCACAAGTAGGCAGAGAGACCGGCAGAGAGAGAGAGGAAGGGAAGCAGGCTCTCCACCCAGCAGAAAGCCCGATGCGGGGCTCGATCCCAGGACCCTGGGATCATGACCTGAGCCAAAGGCAGAGGCTTTAACCCACTGAGCCACCCAGGCACCCCAAACCTTTTATTTTAAAATAGAGTTACATACAACAAAGCGGAGGGAGGGGAAAGTGGTAAGGTGGTGCCCTAGGAGAGATTAGACTAGACTAGAGAAGAATGGCCTAAGACAGAGAAGGAGAATAGTATTAGAAAAGAGAGGAGGAAGAAGTTAGTGGGACAGAGAGGAAGCAACTACAATGACCTAGGAGTTTGTTCTCCATGAGGTCAGGGTGATTTCTTTGTTGTTGTTTTTTTTAACCTATTATGCCAAAAACAACATCAGGCATATGATAAACACTCAGCAAGGTTTTGTAGAGTAAAAATGGATGGATGGTAGAATTGAAACTGTTTTAGTCAAAGCTGTTAGAACATCTTGGTTCTCTGCTACTGAAACAATGTTGGGATTGCATTTTCCTACTCCCTTGAAGCAGGTGTGACCATGTGATCTGCCTTGGTCAGTAAAAGGTGACCAGAAGTGAAGTGTGTTTTGGATGGAAGCTTTAGACCAGCAAAATATTCCCACTTCTTTGTTCCTTCCAGCACGTTGAGTGGCAGTGGTCAGAGCTAGTAGTTACTTTGACAACTTGCATGACAGCTGTGTTGGACTTGTTGCATTAGCAAGACTTAAAACTTCTCTTGTAAGTCATTAGATGTTGGGGGTTATTTGTTAACTGTATTTCTAACCTATCCTGACTGCTACAGAAAGTTATATTTTCATCTGGTTGGAATCCTCATATGGCCAAAGATACTTGAAGAAGAAGGCTGCCCACGTGTCTCCTGTTTATATATAAGCACCAGTGTTTCCTTAACATGAGTTAGGAGAGGAGTCTTAGAAATGAGGGCTTAGGCAGGAGAAAGGTAAGAGAGGGGATGAAGGGTTATTATAATTATTTTTAAATTTCTAGCCATAAATATATATAGAGGATTGTGTTTGTTTAATGTTTAGTATACAGAAGTTTGAATCACATATCCCCCAATCTGGGCATACCACCGTAATAAGTGCTTGGGAACAAATGACCAGTGAAGTAAAAGACTTGTACAGGGCTTTCATAGATGATAGACTGAGAATTGGAAGGGTCCTTAAAGATTTTTTGACCAATTTATCTGATCTGTGGAGTTCTTTATATTCTACTACAGGTACCCTAGAAGAAATAGCAACTAGAGATGAGCATCAAAATGAACACAATGGGGGCACCTGGGTGGCTCAGTGGGTTAAAGCCTCTGCCTTCGGCTCCGGTCATGATCCCAGGGTCCTGGGATCGAGCCCCGTGTCGGGCTCTCTGCTCAGCGAGAAGCCTGTTTCCTCCTCTCTCTCTCTGCCTGCCTCTCTGCCTACTTGTGATCTCTATCTGTCAAATAAATTTTTAAAAAATGAACATAATGGCTTTTTAAGATTTTATTTGTCAGAAAGAGAGAGAGCATAAGCAGGCAGAGTAGCAGGCAGAGGCAGAGGGAGAAGTGGGTTCCCTCCTGAGCAAGGAGCCCGATGATCATCCTGGGATCACGACCTGAGTCGAAGGCAGCCACTTAGCTGACTGAGCCACCCAGGCATCCCACATACTGGCTTTTTAAACAAAGGCAAATGCAAGTCCCTAATGTTAACTTGTTATTAGGCAAAGGTTCAGACAATTTAAGAACAGAAGTTGGGAGTGGAAGAGTTTTTGGATACTTTGTTAGAAGCCAAGCAATCCTTTCTTTGACTTCCCAAGTTTGTTCTATAGAACACACTGGTTACTGGTAGCAGACAAGGCCTTGTTAGACTTTAGTGTTTGAGTTTCAAGGTCCCCCTCCCATGCCAGATGACTAAGATCATTCATTGACATTAGTTTACACCATGAGCCTCCTTGAGGTCCAAATCCTGAGAAGGATCTCTGGTAACTGTAAGGGCTACCTTACATCAGGAATAAGGGTATTGTCAAGAATGCATCTGAACACGCAGTTAAGCTGTAGCCTTTGGCCTTCTCTGCCCTAGAAACTTAGTAACTTTGAGAGCTTGAGATAATGATCTTAGGGAAGGATGAATTTGCTATAACAACACCTCTCTGTGCCAGGGTTAAGAGATAGTCCTATGTGAATTTAAGTAGAGCTCAACCTTGCCCTTCTCTCCAAAAGCAACTGGATTTTGGCTGAGGAGATGTGAGGCTGGCTGGATTCCATTTAACTCAAGTTACTCACTTGACCTGGGAGAAGAGCAAAATAGGCAAGAGCCATTGAGGAGGGGGGAGGTGGAGAGCTGTCAGTGCATGTGATCAGGCCAGATGACCCATGTCAACATTTAACCTGATAAGCGGCCGGGTGGAAGATGGTAGAGAAAACCAGGTAAGGTTTATGTTTAAGGCTCTCACCTCAAACTTGCTTTGCACATCCAGACTCCTTTTCTGATATGCGGCCAAGTTGTTCTTAGATAAGAAGGGAAAGAAAACCCAGTTTCTACACAATGGAGAAATGGGGCAAAGTTGCTGTCTTCTTTCTTTTGCATTTTATAACTTTACTGAATATACTTAGACTTGACTCAGAGTACGTGTATTTCTTTTGGCTTGGAGGTAGGCTCAGTGACAGAAAGCAGGTGGTGATTAAGGAAAGAAAGGAGTGCTGGAGGAGACCAGTGTGGCTAATGCAGTTTCAGGGAACTGTCTTATAAACGTAGGAAGCCAGTGCCCAGACTGTGCTACATAGAAAACTTTTACTTCCATTTTTATGGTGGAAAGAAAGCCAAAGGGGAAAGCATAAAGCCAACTTTATTAGTTTTTTAAGATTTATTTATTGAGGGCTTTAAGATTTATTTGTTGAGGTGGCTCCGTTAGTTAAGCAACTGCCTTCCGCTCAGGTCATGATCCCAGAGTCCCAGGATAAAGTCCTGTGTTGGACTCTCCGCTTGATTGGGGTCTGCTTCTCCCTCTGACCTTCTCCTCTCTCATGCTCTCTCTCACTGTCTCTGTCTCAAATAAATAAATAAAATCTTAAAAAAAAAAGATTTCTTTATTGAGAGAACATGCACTAGAGAAAGAGAGAGAGAGAGACGAGGGAGGGGCAGAGGGAGAGGGAAAGAGAATCCCAAGCAGACTCCCTGCTGTGCAGAGTGTGTCTCAGGGCTGAATCCCAGGACCTTGAGATCATGACCTGTGTGGATATCAAGAGTTGGGCACTTAACCGACTGAGCCCCCCACGTACCCCAAGCCAACTTTATTTTTATAAATCATTCCCTATGATTCGTTTTTTCCACCCCATTGTTAAAAGCAAAACATTGGCCCAGCTAATTAAAATTTAAGTAAGGATCCCTCTGCAAGCAACACAGTATCAGCACTGAGATTTGGAGGCAGAGAAACTGGATGCTGGGAAGGGTTATTTTAAGTTACTGTCTCATCTTAGTTACTGTTTTCTTCCCTTGAAGTGTGTGGAAGTGCAAAAGGAATATGGAGCCCCAGATCTTTCTTTGAACTTGTTTTAATGAAGTTAAATGTCAAAGATAATAAAGAAAGTGGTGTAAATGGGACATTTCTAGATTGCTGATTCAAATGGAGCGTGCTTGACCAGTAATCTGCTGGTCCAGTTGAGTTGTATCTGCATACTTGAGTCTGGCCCAAGAATTCCATGATGGATGTGGGAAGTGGAAGGTAGTTGGACACCTCACAATCCGGTATCAGGGTGATAAGGAGGATCTTCATGGTCACTAAGCCTTTTTATGGCTTCCAGAGGCATACATTCTGATCTCCCTAATTAGGTCAAATCCCCCAGTGTGCAGGTCTCAGCATCCCGTACCATTCCTTAGTACCACTTGTCCCTTGCCTCCCCCCTTTTCCTCTTATTAGTTTATTATTGTTTATCCCCAGCCATACTGTAAACCCCATGAGGGCAGGGCACAAGTCTGTTTTTACTTACCATTTTATCCCCAGTACCTAGTGTATTAACAGGTATATAACATTGTTAGCAACTACTTGCTGAATGGAGCATGACTGAATTGGAAACATTCACTGGATCCACTTCATCATACACCAGTGTAACATTACCTTCAACTTACTGCTTAAGGTGGGCTTACTTTCCAAGCTTCTGGATGAAAACATGCTCCAGTAGCTTTTGGTCTAATAGTTATTGAAGGATTTTGAAGAATAGTGCAGAGCAGTGAGGCATATCATTGGGCAAGCACTGCTGTTGGTCTGCTCCACCCCCCACTCCCAACTTTTCATTGGCATAATTCTGACCTAGAGTTACAGTTTGGTGATTAATATTCCTTTCTTTCTTAGAATGGTCTCGTATTTCTGAAAAGTCTGTTCAAGTCTTTCAATATAGTCATCACCTGAATCTGTAATGAGGACTCTGCAGTTCTCAGCCTAGGCACAAGTTCCTGCCCTCCCCAAGGTGAATTTTTACCTACTCTACCTCTGTTGAGTGCTGACCAGTCACAGAGATTTCTGAAAAAGTATTGTCATCCTTGTAGTTTTTGGTCTGTGATTCTTCTTGGTTTCACTGTAATTTAAAGAGAGCAGATGTGGGTGGAAGTCTTGAGTAGAGCTCTCATTCTCTTACCTCTCTCCAGTAATCTGGCTGCAGTTCTATAATAGTGCTAATAGTCAAATAATAGTGGTGTCCTTTTTAGCAAAGCTAAATTATTTGTGCTTGACTATGATTGCTCCACTAGTGAACTAGAAGCTTAAGAGAATACTTAGAGATTTTAATGTTCTTATGTCAAGTCTGTAGAACTGACTTTAAAATGTACATTTATCAAAAATCTAAAAATTGAGGTTTAAGGGATTGGTCACGGAAGGGTAAGAACAGAGAAGAGAGAAAGTATGCATGCACGTGCATGTTTGTATGAACAAACATCTGTTTCAGGTGGAGACTAGAAATGTAAGATCTCAGAAATACTGGAGACTTTAAAAAACACTGTTTTTAAAGGGACATTTGGTAGGGAACTGGAAAATCAAGATGTATACAAATAGAAAAAATTGGGAAGGGGAGACAGTATTCATTAAAGTCCTTTAAAAGTCTGAAATATTTTTTAATTCAAAAGTTTATTTGCAAAATTTAACTTTTTAAATGTTTTATGCAGACTGACAAAGTAGAGAATTTTTAGGAGTCCTCTTGGTTTTTTGTTTTTTATTTTTTCCTTGAGTTAGTTTTTTTTCCTTGAGAAGCAGACAAAAGCTTGCAAACAGAAGAAACTGTCTGTTAGAGTAAAACAAAGCTGTTATGCTGTTAATGTCCTTTACAACGTTAAGCAGATACAAGAAGTGCTCATATTTGTTAAAAGAATTCAATAGTAAATATCAATTTTTATTAAATAAAGCTGTAGCCAGGCGGAGTGGGTGGCTCATTTGGTTAAGTGTCTGACTTTTGATTTCAGCTCTGGTCATGATCTCAGGGTCCTGAGATTTAGCTTCACGCCCGGTGTTAGGGGAGTCTGCTTAGGGTTCTCTCCTTCTGCCCCTCCCCACTTTCTCTTTTGTGGTGCCTGTATGCGCACTTTCTCTCTCTCATAAATCTTTTAAAAAAGGTGTTGCCTTAAGGATTTTGTATCTACTTAGTCTGAGTTATCAGTATCATCTGTTTCTCTGTCACATAGTTGTAATGGATGTGGATTTCTTGAAGTTGAAGATGTGCTCAGATTGTGGCAAGTAGCTGTTACCTTGTATTTCCACATGTGAGTTATGTGGGAATATGTAGCAGGAAGGAAATAAAGGCAGATTCCTTGTTGTATAAAAGCTTCACCCTTGTGAAACAGCTGATGAGTTTGAGAGTCCTAGCAGTTCTCTTAAGCCAAACCTGAAGGTGATTGAAAGTTGTCACATAATTCAAGTTCAGAATGGGCTGCTTTATTTCATGTCTTGGTACAGTTTCTCATTGCCTTTAAATGATTAGCCCTTTGAATAAATGAATATTGCACCTGTCCTGCTTCCAATTTCTTCAGACCCAATCAGAATATAACACTATATATATACCTGTACCAGTTTTTAGATAAAAAGCTAGCAACAAGAAGCCTTTCCATTTAAGGTTTAGGCTGTATTATTTGCTTATGGGCATGTACACTTAAATGAGCTACTATGTTGACTACCTAGTTATTTCTTAGACATGAGGCGCATACTCACCTTCTGGCTTTCATGTGCTAGCCCCTCTGTCCATAGCAGTTACTCCCACATAGCACCCCCTGAGACCCACCCACTTCAGAGCTTTGCTCCCAGTACCACCTTACTAGAGGCTCTTTCTCCTGACCACTCTCCTGGGCTCTTTCTCTTTTATTTTTTTACATCACTTATTGCCATCTGATATCTGTGTTTTGCTTATTTGTCAGCCTGTCTTCTCACACTATGATTGGATCTCTTCATATACATACCTCTGAACTCTATGAGATTCTAATAATTTGTCATACTTCCACAATTTTTTCTTTAAAGAAATAACACATTAGGGGCGCCTGGATGGCTCAGTGGGTTAAGCCTCTGCCTTCGGCTCAGGTTATGGTCTTGGGATCCTGGGATCCAGCCTGTGCTGGGCTCTCTGCTTGGTGGGGAACCTGCTCCCTGCCCCCTGCCTGCATTTCTGCCTACTTGTGATCTCTGTCTGTCAAATAAATAAATAAAACCTTAAACACACACACACACACATTAAAGGGGCGCCTGGGTGGCTCAGTTGGTTAGACAACTGCCTTTGGCTCAGGTCATGATTCCAGAGTCTCAGGATTGAGTCCTGCATTGGGCTCTCAGCTCCACGGGGAGTCTGCTTCTTCTTCTGACCTTCTTCCCTCTCATGCTCTCTCTCACTCACTCTCTCAAATGGATAAATAAAATCTTAAAAAAAAAAAAAAAAAACAAAAAACAGGGGCGCCTGGGTGGCTCAGTGGTTTAAAGCCTCTGCCTTCGGCTCAGGTCATGATCCCAGGGTCCTGGGATCGAGCCCCGCATCGGGCTCTCTGCTCGGCAGGGAGCCTGCTTCCTCCTCTCTCTCTGCCTACTTGTGATCTCTGTCTATCAAATAAATAAATAAAATCTTAAAAAAAAAAACACATTAAAGATGTAGTTGGAGCATACTGTGTAATCCCACCCTTATTACTTCCCTCATTCCTGAAAGCAATGATTATCATGAATTTGGTACTTAACAGCCAAATATGTTTTTAATACTTTTGCTACATTTATATATGCACTCATAAAATAACATCACATGTGCTTATAAACCTGAAGTAAGTGGTTTCAGCATGTGCATTTCTTTTTCCTTTTTTTTTTTTTTTTAAGATTTTGTTTATTTGACAGGGAGAGACAGCGAGAGAGTGAACACAAGCTGGGGGAGTGGGAGAGAGAGAAGCAGGCTTCCCAGAGGAGCAGGGAGCCCAATGCTGGGCTTGATCTCAGGACCCTGGGGTCATGACCTGAGCCAAAAGCAGCCGCTTAATGACTGAGCCACCCAGGTGCCCCAGCATGTACATTTCTATCTGCAGTTTGCTTTTTAAATTTATTGTATGGTGATTTCAGCCATCTCTGTTCATTTTTACTATTATGTAATAGTGCACTCTATAAATAAAATTCATTTATCCCCAAATTGTTGAAAGTTTAGGCTGTTTTTTAATATTTTGCCATTACAAAAAAGGTGGGCATTTGTATGTTCATTTGCAAGTATTTCTCTAGGCAGTGTTTTTTGGAGGAAAAATAGCCAAGTCATAGGTATGCTACTTATTTATGCATTTATTTATTCTAAATTGCTCTTTGTCATTCTTTTACTAATTTAAACTCACCAGTATTGTATGAAAGTTCTTATTTTTCCACATTCCTCCTCAGACTTAATAGTAACAGACTCTTAAAAATGTTTTTCTATTCTGAAATGTATCTTCTTGAGATAGTTTGATTTTTCTGATTATCAATGAAGCCAGACACATTTTCATTGGTTTATTCACTGTTTGAGTTCATTCTATTGTAAATTGAAGAGCATACGCTGTAGGTTTCTTAATTTGTACTGATTTTTGTTCACTGTTTACTGGTGTAGTAAATAAGTAAACATGTTCTTTAAGAAAGTAACACATTGCAGTCTTATTTAATATATATATATTTTAAGAGAAATGGTAGTAATGTAGTACTGCTCAAATTCTAAAGAGTTCTGTAAAAATACTGTGAACCTTCCTTCCTTTGCTCTTTGGCCTTTAAGAAATGATACAACCCACTGACCATAAATATAAAGAATCTAATGTGGTGGGATCTAGAGTCTGAGGCCCGGTACATGTGAATTGCTTACAGCATGGATAGCTATTTTTGATTGAGGGTCATTTTTCCATTTAGTAACTATAAATAAATAAGTTCTGTACCAGTAGTCATTTATAGCTAACTGCCCAATTTGTGCCATTTTACAAAGTTGAAGAGAAGAGTATTTAGTATTTCCTGGTGGTGACTCTTTTCCTTCTTTTTTCTAATCCTCCAGGTTTTATCAGAGTAAGATGGACGGTAGCTTTGATTGTGATTGTGGTGAGCTGGAGCCACCTGATCACTAACAAAAGACATCTTCTATTAACCAACAGCCGCCAGGGCTTCCTGTTGAAATATACAGCAACAAAGGAAGAAAAGAGGCAAAACGGAAATAGTGCTTACCAGCACCTTAGAATGATGCTGCTCAGGACCAGTCCAACACTGAATGTATCTGCACTGTGAGGAGAATGTTCATAGAAGCCTGTTGTGTGCATATTTATTCACATTTTTGTTAAATGTTAAATCGTTTAGCACAGTAAATCTGAGTGCATAGTATGTCATTTCATTCCGTTTGAGTTTCTTGAGTGTTTTCTTTAAATGTCTGCAGAGTTGCTGCCCCTTTCTTGAACTATGAGTACTGCAATCTTTTTAATTCTCAGTATGAATAGAGCTTTTTGAGCTTTAAATCTAAGGGGAACTCAACGGGCCTGGTTGGCATATGCAATGAACATCAAGAAATCATCTTGTTGTGGAAGCAAAATTATTTTTCTTTTCATTTTTTGAAAGATCTTTCCTTTTGATGTCAGTTTTCTTCCTTGTTTACACAAGTTCAACAATTCGAAAGGAAAAGGCAATAGTAAAGGTTTCAAAATGGCAGAGAAATTTGAAAGTCTCATGAACATTCATGGTTTTGATCTGGGCTCTAGGTATATGGACTTAAAACCATTGGGTTGTGGAGGCAATGGCTTGGTTTTTTCTGCTGTAGACAATGACTGTGACAAAAGAGTAGCCATCAAGAAAATTGTCCTTACTGATCCCCAGAGTGTCAAACATGCTCTACGTGAAATCAAAATTATTAGAAGACTTGACCATGATAACATTGTGAAAGTGTTTGAAATTCTTGGTCCTAGTGGAAGCCAGTTAACAGACGATGTAGGCTCTCTTACTGAACTGAACAGTGTCTACATTGTTCAGGAGTACATGGAGACAGACTTGGCTAATGTGCTGGAGCAGGGCCCTTTACTGGAAGAGCATGCCAGGCTTTTCATGTATCAGCTGCTACGTGGGCTCAAATATATTCACTCTGCAAACGTACTGCACAGAGATCTCAAACCAGCTAATCTTTTCATTAATACTGAAGACTTGGTGCTGAAGATAGGTGACTTTGGTCTTGCACGGATCATGGATCCCCATTATTCCCATAAGGTACGTGGAAAGCTAGGTGAGACAGACCTTTAAACTAATGGACATCATCAGGAAGGAATAGGTACTTGTATCTTCTTAGTATATTGTGACAGGTTTTTATCGTTAATTGTATTAAACTTTATGTAGTATCTTTTTTTCTGATACAGATCTACCTTCATTCAGAATGTCCATATGTTTATAAAAGGAAGTTGGAGTGTGATCCTCATTACTTACAAATTCCTAAAAGTGTATGGTTATTTATTATAACTAAAACTGTCCCTTATTTAAAAGTGGAATATATTCTTATGTGTTTAGGGCAGAATTGTGGTCCTGTCTGAAGGTAAGAGAAGTTTCTATTTCAACTTCTAGGTCTTTTGTCCTTTTGAGTCTCTACTGTCTTTTAGGCCTTGTTCAGGCAAATTTAATTTTGCTTAGTATCTAAATTTGCATAAAGATAAAATGGAAGTAAGAATAGCTAAAAAGGGGGCGCCTGAGTGGCTCAGCGGGTTAAGGCCTCTGCCTTCGGCTCACGTCATGATCTCGGGGTCCTGGGATTGAGCCCCGCATCGGGCTCTCTGCTTGGTGGGGAGCTTGCTTCCTCCTCTCTATCTCTCTGCCTGCCTCTCTGCCTACTTGTGATCTCTGTCTGTCAGATAAAGAAATAAAATCTAAAAAAAAAAAAAAAGAATAGCTAAAAGGATTCATAGTAACTATACTTTAGGTAACAATTTGCCTTCTTAGAAGAATTTAGTATTTTCTGAGCTGAACTTCAGTCTTTTAGTTTTCAAATGAAATTGTCTGTGGGACCCTGATGTTTAAAATATTAAAGTGGAGCTCCTTTGGTTATAAAGAACCTCTGGGAACTCCCTGCTAGCTTGGCTTCCCATAGCATACATCTAAACAAACAAATGTTCTTATTCACATGTATCATCTCATATTAAGCATAATTTATTTTTTAAGAACTTGAATGTAGAAATTTAGTATTTAAAATGAAATGGATGACCACATCTTTTTTTTTTTTAAGATTTTATTTATTTATATGACAGAGATCATAAGTAGGCAGAGAGAGAGGGAGAGGGGGAAAGCAGGCTCCCTGCTGAGCAGGGGAGTCCGATGCGGAGCTTGATCCCAGAACCCTGAGATCACAAGGCAGAGGCTTTAACCCACTGAACCACCCAGGCGCCCCTCACCACATCATTTTATGAAGAATGGTGGATAGAACACTGAACTGAGAGTTAAACTATCTAAAATTGAGTTCCATTTCTACATCCAAATAAGCTATATTGACCTTAAGCAGATTCCTTTATCTACCACCCCTCTAAATTGGAGTTAATATCTACCTTCATAATTTTTCAGGGTTGTTTTAAGGATGAAGTAAGGTCATATATGTATAACTATTTTTGTTAAATGCTTTATAAATGTGAAGTAGTAAAACTGATTAGGAATGGGATACATAGTAGAGCCAGGTCCACTGGGTTGTCAGGAGGTTGGCAGTGGTTTATACTTTACCTGTCCCTCATTGATTTAAAGCATCCCAGCTCTTTAAGTAACTTAAGACTTGAAGTGAAAAATAGCTCCTCTTCTGAAACATGTTTGGAATTTGTGACATAGAATCAGCACTAAATTCTTATTGGTCAGCAGACTTCATGTGAATATCTTCTTATAGATGATCAGTGCCAGGGGGAATTTAACCTCCATTCAGCCTGAAAAGTCCAAGAGCCTTGAAAATAGACATAGAAATCAACAGTATTGTTTTAGGATTTCACGGTACTTTTTTTTTTTTTAAAGATCAGTGATTCTTTAATGAATCAAGTTTTATGTACTGTTCTTCAGCTAAAGTAAAAAATTAAAGTATGTTTTTGTTTTTTTTCCAGGGTCATCTTTCTGAAGGATTGGTTACTAAATGGTACAGGTCTCCACGTCTTTTACTTTCTCCTAATAATTATACTAAAGCCATTGATATGTGGGCTGCAGGCTGCATCTTTGCTGAAATGCTGACTGGTAAAACCCTCTTTGCAGGTTAGAAATTTTAAAATATATGGAAAAAAATTACCTCAAAGGAATAATTTTGCATGTATCTGTGAAGCAAGATATGTATGATTTAACACAATTTACTATAGTCTATGATACTGAAAAGATAATTGGTTTTTTAATATTTAAAAAATTTTAAAAACTTACTAATATATTCACTGAATTGTTCACTCAACAAATTTAATCAGAATTCTAGTGCTCTTATTTTATAATTATCTTATTTCTTAAACATAATTTTATATTTTGTGGATTCACAGTGCTCATTGGTAATCTGTGTTAAATAATACCTGAGTTGCATAATCCTGTCAGTATTTGTCACTCCTAGTGAAAATTTTTAGCTGTCATTGAAAATGTAATGATTCTTTGTCCCCTGTCATCTGTGTTGCCTGAACTGCTGTATTCTGTTGCCTGACTGCTGTGATCTTAACAGAAACAACCAAACAAACAATTTTTTGCTGAGTTTGGTTCTATGAGGGAGTCCACAGAAGTGTAAGAGAGAGGATTTAGTCAAGATGGGAAGGGATGAATAACCCATGAATGAAAAAACATCAGGTGTTATAAAACATAGGATGAGTTTGTATAAAATTATTTTGTATAGATTATAGGAGCTATAAACTTAGAGTGTTCATCATTGATGTCTGGAACAAAAGGCATGAAGAAGTCAAAAGATTTTCCACTACTCAGGAATAGTGAAGAATTTTGGTGGGAGGAAGAGAGAAAAAAAAATGGTATTATATAAATGAGAGTATGAGCCTGAATCAGTGAGAAAAGTTTGATGAAAATAATCATGTATGTGCATAAATTAGTGAGAAAAGTTGGATGAAAGGAAGGTGTCAAATAATGAACACATTTATGACTAGTTTAAAATAGGGCCAGAATACTTAGAAAGTAGACAGAGGAATTTCCATTTGGAAAAATAGGAAATAGTAGGGTACTGAAGATTTTTTTAGTTAGAGAAGAGACGATGGTAATTTAGGTCTTTTTCTCTCTTTTGACATAACTTTTTTAGAGTGGCCCTCCCACCACTTACATCAAAACACAGTGGCTTAAACAACAAACATTGATTATCTCAAAGTTTGTATGAGTCAGGAATTGGGAGGTGACTTAGCTAGGTGGGTCTAGTCAAGATGTTGGTTGGCTTTACTAGGGCAGAAAGACCCACTTCTAGATAGATTTTTTTTTTTTTTTTTTATTTCTTTGAGAGACAGAGATCACAAGTAGGCAGAGAGGCAGGCAGAGAGAGAGAGGAGGAAGCAGGCTCCCTGCTGAGCAGAGAGCCCAATGTGAGGCTCAATCCCAGGACTCTGAGATCATGACCTGAGCCGAAGGCAGATGCTTAATGACTGAACCACCCACGCGCCTTCCCCCACCCCTTTTTTTTCATTTCTAGATAGCTTACTCATGTGACTTTGAGCAGGAGACCTCAGTTTATCACCATGCAGGTTTCTCTGTAAGATTGCTTGAGTGCCTTCATGATATTGTAGCTGGCTTCCCCCATAGCGCTCTCCAAAAGAGAGCAAGGAGAAAGCTTTTGTATCTTTAAAAAAAAAAATTCCTATCAATATGTAATTCATAGGCCAGACGATTCACCCATTTAAATATATACAGTTGAGTGTTTTTTAGTATATTCACAGGATTGTATAACCATCTAATTTTAGGACATTTTTGTCATCTCTCTCCCTTGCCCTGAGAAGGTACCCTGTAACCATTAGCAGTCACTTCCCATTTCCCCCTTCTTCTAGCTCCTGGCAACCACTAATCTGCTATAGATTTGTTCTGGACATTTCATATAAATACATCATATAACTTGTGGCTTTATGACTGGCATCTTTCACTTAGCATGGTACTTTAGAGGTTCATCCATATTATAACATGTATCAATTCGTCGTCTTTTTATGGCCAGATAATTCCACTCTGTGCATATGTCATACTTCGTTTACCCATTCATCAGTTTATGGAAATTTGGATTTTCTTTTTGATTATTTTTAATGATGCTACTATGTACATTAGTGTACAGTTTTTGTGTGGATGTATGTTTTCCATTCTCTTGGGTGCATATACACTGAAGAGTGGAATTACTGTGTCATATGGTAACTCTGTTTAACTTTTTGAAGAAATGCCAGACCATTTTCTAAAGTAGTCATAACACTTTACATTCCCACCATCATTGTATGAGCATTCCAGTTTCTCCACATTCTCACCAACAATTATTTAAAGTGTAGTCTATCTTATGGTTGTCTTTTTGAATATGAAGTAGTATCTCATGGTGGTTTGGTTTTGCATTTTCCTAATGACTAATAATACTGAGCATTGGCAATTTTTCTTTTTTGAAGAAACACTTAACCAGATCTGTTGCCTATTTTTTTTTCCATTGCCTATTTTTAAATTGAGTTGTTTATATTTTTTAATTGAGGTAAGAGTTCTTTACATATTGTGGATACAAATCACTTACAGATATATGATTTGAATGTATTTTTTCCCATTCTGTGGGTTATCTTTTCACTTTCTTGTTGGTTTTGAAGCACAAAAGATTTTAATTCTCATGAAATCCAATGACCCCTAAGAACTTTATCGTTTTAGCTTTTAAATTAGGTCTGTGATCCATTTTGAGTTAGTTTTTGTGTGGAGGTAGGGCCCCAACGTTATTCTTTCACATGTGGATATCCAGTTATGCTGGCACCATTTGTTGAAAAGATTATTCTTTCTCCATTGAATTGTTTTGACCTTAAATGCAAAATACCTTTTTGTGACCTAGACTGAAAAGTGACACAGTCATTTCAGCTTATTTTATACAGAAGTGAGTCACCTAAGTATACCTCACATTCAGGGGGAAGGGAATTGAATTCCACTTTTTTTTTTTTTTTAAGATTTTATTTATTTATTTGACAGACAGAAATCACAAGTAGGCAGAGAGATGGGCAGAGAGAGAGGAGGTTGCAGGCTCTGTGCTGAGCAGAGAGCCCGATGTGGGGCTCGATCCCAGGACCCTGAGATCATGACCTGAGCCAAAGGCAGAGGCTTTAACCCACTGAGCCACCGAGGCGCCCCTGAATTCCACTTTTTGAAGGGATTAGGGCCAAAGAATTTGTGGACTTTTTTTTAAAGTAGGGTCCACACCCTCCTTGGGACTTGAACTCACGACCCTGAGGTCAAGAGTCACATGCTGTACCAATTGAGTCAGCCAGGCACTGCACATTTATTTTATTTTTATTTGTTTAAGGAGGTTCCACGCCCAGTGCCTGACCTGAGGCTTGAACTCATGATCCTGAGACATTTAATTTAAAAAAAAAATTATTTATTTATTTGAAAGAGAGAATACAAGCAGAGGGAAGAGGCGGAGGCAGAAGTAGGCTCCCCGTGAAGCAAGGAGCCCCATGCGGGACTCGATCCCAAGACCCTGGGTTCATGACTTGAGCCACCCAGGCATCCCTGGGTGGACATAATTTTAATGCTACCACAATAATGAATATTTTATCAGGAAAACTAATTTGTTTAAAATTGTTAGATCATGCTCTAAGTCATTTGAAATGGGGTCAAAACTTACTGCTGTTCTAATTATACATAGGTACTTAATGTATTTTTAAATGTTCATTCAGCATATTTAGAATTGTTCAAGTATAGCACTAAAAATAATTGGATTAAGATACATCTAAATAACATAATTTTGATCTTAAACCCATGTAAACTTTTAACAGTTAATGGGAATTGTTTCGGAAATGATTTGAAAGATCTAGTTTTAGTTTACTTCTTTCTTATAAAGGGAGATTTGTGAACCATTCAGTAAAAGCAGCATGATGGAGATCTGTTTATTAGGTGCAGTTTCCAAATACACAGCGCAATAAAAGGCATGGACTAAGATGTCTAATAGCGTCTCAAATTTAACCTATCCAAAATTGAACTCCTGATATTTCTCCCTCGTATTTTCTTTTTCTGCTGTCTTCTTCATCTTAGTAAACCAGATCCCCTTTTTAGTTGCTGAGTCAAAAATCTTGGCTTCATCCTACACTTCTGTCAGTACAGATTCTATGGGCTCTTCCTTTGAAATATGAATAGAATCTAACTGCTTGTTATTATCTCTCTCACGACCCGCCTCCCCACAGTTCAGTCAACCATTATGTTTCTCCTGGTCTAATGCAGGATTTAACTGCTTTTTCTGCTTTAATATTTGCTGTCTGTAGCCTAGTTACCACATGGCAGCCATAGGAGTTCTCTGAAAACATAAATCAGAACATGCCATTTTTCTGCTTGAAACTCTGTAGTGTCTCCCTATCAAATTCAGGATAAAGCAAACCCTTTGTGTTCTGGTACCACTTCATTTCTTATACACACCCCTCCCCCTCCACCACTCTGTTTCAGCCACACTTAACTGCTGTTTCTTAAACACACCAAGCCCACTCTCCTCTGAGCCTTTGCACCTTTTCCCATCTTCCTGGAACTCCCTTCCTCCTTGTGAATGCATGGTGTGTTCCCCAACTTCCTCCATTTTTAGCTTCTCACTGAGGCCTTACTTGGTCATCCTTTATTAATTAGCAATCCTACCCATAAAGTGCCCTTTATCCTCCCTGCTTACTCAATTTTTCTTCATAGCATTTGTCACCATTTGACATAAATGTTGATAGAGTTACTATCTGTCTTCTTCCACTGGATTATAAGCTCCACAAAGGCAGGGACTTGGTCTGTTTTGCCTCACACTTGTATTTTAAAGTGCCTTGCTCACCGTAGATACTGAAGAAAAATTTAGAGGTGCAATGAATTCTAGAAATCTGTGGAAAAGCAAACTGAATTTTTAGTCACTATTTAGCTTAATGTTCCCCCTGTTATTTCTTTAATAGTGGTTCTGAAATGCTACCTGAACCTGACCCGTAACTATAAAACTTCCTGTAGTGCGAATCTAGTCCAGCCCTCCATTTTACTGATGAAGAAATGAAGTCATTACTATGCTAAGTATTCCCAGAGGTATAGCCAGTTAATTAGTGGTATAGCCAAGACTAGAATCCATGTCTCTTGAATCCCACTTCATTGCTTTTTTCACTACTTTGTGATACCTTAATATGAGGCTAAACTTAAAGGGTCAGTTTCTTAGGGAAACAAAGCAGCCAAAAGTAAGTATATTCGTGAGCAGACACAGATACACTTTTTGAGTAGATTGATATTCAGAGCAAAGAAATCTGCTGGTTAAGGATTCAGTTAGTCATTTTCCTCCCAGTGGTCATTACAGTATTTAAGTTAGTTTCCTACAGCTTTAGAATGTCTGTTGCCAAATAAGTAAACCTTGAGGAATGTGTTTATTTATATTTGATGTTTATTTAATCTCAGGTGCACATGAACTTGAACAGATGCAGCTGATTTTAGAATCTATTCCTGTTGTACATGAGGAAGATCGTCAGGAGCTTCTCAGCGTAATTCCAGTTTACATTAGAAATGACATGACTGAGCCACACAAACCTTTAACTCAGCTGCTTCCAGGAATTAGTCGAGAAGGTATTGTTACTCAAGAGTAACCATCATGTGATGGGGTGGGTGTGTGTGTGCACGGGTACATGGACAGAAGCAGGATCTGTGTATCCCAAATCGTCTTTAGACACTATACCTTATCTAAAACTTCACTCTTTCTCCTTTTTGTCTGGCTCTTAGGCAGGGCTTTGTGGGTTTGTTACTCTGATTTTTCAGGTTACATAAAGTGTATCCCTCTCCTGGTTCTAACTCCATCACCTTTACAGCTTATACCTCTGATAACTATCTACCGTAGGCGAACTTCTAGAGTCACTGTCCCTCACTAAGCTAAAATGGAGTTTTGTGAGGGTTATATGATAAGTAAGTGTGGCTTTGAACATGAATGTGATTTAGGTATGAAAGAGTAAATTGAGTTGGGGAAAGCAAAGACTTCAGGGCAAGGAAGAGATGGAGGAAAGAGCAAAAACTCTGAGCAAACACACTACATAAGAGTTTGCAGATCGTGTTGGGAACATTAGGTGTTAAATGTGAGAGTTTGTGCAAACTTGGAAGGGGTAGAAACTTGAAGAAAATCAAACCTTTGTTGACTACTAAAGCAAATAATTTTGTGTCTCAGAGTGATGTCTTTAGGATTTGTTGCTATAAATAATACACAAAAGTCTTTAACTGTTGTAGTAATTACCTGCCATAAGGTAAAAAATTTTTTTTAAGATTTTATTTATTTATTTGACAGAGAGCCAGAACACAAGCAGAGGGAGCAGCAAGCAGAGGGAGAGGGAGAAGCAGGGAGCCCAATGTGGGATCAGGACCTGAGCTGAAGGCAGCTACTTAACCAACTGAGCCATCCAAGCGTCCCAATTGTTTTTTTTTTTTTTTTTTAAGATTTTACTTTTAAGTAATCTCTATACCCAGTGCAGAATTTGGACTCACAACCCTGAGATCAGGCTTTGTGTGCTCTATCAGCTGAGCCCGCCAGGCACCCAGGATAACATATTTTTAAGGAAGAGGGTTAGACATGAGAAACGTCTTTCTTAAAAGTTGATTGTGTCTTATAGGTTTAAGAATTATATTAAGATGCATCAGTGTCAGGATTGTATAGTTCTTTATGATTCAACAAGTTGGGAAGGTACAGTTTTCTAAGCATCTTAAGGTTTGTCTGAATTATATACCCCTTATTCATAACACCCACTCTGATCATTATATGTGGTTCAGGATATTGTGTATCAAAGTGTTTTAAAATTTCAAGTGTTTGGGAGCATCTGGGTGGCTTAGTGGGTTGTGTCCAACCGACTCTTGATTTCAGTTCAGGTCTTAATCTCAGGGTTGGTTGTGTGTGCGCCCCCCCCCACCCTGTTAGGCTCTGCTGGGCGTGGCGCCTACTTAAAAATAACTGAATAGGGGGCGCCTGGGTGGCTCAGTGGGTTAAGCCTCTGCCTTCGGCTCAGGTCATGATCCAGGGTCCTGGGATCGAGTCCCGCATTGGGCTCCCTGCTTGGCGGGGAGCCTGCTTCCCCCCTTCTCTGCCTGCCTCTCTGCATACTTGTGATCTCTGTCTGTCAAATTAAAAAAAAAAAAAAAAAAACTTTAAAAGGAGCAAGTATTTTGAGAAATAGGCACTGGATGGCCAAATCATAATGACTTTTTGTTTTCTCAAATGTGCTTAAACTCCTATAATAAATGCCTAAGTAAAAAGGAAACCGGCTGTATTTAATTTCAGCAGGTTTTGTAGGCTTCCTTTTCAGTTTTATACGTTCCTATCTGGTCTTTACATCTATTTTCACAATCAGATTCCAGGGCTGGTTGTCTTGCTCCTGACCTTGGACCTGTGATGACATCCTTGTTCATAACTGAACAGTAGTCACATAGCATTTGACTGTGCCTCAGAATCGTCTGTGGAAGCTTTCTAAAAATGCAGGCTATTAGGTCAGAATTCCAAAGGGGTGTGGGGAGCAGAGCATGTGTCTTATTTTACTTTATTATTATTATTTTTTTTAGATTTATTTGAGAGAGAGAGCACATGCATGTGAGAAGGGGAGGGGCAGGGGAGAGGGAGAGCTCCTCCTCCCAGAGCTGAGCGAAGAACCTGGCATATAGGGCTCCATCCCATGACCCCGAGATCATGACATGAGCCTAAACGAAGAGTCAGATGCTCAAACAGAATGAGCCACCCAGGCGCCTCACCTGTGTATTTTTTTTTTTTTTTAAGATTTTATTTGTTTATTTGACAGACAGAGATCACAAGTAGGCAGAGAGGCAGGCAGAAAGAGAGGAGGGAGCAGGCTCCCTGCCGAGCAGAGAGCCCGATGTGGGGCTCGATCCCAGGACCCTAAGATCATGACCTGAGCTGAAGGCAGAGGCTTTAACCCACTGAGCCACCCAGGCGCCCCCACCTGTGTATTTTTAAAACCCACTACAGGTTTGGCTCTGCTCGGCCAGGTTAAGGGGTAGGAATAAACTTGATTGCCTTTGGCGTCATTGTCGCTGTTGCTATGTCTTATTAAAAGAGGCAAGCTAGTAATATAGGACATGCTGTTGCAGCATTTGCAGTGTAGCCAAATTTGAATCTTCGTTTTCCCTGCCCTCATTAGGGTTGGGATCATGTCTTAGCTGTGAACCAACTTGACTATTTGGCTGATGGCTGGAATTATTCATAATGCATTGACTGTATGTCTCTTATAATGGGTTAATTAACCATCAGGCAAAGATCGTAAGTGGCAGAGCTATGCTCACATATAAGTGTAATGCAGAGTTTTTCAAGTTCCTGAAACTAAAGATTTACTATGTAGATACATTCTATACTAGTTTTTTCTTGATTAATATTGGAGTTTTAGGGGCGCCTGGGTGGCTCAGTGGTTTAAGCCGCTGCCTTCGGCTCGGGTCATGATCTCGGGGTCCTGGGATCGAGTCCCACGTCCGGCTTTCTGCTCTGAAGGCAGCCTGCTTCCCTCTCACTCTCTCTGCCTGCCTCTCTGCCTACTTGTGATCTCTCTCTGTCAAATAAATAAATAAAATCTTTTTAAAAAAAAATATTGGAGTTTTACTCTTGGGCAGAGCATATTCTGAGGCATTGGGGACTTAGTAAGAATAAAACATGTTCTTTTCTCACATGTTCATGATCTTCAGAGGGTAAAAAAAACAAGATTAAGTACATATGAATTAAAACATTAAGATGATTAGGAACCCTAGTGGTCTTTTGTCTTTAGATGAAATATCCTTTTTCATTTTCCTCTATACTTAGCTCTCATCCTCCATTTTGCTGTAGTTTACCATGCATTTCTGTATCTTCGCATACTACAACACCATCATAGGCAATAGATTGATTTCCTTTAGAGCAGTGCTGTCCAGTAGAACTTCCAGCAATTATGGAAATAGTTGACATATGCATATGCTGCATGCACTTGGGAGCTCAGCTTAGGGGCTAGTTTCTTTCTTACCTCTTCCTGCTGCCTACAGTTCCCAAATGCTAGGGATTTTAGAGTATATTCCTCTTGTGTAGTTGGATACATATTTCCTTTCCCTCTGAGAATGGTGATTGTGCTGGGTAAGCCCTGTGCTTTAGAGTCTCTCTTGCCTGGAGACACAAGGGCCCTGGGCTAATTAAGATGGACACTTTTGCAAGAGAACCAAGAATAGCTTGATGTATTGTGAAATGACTTCCTAGATTAGGGTAATATAAGGGGGGGTGTATAGGAAACAGTCCTCAGCCCCAGGCAACTGAAGGGTATGAGTCGCAATGAGCTTTAGGTTTCTTTAGTCATTATTGGAATGATTTGAGAATTGAATAAGATAATGTATATGAAAGAAATCAGCTGTTGTTTACATTGATAAGAAATTGGGAATTGAGAATAGCGTCCCCTCTAGAGTATAGCTTAATTTTAGAGAAAAGGATTATCTTTTCCTTTGAAACAGAGATAAGGATAAGAAGATATATGACAGGCCGTTAGTGAAGAAGTAGGTATTAAGATAAATGTGAAGTAGGTTTAGATATGATAAACATTGAGAGCATAAAGAGATGGTGTGGAACATTGCTGAGCAGTAGCAAAGGCCAGATTGCAATCCTACAATATGAATTTTTCCTGAGCTCTGTGTGTGTGTGGTTTTTGCATTGAGATTTCATCAGTGCTGTATGACTAGGCACAGGGAGAGTAGATGGGGGAAACGATTCACAGTTAAGGATTGGTATACAAGTGTGTGGTTGTATAAGGGCAGCCTTCAGGCTGGTGACAGGTAATGGTTCAGGATGGGTTAGGAGCTTATGAGCTAAGTTAGTGGGAAGAATTGGGTGTGTGGTAGGTAACTCTTCCAAAGTCCTAAAGTGATCAAGTGCATTTGTGTGTGATGTTGGAGTGTGATTGTTGTGAAACAGAGATCAACAAATTAGTACCACAGCTAGTCAATGAGATAAGGGAAGGAAAGGGGAAAGGATTTTTTATGAAGCACTAGACACTATGCTTTACATTTAATTTTTATACTTTATATCTTTCTGTTTCCATTTTATACATGAAAAAACTGAAGTTCAGTAGGTTTAAGCCCTGTCTAGCCCTTTATTGCTAGTAAGTAATTCATTTAAGCTAGTGAGTTGCAGAGCTGAGATTATGACCTATAAAGTATTAGATTGAACCATATGAAATTGCTGTTATTTGACCACTTTTGACTGACAAAAATAGAAGTCTTATGTGGTTCAATTTAATGTATTCTTTTTCTTTGTAACTGACCGTAGTATGAGATTGGGGTACATTTCAAATATTTACTGTGTTTATTGAGTATCTTTTCTTTTTACTCTGTAAATCAGATAAATTAGTTTTATTTGTCTGATAAACTTAATTTACCTTTTAATTATATAATCCTTTTCTTTCCTTCATTGGTTGGTGGACCTCCAGTACAATTAAGGTGTTTTATCGCTTTTCTTTTGCAGCACTGGATTTCCTGGAACAAATTTTGACATTTAGCCCAATGGATCGGTTGACAGCAGAAGAAGCGCTTTCCCATCCTTACATGAGCATATATTCTTTTCCAATGGATGAGCCAATTTCAAGTCATCCTTTTCATATTGAAGATGAAGTTGATGATATTTTGCTTATGGATGAAACTCATAGTCATATTTATAACTGGGAAAGGTAAATTGATCCTGTTAGAAAAATACCATTTGTTGTATTTTCATAGTGCACAGTACTGACTACTATATGATTGTGGCCCATTTATTTTCTTTTCAATAAACCATAATGAATTGAGTTTTATTTTTTGAATTATATAGGATAGGACAGTATAGATGTTTTAAAAGCTTAGTAATGGTCTTCTTTGGGTTTCTGCTAAAGTTATTAATATCTTTGAATAGCCTTTATGTAATTTAAATATTTAATGGTTACTGGATAAGATATATACATAATGGGAAAATGTAAATTCTACTTTGAAACATTTTCAAAGCCATTAAGTCATGTTTAGTTGTTAACAAATAAAAGGTCCTTATTTAAACATGAGGGTTGAATGTTGGAAATCTGAACCATTTTAAACTATTGCTTTTGTATTTACAAAAAAATCACAATTGTTTTTTAAATGTTGGATAACAAGACAACTGTATCCAAATAGGTATATCCATAATGTCTCAAATTTTTATGTAAAAACACTTGTATGTTAGGATAGAAATTATTTTGATTCATGGTATATGCTGTTCAAATCTGTTTTTCTGATGACACAAAATTAATCTTGGCCTGCTTGAATGCAGGTTCAGTATAAAGAGACTCTTCTACTTTGAATAGTATAAAATATCAAAATGGATAATATTACACATTTTAGTTAAAGATTTTTTCCCTCAGCTTTCTTTTAGGATTTCTAAATTCCTAGGGAAATTTAAATATAATTTATTATTATTATTATTATTATATAATTTATTAATATAATTAAATATAATTTTGCTTATAATTTTTGTAGTGGTATATACTAATGAATCAGTATGATTATTTTTAAAGATTTTATTTATTTTAGAGGGAGAGCATGAGCTTGGGGAGTTGCAGAGAGGGAGGGAGATTTTTTTTCTTGAATCTTTCAAGCAGACTCTGAGCTGAGCGTACAGCCCTATGTGGGGCTTGATCTCACAACCCAGGAGTCTGAAGCTCAACTCACTGAGCCACCCAGGGCACCCCATGAATCAATATTATTTAAAATCTTTGGGTTAGGGCCTCTGCCTTCGGCTCAGGTCATGATCCCAGGGTCCTGGGATCGAGCCCCGCATAGGGCCCTCTGCTCTGCGGGGAGCCTGTTTCCTCCTCTCTCTCTGGCTGCCTCTCTGCCTAGTTGTGATTTCTGTCTGTCAAATAAATAAAATATTAAAAAAAAAATTCTTAAAATCTTTGGGTGATTTCAATATTTAGCCAGGTGTCAGTCACTAATGACAATCTTAAAACTTTAAAATTTCATATATCTCTATGTTTAAAAGAACAGTATTTAATAATTAAATAGTTAGTTATTAATTTAGTTTGTTTAGTTACTGCATTTTTTTCCCCTCCTATAATGTTGAGGTATTTGTATGTTTACACATCTGGCAACAACCTGTTGGTCTGTGTGAACATTTCTACTGTCTACATGTAATTCTTTCATACG
This sequence comes from Meles meles, assembly GCF_922984935.1. NCBI lineage: Eukaryota > Metazoa > Chordata > Mammalia > Carnivora > Mustelidae > Meles > Meles meles. The sequence continues at coordinate 74,632,678 of NC_060071.1, forward strand.
TACTCAGATGTTTTCCAGTCTCTTTTCTAGTCCCTTCTCCCCATCCCCCAAGTGTGTGTGTGTGTGTCTGTCTCAGTCTGCCTCTCTGTGGGGCATGGAACAGCCACCTTGCTGTGATGTGTCAATACGAGCATACCACATTCAATAGTGCATGTACATGGAGAGGGTTATTTTTCTATTTGATGAATCCCAGCAAGGGATTCTAGTCTGTTCTAGTCTGACTTGTTACCAGGAGAGTAAAAATCTGTAAGAGACCTGATTGAGATTAGAGATAGCTATTTTGTGGCCATGAAGTATTTTTTCTCTGTATGAAACTGTTGGAATTGAACTGTAGATAAGCCAGCCAGTCCGATGTTTATCTGCAATTGTCTTTGACGGTCAATGAAAAATAGAATAGAGAAAAGATGAAACAAGTGTGAAATGATATTTCTTAAATTTAAGAATGGATGACTCAACATTTTACTGTAATTATGTTTCATTGGTAATTACCAGTATTGTCTCATATTACTATATGTAGTAACAATCTTACCTATCCATTAAAATTATGAGTTATACTCCTATTGTCCCCATAAAGACCTAGCAGAGTGCTTTCACCTGAAAGGCACTCAGTGAATTTGAAAATGAAACCCTATACCTAAAACTCACATTACTGCATTAATTTTTTCAGGTACCATGATTGTCAGTTTTCAGAGCATGATTGGCCTATACATAACAACTTTGATATTGATGAAGTTCAGCTTGACCCAAGAGCTCTGTCTGATGTCACCGATGAAGAAGAAGTACAGGTTGATCCTCGAAAATATTTGGATGGAGATCGTGAAAAGTATTTGGAGGATCCAGCTTTTGATACCAATTACTCTACTGATCCTTGTTGGCCATACCCAGATCATCATGAAAACAAATATTGTGATCTGGAGTGTAGCCATACTTGTAACTACAAAACAAGGTCATCATCATATTTAGATAACTTAGTTTGGAGAGAGAGTGAAGTTAACCATTATTATGAACCCAAGCTTATTATAGATCTTTCCAATTGGAAAGAACAAAGCAAAGAAAAGTCTGATAAGAAGGGCAAGTCAAAATGTGAAAGGAATGGATTGGTTAAAGCCCAGATAGCTCTAGAGGAGGCATCACAGCAACTGGCTGAAAAAGAAAGGGAAAAGAATCAGGGATTTGACTTTGATTCCTTTATTGCAGGAACTATTCAACTTAGTTCACAACATGAGCCTACTGATGTTGTTGATAAATTAAATGACTTGAATAGCTCAGTGTCCCAACTAGAATTGAAAGGTTTGATATCAAAGTCAGTAAGCCGAGAAAAACAGGAAAAAGGAATGGCAAATTTGGCTCAATTAGAAGCCTTGTACCAATCTTCTTGGGATAGCCAGTTTGTGGGTGGTGGGGAGGACTGTTTTCTTATTAATCAGTTTTGTTGTGAGGTAAGGAAGGATGAACAAATTGAGAAGGAAAACACTTACACCAGTTACTTGGACAAGTTCTTTAGCAGGAAGGAAGATACTGAAATGCTAGAAACTGAGCCAGTAGAGGATGGAAAGCTTGGGGAGAGAGGAAATGAGGAAGGATTTCTGAACAACAGTGGGGAGTTCCTCTTTAATAAGCAGCTTGAATCCATAGGCATCCCGCAGTTTCACAGCCCAGTTGGGTCCCCACTTAAGTCAATACAGGCCACCTTAACACCTTCTGCTATGAAATCTTCCCCTCAGATTCCTCATAAGACATATAGCAGCATTCTGAAACATCTGAACTAAAACACTCAGCAGACATTTCTCTTTGTATTCTTCATGAAATGTGTTGTCTTTTTTATTACTAGTGTTTCAGTCATTTTTTTACTTGAATCATATGGTGTCATTTAGAAAAGATTTTATTAGTTCTTGGTTTTTAAAATCCAGACTTTTTTTCTACATGTGAGATGGTTTTCATTTTAACTGGCATGTCGTTTGCACACAAAAAAATAAAGAATAGAGCAAAATAATGCAATGCAGGAGGTGACAAAAGAAATGCACTAAGACAAGTAAAAAACATTCTCTCATAGAACAATGATCTGTTTTACAGGAAACAAAAATCTTGCCTTGAAATTTACACAGTGAGACTGTACATAATTGCATGAAAATATCTATTTTTTTCCTAAAACATTTTTCATTCATGAGTATTTTCAAGTTTTTCATACTGTACACATTTCTTAAAACACATGATACCAGCAGCAACTGAAAATGAATGCCGAATTTGGTACACATGTGTTATCTACCTCAAGGTAACAAAAGTATGTGGCAAAACATAGACCACCCATAGTGCTTCACATATGCACTTCTATTTAGCCAGCGTTTATTGTAGTAAACTATTCTTAATAAGATTCACGCACCGTTTATAAATGTTCTGATATGCATTCTTTATAGTGAAGTGTTACTACATCACATCTTATTTATTTTAGCAAATCAGTATATTTTCTGTATTTAATTATAAAAAGTTAACTTAGTTTTTGAAATTTATTTGCAAATACACTTTTCCATTTGGCACTATGGTTTGTTGCCTACTTAGCTGATTATATAATGTCAGCTCATCCTAAGGCTGTCCACGTACTTAATTTACTTAAGTATTCATTTTAAGTAAAGCGCTCACTGTGTATAGGAATTTGTATTTTGGAGGTGCTTGATCTATCTACAAAGAAACATTAGGAATTACTTTATTATAAAATGCTCCTAGAAGTCTTAACTGTGTTTATTTAAAAAAAAAAAAAAAAAAACTGTAATGTTAGACTTGTGTGCATGGAAGTAACTAAGGTACATCATTATTGTAGTTTAAAAGTTGTACATGATAAGACATATTTTGTTTTTACTGTATGTTTTTACTGAATGATCTGTTCCCCATCCCAAAGCAAGCATGAATAAAATTAGGTTAAATGTAGCATGTGGCTTTGCGGTCTCTTAGAATTTGTTCCTTCTATTTTATTTTATTGAATACTGTCTGTATCTTTGCTTATCCTGTTCAAAGAGAAGGACAAATAAAACATGGCCAATGAGTATGGCTTCTGTCGAACTCTTTAGGTAATGCACATTACCTGCTAGAAAGAATAAAAACCACTGGCAAAACCTTTACCTGGTTCTACTCTTTGGCATCTTTAAATTGGGGCTGTACTTTATTTTTTACACATTTTATTTATTTACTTGAGAGAGCACACAAGCATGGAGGGAGGAGCTGAGGGAGGTAGAGAGAAAATCTCAAGCGGACTCCACGCTGAGTACAGAGCCCAGTGTGGGGCTCGACCTCATGACCCCGAGATCATGACGTGAGCTGAAATCAAGAGTCAGATGCTTAACTGACTAAGCCACCAGGCGCCCCTCAATTATAGCTATATTTAAACCATGTTAGGCTAAGCAGCTTAGGAGAAAAAGGTTCTTGGCCTCCACACAGAAACCTCTTGTTGACTTACCCTCACACATTAATATGGAATAAGGCTTTATGTATTTCAAAGCTATCAGATGCATGTGTAGGCAGAGGAACCTCTTTTAAGTGTGTTTGCTCTGCCATACATCATCCTTCCTTTGGTTAAGAACTCATCTGTTTACCTATCCAAATATAAAACCTTTTTTCCTTTAACCTCACTTTTCTGTTTGTCTTCCATCCTTGTTTTTTTTTTTTTTTTTAAAGATTTTATTTATTTATTTGACAGAGAGATCACAAGTAGACAGAGAGGCAGGCAGAGAGAGAGAGAGGGAAGCAGGCTCGCTGCTGAGCAGAGAGCCCGATGCGGGACTCGATCCCAGGACTCTGAGATCATGACCTGAGCCAAAGGCAGCGGCTTAACCCACTGAGCCACCCAGGCGCCCTCCATCCTTGTTTTTATACAAAGCCAGTTCTATTAATACCCTGACTTGTGCCTTCCCAGTGACCTATTCATTGATTTCATTTGGTTTCACAGACCTTTAAAAAATACAGATATTTTCTGGATGAATATCAGTCACACATTGTGAATTTAAATATATATTCCAGGGGCGCCTGGGTGGCTCAGTGGGTTAAAGCCTCTGCCTTCGGCTCAGGTCATGATCCCAGGGTCCTGGGATCGAGCCCCGCATCAGGCTCTCTGTTCCGTGGGGAGCCTGCTTCCTCCTCTCTCTCTGCCTGCCTCTCTGCCTAGTTGTGATTTCTCTCTGTCAAATTAAAAAAAAAAAAATTATTTATGTATATATAATTACATATATATATATGTATTCCAGTTACCTTAAAAGAACAAACTCTTAGGGTGCCTGGGTGTCTCAGCCCTTAAGCGTCTACCTTCAGCTCAGGTCATGATCCCGGGGTCCTGGGATCGAGGCCCACATGGGGCTCCCTGCTTGGTGGTGGAAGGTATGCTTCTCCCTCTCCCACTCTCCCTGCTTGTGTTCCCTCTCTTGCTGTGTCTCTCTCAGTCAAATTAATAAATTTAAAAAAAAAAGACACTTTGAGGTTTTCACCATTGGATGTAATGTTAAACTGCAGATTTTCATATATGGCCTTTATTACCTTGAAGTAATTTCCTTCTGTTCCTACTTCGCTGAGTGTTTTTTGTTCATGAAAAGGTGTTGAATTTTGTGACATGCTTTTTTGGCATCTGTTGAGGTGATCATGTGGTTTTTGTCCTTAATGTGGTGGATTACATGGATTGATTTTTGAATGTTGAACCATTCTTGTATTCCAGGAATCCCACTTGGTTCAGGTGTGTAATCCTTTTTTTTTTTTTTAATTTTTTTTTTTTTTTAAAGATTTTTTTTTATTTATTTATTTGACAGAGAGAGATCACAAGTAGGCAGAGAGGCAGGCAGAGAGAGAGAGGGAAGCAGGCTAAGAGAGCCCGATGCGGGACTCGATCCCAGAACCCCGAGATCATGACCCGAGCCGAAGGCAGCGGCTTAAACCACTGAGCCACCCAGGCCGATTTTATTTATTTATTTGACAGACAGAGATCACAAGTAGGCAGAGAGGCAGGCAGGGAGAGAGGAAGCAGGCTCTCCGCTGAGCAGAGAGCCTGATGTGGGGCTTAATCCCAGGATGCTGGGATCATGACCTGAGCGGAAGGAAAAGGCTTAACCCATTGAGCCACCCTGGTGCCCCTCTGGTGTGTAATCTTTTTTTTTTTAAAGATTTTTTTTACTTATTTATTTGACAGAGGGAGAGATCATAAGCAGGCAGAGAGGCAGGCAGAGAGAGGAAGAAGCAGGCTCCCCGCTGAGCAGAGAGCCTGATGCAGGGCCGGATCCCAGGACCGTGGGATCATGGCCTGAGCCGAAGGCAGAGGCTTTAACCCACTGAGCCACCCGGGTGCCCCGTGTGTAATCCTTTTAATGTGCTGTTGGATTTGGTTTGCTTGGTGTTTAGGGTTGTTTTTTTCTTTAAGGTTTTATTTACTTATTTGACAGAAATCACAGGCAGAGAGGCAGGCAGAGAGGAGGAAGCAGGCTCCCTGCTGAGCAGAGAGCCCAATGTGGGGCTTGATCTCAGGACCCTAAGATCATGACCTGAGCTGAAGGCAGAGGCTTAACCCACCGAGCCACCCAGGTGACCCTTAAGGGTTTTTGTACCAATACTCATAAGAGATCTAGTGATCCATAGTTTTCTTGTAACACCTTTGTCTAATTTTGGTATCAGAATAGTGCTGGCCTCGTAGAATGACTTCAGAAGTACTCTCTCCTCAGTTGTTTAGAAGAGTTTGAAAAGAATTGTTAATTGTTTAACTGGTAGACTTAACTAGTGAAGCCATCTTGTTTGGGGTTTTTCTTTGGAGATTTTTTTTATTATGATTCACTCTCCTTACTCATTTCAGTTACTGTTCAGATTTTTAATTTCTTCACAATTCACTCTTGGTTGCGTGTATCTAGAAATGTATCCATTTCTTCTAGGTTATCTAGTCTGTTGGCGTATAATTGTTACAGCTGCTTAGGATCCCTTTTTTATTTCTGTATCACTTGTAATGTGTCCTCTTTTCACTTCTGATTTATGTTGTTTTTTTCTCTTTTTTCTTGGTGTACTCAGTGGTTTGTTGATATGATTTTTATTATTTCTTTCCTTATGGTAACTTTGGGTTTATTTTGTCTTTTTTCTAGTTCCTTGAGGTGATTGGAGGTCTTTTTTTTTTTTAAGTAGACCTATTTTTAGAGCAGTTTTAGGTTCACAGCAAAATTAAGCACAATGTACAAAAATTTTTGATATGTCTACTCCCCACAGCACATGCATAGCTCCGGGTATTATCTACATCTCTTATCAGAGTGGTAACATATGTTACAATCGGTGAATTTAGACTGACACATCATTATCACCCAAAGTCCATAGTTCACATTAGGGTTTACTCTTGGTGTTGTACATACTGTACGTTTAGACAAGTATAATGACATGTATACACCCTAGGGTGGTTTCACCGCCCTAAAAATTCTCCGTGCTCTGCCAACTCCTCCCTTAACCCCAGACAGCCATTGGTCGTTTATTCTCTCCATACTCCTGCCTTTTCCGGAATGTCATATGTTTGAGATCATAGACTATGCAGCCTTTTCCACCTGGCTTTCACTTAGTCCTATGCATCAGCTGGCTTGATTTTATCTCTTAGATGTTACTTCATTTTTGTTCATTCTTTTTTATGTACTTCTGATGTGATAACTTTGAATGAATGGCCTTTGAGTTCATTGATTCTTCTGCTTGATCGAGTGTGAATTTTTCAGTTTTTGTATTCTTCAGCTCCAGAATTGCCATTTTTTTAATATATAGTTTTGAGATTTTTGTTTTTTCATTTCGTTCACAGATTGTTTTCCTAATTTTGTGAAGTTATCTGTGTTTTCTTACAGCACATTAAGCTTAAGATGATTATTTTGAATTTTTTGTCAAGTAATTCATAGATCTCCATTTCTTTTTGGCTACTTTATGGAGATTTATTTTGGTTTCTTTGATTGGGCCATGTTTCCCTGTTTATGTACCTTTTTATTTTATTTTTTTTATGTGATTTTTGCATTTGAGAAAATAGCTTCCTCTGTCTGTATAGACTGGATTTGAACCGGGAAAGATCTTCACCAGTCAGCCCAGCTAAGTTTCTGGGGGTATCTCAAACTTTTTATGGGGATATGTCATCTCTATACTTTGTGTGCATAATCCAGCCCCCTCCTCACCCCAGGTTTGATGGGGTTTTTTTGTTTTTCGTTATCAGGAAGTTGTAGTGTCTTGCTCTGTCGGGGGGCCTGAGGTATTGGTTCAACAACCCACAAGCGTTCTCGTGTTCTTAGCAGCCCCCAGGCATCCAAAGTAGTGCTTTGAGTCAGGCCAGACTGAAGCCAGTCTCTTGGGGAGTCCCCCCTCAAAACCTGGCACAGTGGATGATTGTTCTGTGCTTCTCTTTCTCTTCCAAGGCAGAAGCTGTGAGGTGGGCTTTTCCTCCCAATCATGAGCTTTGCTGGCATGGGGTTAGGGACTGATGTCGTTGCAATAAAACCTCTTTTCTTACCCATTTCAGTGCACCTCTTCTTGGCTTTGAGATTGTCTGGGAACTGTGACTTTCTAACTGGCTTCTGGAGTTTTTGTAAAGGAGACTATACAAGGTCTTTTTGGGCCATATATTGTTAAGTCCGTGTTTCTGTGGGGTTTCAGTTCTGGGACTTCCTATTCTGCTGCCTTATGTCCAAAAACAGTTTGCTTTTTAAATGACTTATTCTGAATTAGAGGAATGTTCTAGCTTTTGTGCCGCTTTCTGACTTTGGGGATGATCTGTATCATTAGGTTTGTCATGTTACTGAACTGATGGGACATTACCACTTTTAGACCTATTTCTTAAGCTTTGACATTAGGCTTAATTTGGAGCCAGTAGACCCCCCCCACACACACTCCCACTCCCACACTTTTTTGTGTGGGAGTTTAAAGGCAGACGCTTTAACCCACTGAGCCACTCAGGCGCCCCATCAAGTATAGCATCTTACATTAAAATCTTCAGGATAGGGGCGCCTGGGTGGCTCAGTGGGTTAAGCCGCTGCCTTCGGCTCAGGTCATGATCTCGGGGTCCTGGGATCGAGTCCCACATCGGGCTCTCTGCTCAGCAGGGAGCCTGCTTCCCTCTCTCTCTCTGCCTGCCTCTCTGCCTACTTGTGATCTGTGTCTGTCAAATAAATAAATAAAATCTTTTAAAAAAAAAAAATCTTCAGGATAGAGAAGAAAAAGAACAGACTGGGAGTTGGGAGGTCTGACTCCTGAATCCATTTCACCACTGACTCACTCTTTGTCACTTGGTGTCACCTATCTCTATGGGCCAAAGCTTCTTATTAACTAATGCAGATTGCTGAGCCTAACTTTTTTGGTTATTTTTTAAATGTCATTTCAAATATACAGAAAAAGTATGGAATTTTTAAAAACCATATATCATCACTTGTTAGCTCGTCTGGTGTTGATTTGCATCAGATAAACACCTATAGATATAATTGAATCACTCTGTTTAACCCTCCCAGATCAGATTTCCTGCCTGTCAGAGGTAGACACTTTGCTGGATTTTTTTTTTAAGATTTTTTTTTTTTTTTAATTTATTTGAGAGATGAGGCAGAAGCAACGGGAGCCCAAAATGGGAATCCATCCCAGGACCCTGGGATCATGACCCGAGCCGAAGGCAGAAGCTTAACCGACTGAACCACCCAGGCGCCCCTTACCTTTGTTGCATTTTATTTTCATGCAGTTTTTTTTTTTAAAGATTTTATTTATTTATTTGACAGAGAGAGATCACAAGTAGGCAGAGAGGCAGACAGAGAAAGTGAGAGGGAAGCAGGTTCCCTGCCGAGCAGAGAGCCCAATGTGGGACTCGATCCCAAGACCCTGAGATCATGACCTGAGCCAAAGGCAGCGGCTTAAACCACTGAGCCACCCAGGCGCCCCTCTCATGCAGTTTTATACTATTACTATACATGATTTTGTAAACATAGTATTTTGCATGTTTTAAAATTCCAGATGGCATATTGTTCGTATCTTTCTTCAACTTAGATTTTTCACTCAACATGCCTCTGAAATGTAGCGCTAATTCCATTTTCATTGCTGTGTTGCAATGTTTTTATCCACTTCTTAATCACTTTTATTCACATTTTATGCAAAATGACATTTGTCCTCAAAATTTTGCTCCTGTAAACATGTTTGCAGTGAGGGTTTTTGTGAACCATGTTGAGGAATGTCTAGGGTAGAGATCCAGTTGCTGGGTTCCAGAGAATGCCTATCTTCAACTCTGTGAGATGCCACGGTGCGCTGCTGCCAGCGCTGTACGAAGCTGCCTATTCTTCCACACCCTCCCACACAAGAACCCAAGTCTTTGCCATTCAGTTCATCCTAGCAGGCCAGCTGCGTGTGGTTTACTTTAGCTGCAATAGTAGTCGAACTTCCTAATTCCAAACAGCCGCATGACAGCCACGGTTGCACCTTAAGGATCCTTATGCAGCCACTTTATTTCTGGTAAGATAGTCTCGTTCCTTGTTTCCCATTGCAGTTGTTGTAGCTGGTAACAGGTGGTTTAAACTTTAAAGGCTGAGCCACTTACGTGATTGACACTGGGACCTATATCCAAGGAGTCAAAGCAGAACATCAAGTAGTGTTTGTTTTTTTTTAAAAACATTTTTTCATTTTTCCTCTTTGCATTTTTTTTTAAGATTTAATGTATTCATTTTCGAGAGAGAGAGTGAAAGCATGAAAGGGTTCGAGAAGTTCAGAGGGGAGAAGCAGACTCCCCATGGAGCTGGGAGCCCAATGTAGGACTCGATCCCACGACTCTGGGATCATGACCTGAGTGGAAGGCAGTCTCCCAACCAACTGAGCCACCCAGGGTCCCTCTTCAGGTAGTGTTTTCAAAGTAAAATTCAACATGGTATCACTCTTGCTTCCAGGTTAAAACAGTGCACAGTATTGCTCCTTGTGAGAATTCTTGTTTTGTTTAAAAGTACTGTTTTCTATCAGATGCTGGGCGGTGTACTCTAGATGCTGACTGGTCGTCCTGTCATTTGAATTGCTCACCTCCTAACGTCAGCCTTTTCAGTTCCTGTTTACTGTTGAATTCCAAAGTAATAGAGGCTCCGCCCGAAATGAGTTTATTGTGTATCTAAGTTAGTTGTGGTTTTACCCTCTGCCTGTTCCTAGTAAGACTGCTTATCATTCAGGTCTAGTATCTTTTTTTTTTTTAAGATTTTATTTATTTATTTGACAGATAGAGATCACAAGTAGGGAGAGAGGCAGGCAGAGAGAGAGAGAGGATGAAGCAGGCTTCCTGCCAAGCAGAGAACCTGATGTGGGGCTCTATCCCAGGACCCTGGGATCATGACCTGAGCGAAAGGCAGAGGCTTTAACCCACTGAGCCACTCAGGCGCCCCATCAAGTATAGTATCTTACATTAAAATCTTCAGGATAGAGAAGAAAAAGAACAGACTGGGAGTTGGGAGGTCTGACTCCTGAATCCATTTCACCACTGACTCACTCTTTGTCACTTGGTGTCACCTATCTCTATGGGCCAAAGCTTCTTATTAACTAATGCAGATTGCTGAGCCTAACAATATCGTCTGCCTGGGACGACTTCTGAATAGGACACTGCCTTCTCGAATTCTAACTCAGTGTAATAGCCACAACGATGGCCTTGTACTGATATATACTGCTTATAAGTCTTATTTCCATAATTGCTACATGGGCTGGGCGTATTAATCTTCTTTTAAATAAGTCAAGTATGGGGGCGCCTGGGTGGCTCAGTGGTTTGGGCCGCTGCCTTCGGCTCGGGTCATGATCTCGGGGTCCTGGGATCGAGTCCCGCATCGGACTCTCTGCTCGGCGGGGAGCCTGCTTCCCTCTCACTCTCTCTGCCTGCCTCTCTGCCTACTTGTGATCTCTCTCTGTCAAATAAATAAATAAAATCTTTAAAAAAAAAATAAGTCAAGTATGAAGTTCTGTGTTCACTGCACCCTCACCATTTGGTGGAGGGAAAGTATCAAAAGTATTCGAACACCAAGATTGTAGTTTACCTTTGGTAGAGCAGCGTGAAATTCACCAAGCTCTTTCCTCATACTGCCTGGAGGGGTCTCTTTAAATAAGCCTGGTGAAGGGGCGCCTGGGGGGCTCAATCAGTTAAGCATCTGCCTTCCACTCCGGTCATGATCTCAGGATGCTGGGACGGAGCCCTGCGTCAGGCTCCATGCTCAGTGGGGAGCCTGCTTCTCCCTCTGCCTCTGCTTGTGCTCTCTCTCTCTCTCAAATAATAAAATCCTGGGGGGGGGGGCGGGCAGGTGAGGAGAGGGACCTTTGTGAACTCTTCCAGTGGTTGGTACTAACAAGTATCTTACAGAAGAGAGGGATGTTTGATTACCCAAGCTGGAGCACTATCTCAGTTCCAGTGTAGAGGTCTAACGATCAAATTCCATTGGATTTGCATATTTATCTTTGATGCCTTGGGATGAGGTGATGGTGTTTACAAATCTAGCTCCACGCAATACTCCCCCTCCTTGGAATCAGCAGCATCTCCGGTGCCTGGCCTAGCTCTTGGTGCTGCTGCGGTAGGGTGGGGGGCGGTGGTGTGCCAGATGGTGGGCTCCGGGTTCCAGCTCCTGTCCAAACCTGTTTCACCACACCCAGATTAAAGCGCAAACTTGGATCCATATTTGTCTGTATACTTGGACCCTGCTTCCACTTGGGCTTACCACTCCCACACCAACCCAACGTGAACCCCTGAGATGACTTTCATGGCCAAGAGAGACATTGAACCTTGCGGTATTGCACAGTCTCTAAGCACACATGCTTAAGAATCGGGTCTAAACTAGCTTAAATCTGTATTCTGCTACCAGTCTTGTAGGGGCTATTTTAACATTCCTCATTTGTAAAATAGGGCTAATGACACCTACTTTGTGCGGCTGATGGAAGGATCAAATGAGATACTGTACACAAAGCTTTTGAGCCTAATTCCTCTTATTTTATAAATTATCACTACTCTTATCCTGTTTGAATTATTGCCATTGTCTCCCAAATTGGACTGAAACTCTGACCCTGACTTTACTTTCAGTATCGCATCCCCTTATCTAAGTATCATAACTCCTGCCCTTGACCTGTGATGGCTTTCTGTGCTAGCCATCAGCGCTCACCAGCTCGACCCCACTCCCGGTTCTAATCTTTGGTTCTTCCTCCAGCTCAGCACAGGAAGCTCTCAGATCTGTAAAGACATTGTTGCTTCCCCACCCGCCACCCTGACCCCAAGCAAGCATCTTTTGGGAGCTAAAAGCCTGGGATTCACCTTGTACTCCTCGCTCTGAAAACCCGTACCCAATCCCTCAGTGGATCCCGTGGCAATATCCAGCATCTGACCACTTCTTGCCGTGTCCTCCACCGTCACGTGGTCTACCCCACCATCGTGTGTGTGCTGGACTACAGTAGCCTCTGAACGGGACCTCCCAGGTCCTTCTACGGTTGACTCTCAATACAGCAGGCAGAGTGATTCTTTTACAACAAGCTGAACAGCGTCACTCCTTTAGTTAAAATTGGAATGACGTCCTCAGAGTAAATGTTAAAGTCTTTACTGAGGCCTGTAGGACATCTCTCCTCTTTACTGAGCTCACATGGCTCCCGCCAGCAGTGCGGCTCCCATCTCAGGACATTTACTCGCTCTTCCCTCTGCCTGAAAAGTTCTTGGCCCAAAGGGCTGCACCACTTCCTCTTTCCCTTTCAAGAAGTCTGTGTTTGAATGTCACTGTATCACAGAGGCTGTGCCCGACCAGAGTGTGTGTGTATGAAGCACCATCTGTCCATCTTCACTACCCCCTTCACTCTTCTTTCCACCACATACACCGACGTCTTATTTTATATTGTCCCTCTCCCTTCACTTGGAACAGAAGCTCCCTGAGGTCAGGAGTTCACCCTCTTTGCTCACTGCTGTACCCTCAGCCGCCCACCGTCGCGCTTGGCCCATAGCAGGCACTCAATATTTGCCAGATGCAGGCATGAAGGAAACTAATGGTAACTACTGTTTTTTTACATTCCTTCTGGATGGATGGGGCTCAGGAACAGCGAGGCTCTATGGATAGTTCTGGGGTTTGCCTCTTAGTTTTCAGTTTAAGTTTTAGTATTCCTGCTTCTCCAACTTTCTGTAACCTGTGCGGGGAGACCTACACATTCTGGATTCCTTAGTATGGACTCTCCCAAACCAGCGAGCTTGAAGTTGCAGTCCCAAGAGCAGTTAGAAATTCTCACAAAGTGTAGTCTGGTCCAGCAGGTTAATATCCTGGATTGTGCTGTCAAATGTGGGTGCAGTTTAGGGTAATGACTATGTGGCTGCTGACTCAGCGGCTTTGCTTTTCTCTGTTGGAATGACTATACCTGTTCGGGTTGCACAATATGTTCACGACCTAGTTAAGACAGTGCAAAGTACTGCCTCCGTACTGTTCCTGTGAATCGGAACCCTGCTATATGAGCCACGCCTAGATTGTATGTTAGTTTAAGGATCTTTGGCAACAGACACCTCCTGCTAGCCTTTGAAAAAAGGGGAAATTTATCAGGATTCAGGGGTGCCTCTGGGAGCCCAAGAACTGGGCCTCGGGAAGAACCACAATCAGGGCACAGGGCTCCCGCAGCCCGAAGAGGGTCAGGCTGTTCCTTACCTCTGCCTCGTTCTCAACCCACCGGGCTTCCTCAGCCAAAGACGGCTGCTCATAACTCCCAGTTCAAATGAAACTGTTCTGGCTCGGTCGAGTTCTGCCTGGCTGTCCCCCCCTCAATTCTCTCCCCCAGTTCAGAGTTTCTCCGGAAGAACATCGTGTTGGCCTACCTCCCAGTCCAGTCAACCGTGGGCAGGTGGTGGAGTGGCGTTGAGGAAACACTACCGCCGGAGTCAACTCTTACCGATGGAGAATGGGAGGCAGGGAGGGCGGTCATACTGAGCTGCCTGCCCCCAAATATCCCCGCAACACCTGGGTAATAAACTATCTCTTTCTTTTTAGGTTTCAGCCACCTCTCAACCATTCTGAAGGGTGCTGTTTCTCCAGCTGGACCCACTAGGGTCCTCCAGGCATTACTGTCCCCAGCTTATGTCTTGTTGAGTTCATCAAGACAATCTATATCTTCATCAATCACAATTCTTTGACTTGTCTACAGGGTTTATTTTCAGAGCACCCTCCCATAGTTTGTGTGAATTTCCTAACAACCCTATGAGGCCAAGTAGAGCAGATATTATTATCCCCATCTGCAAGTTAAGGGTACATGAAGAGAGCTATGAAGTAACTTACCCCAGTTTGGGCAGTGGTAGCATCAGGACTAGAATGTTTTGCATATCACTCCCATGTACCAAACTGCCTTCCAAGGGGCTGCTCCAATTTTCACTCACTGTGAAATTTCTCCATATGAATGCCTCTTTCCCCTCATTCTTGCCCATGCTGCATATTTTGGGGGGAGTTCCTCATTTTTGTAATGATTTTACTTTATTTTAAATTTTTTTTAAAGATTTTATTTATTTATTTGACAGACAGAGATCACAAGTAGGCAGAGAGGCAGGCAGAGAGAGAGAGGGAAGCAGGCTCCCTGCTGAGCAGAGAGCCCGATGCGGGACTCGATCCCAGGACCCTGAGATCATGACCCGAGCCGAAGGCAGTGGCTTAACCCACTGAGCCACCCAGGTGCCCCACTTTATTTTAATTTTTAAGGATGTATTTATTTAAGTAATCTCTACACCGAATGTGGGGCTTGAACTCACAACCCCGTGATCAAGAGTTGCATGCTCCACTGTCAGAGCAGCCAGGCGCTCCTTTCGTAATGATTTTTTAAAAAAATAATGATTTTATTTTATTTTATTTTTTTTTAAAGATTTTATTTATTTATTTGACAGAGAGAGATCACAAGTAGGCAGAGAGACAGGCAGAGAGAGAGGAGGAAGCAGGCTCCCCGCAAAGCAGAGAGCCCGATGTGGGACTCGATCCCAGGACTCTGGGATCATGACCTGAGCCGAAGGCAGAGGCTTAAACCACTGAGCCACCCAGGCACCCTAAAATAATGATTTTAAAGACCATTCTCCAAAAACATTACACGTGTTACAAAAGTTCTTCGTGATTTATATTTAAAATTTGTAATCTATTTTTCACTGAAGATTATTTCAATGTACTCCATCTGTAAATATTGTTCTTTATATATTCTGAGTTCTGTGTTGTACTTAGAATGGCCTTCCTCTCACCAAGATTATTCATCCAGTCTTCTCTGTTTTCTTTTATTTTTAAGGCTTATTTTACATTTATTTATTTGATCTACCTCAGATTTATTTATTTGTTCCACAGCTTAATTTATATAACATACAATTTACCCTTTTTAAAAAGTATAATGAAATGCTTTTTACTATATTCACAAGCTTTTGCAACTATCGCCGCACTCTAATTCCAGAACATTCTCATTTCCCCTAAAGAACCCCAGTCCCTGTTAGCAGTCACCCCCCCGCCCCCAATCTTCACCCCTTCTCCGTTCCCTGGCAAATACTAATCTATGCCTGTCTCTCTAGATTTTGCCTATTCTGGACATTTCATATAATGGATTCATACAATAGAGGGTCTTTTGTGAATCACTTCTTTCACTTAGCTTAATGTTTTATATTATGCTTCTTTTTTTTTTTTAAAGATTTTATTTATTTATTTGACAGAGATCACAAGCAGGCAGAGAAGCAGGCAGAGAGAGAGAGGGAAGCAGGCTCCCCGCTGAGCAGAGAATCCAATGCGGTGCTCAGTCCCAGGACCCTGGGATCATGACCTGAGCCGAAGGCAGAGACTTTAACCCACTGAGCCACCCAGGCGTCCCTATATTATGCTTCTTTTAGCAACATGTTTTAACTTGGTGTAGCATGTTAGGTACCTCATTTCCTCCTTTTGATGAATAATAAGATAGATCACAATTTGTTTATCCATCGATCAGTGGGTAGACATTTGTTTTCCCTTTTGGCTATGAGGAATGATGTGTACACTTTTTGTGTGGAAGTATGTTTTCAAGTCTCTTAGATACATACAGAGGAAGAGCCCTGCTGGATGACATGGTTACTCTCTGTTTAACTTTTTGAGGAATTGCTAAATTGTTTTCCACAGTGGCTACCCCATTGTACAATACCACCAACAATGTATGATGGATTCAATTTCTTCACATCTTTTTTTTTTTTTTAAAGATTTTATTTGTCAGAGAGAGAGTGAGCAAAGCAGGGGGAGTGGCAGGCAGAGGGAGAAACATCTTCCCACTGAGCAGGGAGCCCCATGCGGGATTCAATCCCAAGACCCTGGGACCATGACCTGAGCTGAAGGCAAATGCTTAATCTACTGAGCTACCCAGGCATCCCGATTTCTTCACATCCTTGCCAATACTTGGTATTGCCTGTTTTTAAAAATAATTATTATAAAAAATAATAATTATTATAGCTTTCTGAGTGTGAAGTGGTATCTCCTTGTGACTTTGATTTCCGTTTCCCTAATGATGTTGAGATAGGTTCATGTCTCTAATGGCTATTTGTACATCTTCACTGGACAAATGTCTACCGGGACCCTTTGCCTATTTTTAAGTTGTGTTTTTCTAAATGATTATTGAGCTGTAAGAGTTCTTTACATATTCTAGATACACCCTCCTTAAGATATATGATTTGCAAATATTTTCTCCCATTCTGTGGGTTGTCTTTTCACAGAATTACTTGAGAAATAGTCATTCTTCTTCTATTTTTTGGAAGAGTTTGGGAAGGATTAGTATTAGTTCTTTGAATGTTTGGTAGAATTCATCAGTTAAGTCATTTGGGTCTGAGCTGGGAAGTTTTAAAATTAATTACTAATTATCAGATTTATTTCTGGGTGTGATGTTAAGGTAGGACTCTACCTTAATTTTTTCTAAATAGCCAAATTATCTAACACCATTTCCAGAGTATTCTACCCATTTCTACTAATTGTTATGCCACAGAAACTTCTTGAGAACATTTTGGATCTTGAATGCCACTTTACTCTTGATGAGGCACAAAATAAATTTGCTTTATCAGTGGCTGTAATGTCAGAGCCGTGAGACATTCTCTGTCCTGTTGGAATGTGAAGTTGGAAAACAGAAAGGACCAGGAATAGCTCATGACTTCCCTGCCTCCCCATGGATGTGTCAGTGTGGTTTGGAATGCACACAGGGCCCACCAACACCCTTTGTCCCCAAGGCTGAGTGCACGCCCCTGGATGCCTGCCCACCCACAATGCAGCGGAGATCCGCTGGATCTTAGTCTGCTGGCCTTGCTCTTGTGGTCTCGATCCCTGGCTCCAGGGCCTTCCTAGACTTTGGAGTCCGCTTGCCACACTGGGCTTACCCATCTTTCCTGCCCTCCCCACATTCACATTCTTCTCAGACCCCCTACTTGGTCTTTTAACACGTGTTAGTGTCCACTACTCCCTCCACACTTGGGAATAGTGAGCCCTGTACTCTTTCTTTCAGATTCTGAGCACTGACTGTTCTAATCAGCAGCCCTCTCCTCCAATACACACCTCTGCTGACCACCCCTCCCCCCGACCCTGCACCTGCCACTCACTCCACAATCCCTCAGGGCTCAACAAGAACATGCTCACTGAGCCCTGACACCAGGAGCTATGACCTTTGACTCTGGACCCTCCCCTCTCTCCTGATACTATTACAGAGGTGTCTGTGATGCCACAGGAATAAAATGGGGTGGTTGAGAGCAGGAGCTGAGAGTGAGAATGAAGCAAGACAGGGCCTCATGGAACCCCTCTCAGAGGCCAGAGAGGGGAGGAGCGTCCAGTGTGGGCGCTGGAAAAAGTGACCAGAGAGCCAGACAGAAAAATCAGGAGAACCTGGTGGCTGAGAAGACATGAGATTGCTCCAGGGTGGAGGGAGAAAGCAGCAGTACTGAATACCGCTGAGAGTTCCCCTGCAAGGCAGATTGAAAAGTACCCAGGGGTTTGGTAACACAGAGGTCATCAGTGACTTTTGCAAACTGTCAACATTCATGTAGCTCTGCTGTTTAAAGCCCTCAAGGCTTCCTCGTGCCCTGCAGAGAAAGCAGCCTCCATCCCTGCACCGCCTCTGACCCCTTTCCCGCATTGACTCCAGGCTCTAGCCCCGGTGAGCCTGCGTGGACACACCCTCTCTCACCGTCTGTCCTTCTGACGAGTTCCAGCACCATCTATCTCATCCAGGAAGCCTTCCCTGACCCCTGGGTCGGGCTGTGTGGTTCTTTGTTCCCGTCCCATCCCGCTCTGGGATGAGTAGGGTACATTCCTTGGGCATTCTTGCCCACCTTCGTTCCCGTCTCCTGGTCTCCCGGCCAGGGCCTGCAGCTCTGGGTTTGGGGCACGCAGGGCAGCAAGCCTCCGCACCGGGAGTGGGGTGCATCCAGCTAAGCCCAGCTAAGTAAACACCTTCGAGCTAAACTGGCCGGCAGCCAGAGGGTGACTGCGTCAGTGCCTTGAGCTACGGGCACTCTCTTTGCTCTTGGGTTTCATGTAGGTCAAGTTTGCTAAGAGACTGGGGCCAGGAGTACAACTGCTGATAACCGGGGGTGGGGGGTGTCATTGGGTTGCAAAATCTCCAGCATCATCCAGGTCAGTGACTTTTCACGGTGCTGCCTGTGCCTCTGCCTGACTCACCCTCCCTACTCGCCCTCCCCCCGCTCTGTGCACCTCTCTTTCCAGCATGGGAGAGCATCCCACTGATTCCCATTTGCTTCTGCATTGACTGATCTCAGCACATCTTCTCTTGCCGGAGGGCGCTCCTTTTTCTCCCCCAGCGCTCGCACGGTGAAAAGGTGACCGAGTTCGCTCTGACTGGTTCACTGTTAGAAGGTGGAGGAGGGGCAGTAAAGTCAGTTTCCTCCACGGAGAAGACCTTCGGAGACGAAAATAGTACAAGCCACTCCATACCGTTGACACCCGGTTTGATTCAGGGTCACTGACGGACAGGATCCGCGACCCTCTGCAGCTCTTCTTCCCCCCACTCAGCCCCCAACCGACCTCAGTCCCCAGCTTTTCCCGAGGGGCGCGGTGCTGCGGTTACAGGGTAGTTATCCTGAGTGGCACCAGCTGTGGGCCAGTCCCCTCCACCAATTATCTCAAGTGGGGCCTTCTGTGCACCGCTTCCGGGCAGGGCAGAAGCAGCCTCCCCTCCTTCGGTCCGGGCGGGCGTTCGCCGCCCGGGGGTGGGAACACTCAGCCCCCCGGGGCCGTGGCCTTGCGGGCGTGAACAAGATGGAGTCAGCGATGTCAGCTCTCCTGCATTCGGGTACTTAGCTCCCCGCGGCGAGGAGCGTGCTCTCGCGCCCTGTACTTGCGCTAACCCTAACCCTAACCCTCAGCTGTACCTACTTACTGATTTCAGGGAAAATGGACTTTTTCATGATTACTGAGACAGGCCTCAGAGTGCCAGAAGCTTCTGGGCCGCTCTGTGCCTGGCTCCTGGGCATGGAGGTGGAAGCAGGCAAGAAGTGCGCCCTCCCCGCGGCGGCCTGGAAATCCGACCCCGACCTCCGGCCTGCGCCCGAGCTCTCCAGAAGGCCCGCGCCCTCTCGCGGAAGAACGCCGTCTTCGCGGAACGGTCAGGCCCCTCCCCGCCTGGAAACTGCTCCTCGCTCCATTCTGCAAACCCCTTCCTGGGGCAATGGGTAGATAAACTGCGCTTTTTAAAACACCTCATGCCATATATTGTTTTATTCCTGATAATACGTACTCGTGTTAGCAAATATAGCAAACTGCAACCATAAGATAAAAAATCACCATCCCATCTTCCGCCAAGCCACTGTTGATTATTTTGGTGTTTTTTTGATTTTGTTATCTTTAAAGATTCTATTTATTTATTTGAGAGATGGCGAGAGAGATAGCAAGAGAGAACACAGCCAGGGAGGAGAGGGAGAAGCAGACCTCCCGCCGAGCAGGGAGCCGCAGGAGGGTCTCTGTCCCAGGACCCTGGGATCCTGACCTGATTTAATGACTGAGCCACCCAGGCTCTGCTCTTGTTGTTGTTTAATATATGAGCTATTTAAGAATCCACATAAGGATAGATATAGGGGCGCCTGGGTGGCTCGGTTAAGACTCTCTCTCTCTCTTGGTTTCTGCTCAGGTCACGATCCCAAGGTCCTGGGATCAGCCTTGCATGGGCTCTGCTCAGCAGGGAGTCTGCTTACGTTTTCTTTCTCTCTCTCTGCCCCTTCCCCCTACTTGTGCACTCTCTCTCTATAAAACAAATAAATAAATCTTTTTTTAAAAAAAGGATAGATATATAGTATGGGTGTTAAATAGTTAACAGGTGAGGATATAGGTCTCTTTTGCCTGTAGATGTACTCCTCTTGACACCTATGCCTTCAAGTCTTTTTGTCCCTCTGACCTTGCTCTCCTTTTGTTTCCTTCAACCCATCACCTTTAACCTTCTTTGCAATCTTCTTATCTCTTATGTTTATTGTCTCTCCCTTACACCCTCAGTGTAAGCTCCTGGAAGACAGGACCCTGTGAGTTTTGTTCAATGATGGATCCCGAATGCCTCGAGCAGTTCCACACACATAGTAGGTGCTTTATAAATCTTTGTGGAGGATCATCCAGGATTATATCTTCTAATTTTTATTACTGAAAATCAGTTGTAAATGTATCTGATAAACAAAATTTATCATATTCCATTCTACAGCTATATCATGACTTATTTAATCAGTCCCCTGTTGTAAGTCATTTAGGGTGATATAATTTTCCATCATGGTAAACAGTATTTTTTTAAAGATTTTTTTATTTATTTGACAGAGACACAGCAAGAGAGGGAACACAAACAGGGGTAGTGGGAGAGGGAGAAGCAGGCCTCCCGCTGAGCCAGGAGCCCGATGTGGGGCTCTATCCCAGAACCCTGGGATCATGACCTGAGCCAAAGGCAGATGCTTAACTACTGAGCCACCCAGGGGCCCTGATAAGTAATATTTTGATAGACCTCTTCGCACTCAAATCTCTTTTCATATTTCTTATTATTTTCTTAGACTACATTCTTAGAAGGTTAATTTCTGGGTTATAAGGTGGTAATATTTAATGTTTTCCCGATGGCAATACCAAGTTGATTTACACC
Source organism: Meles meles (assembly GCF_922984935.1). Lineage (NCBI taxonomy): Eukaryota > Metazoa > Chordata > Mammalia > Carnivora > Mustelidae > Meles > Meles meles. The sequence continues at coordinate 74,653,723 of NC_060071.1, forward strand.
ATGCTTGCACTATATGATAATATACATCCAGCCTCCCCCAAATCATGCTGGTGTTGGATATATCCTCTTCTCAGTCTTGGCTAACTTCCAAGCAAAAAAAAATGTCTCATTTTACTTTGCGTGTCTTTGATTTTTAGAGAAGTTATAAAGACTGTCACAGGTATTATCCATTTGGTTTGTTTTCTCCCCATGATATGTCAGTTTATGAATTTGCCCAGTTATGGGGGGGTTGTTTTCTTGTTGAACCATGTAAGAGCTTTGTATTTAATACTGATAATAATGCCTTTGTCTTTAGGTAGTAGCCTTTGTTGTATTTGTCACTCACATTTTGCCCAGATTGTTGTTTCACTTTTTAAAAATTAATGTATAATGTATTATTTGTTTCAGGGTATAGGTCTGTGAATCATCAGTCTTACACAATTCACAGCACTCACCGCAGCACATACCCTCCCCAGTGTCCATCACCCAGCCACCCCATCCCTCCTACCCCCTTCCCCTCCAGCAACCCTCAGTTTGTTTCCTGAGACTAAGAGTCTCTTATGTTTTGTCTCCTTCTCTGGTTTCATCTTATTTCATTTTTCCCTCCCTTCCCCTGTGATCCTCTTTTTTTTTTTTTTTTAAAGATTTTATTTATTTATTTGACAGATAGAGATCACAAGTAGGGAGAGAGGCAGGCAGAGAGAGAGAGAGAGAGGAGGAAGCAGGCTCTCTGCCAAGCAGAGAGCCCGATGCGGAGCTCGACGTGGAGCTCGATCCCAGGACCCTGGGATCATGACCTGAGCGAAAGGCAGAGGCTTTAACCCACTGAGCCACCCAGGCGCCCCATGATCCTCTGTCTTGTTTCTCAAATTCCTCCTATCAGTGAGGTCATATGATAATTGTCTTTCTCTGATTGACTTATTTCACTTAGCATAATACTCTCTGGTTCCATCCACATCATTGTGTTGTTTCACTTTTAATTATGGCTTTAAGAAAACTTGGAGTTAAAAAGTCCTTTTTGGTGCTCAGATCTATCAGCCTCTTTCTTTGGTATGTACTGCGCTGCTTTTGTGCTTCGAAAGTTTGTTCTAAATGTTGAGAAAGTTCTTTCGTGGTTGCAGTATTTTAGTTCTAACATTGATTGTGGTATATGGTGTAAGGTGGCTACCTCAGCCTATTCTCCCCTCCAAATGATTAAGATTCCAATAATATGTATTAAAGAATTAATGACTTTCTGATAGATTTTAATTATTATTTATAAAGTACTTAAGTGTATTAAGATTTATTTGCTAGTGTGTTAGAGCATTAGTACTATACCCTAGTACTAATTGATTAGTGTAGCATTATACTTTTAATCTTTTTTTTCAAATTTCTCATCTTTTTTTTTAGATTTTATTTATTTATTTATTTATTTGAGAGTGAGTGAGCATGAGCAGGGAGAGGGACAGAGGGGGAAGAAGCAGACTCCTTGCCTAGCAGGGAGCCCAACATGGGGCTCCCTCCCAGGACCCCAAGATCATGACCTGAGGTGAAGCCAGACGCCCAGCTGACTGAGCCACCCAGGCGCCCCTCTCCTCATCTTTCAAGAATATTTTTATCTACTCTCCATTTCCCAAATTTTGATAAACGAAGGAGGTGATTCAATTCAATATTCTTTTACACATACTTCTGAAACGTGTGGGCTTACTGACACTTCCCATCTTCACTGCACTGTGCAAGTCACAGCTCAGTGACTTTATTGTCTCCTTTTCAGATTTTTAAAAAAAATTTATTTGTTAGAGAGCAAGCGAGTACGAGCACAGGCAGACAGAGTGGTAGGCAGAGGCAGAGGGAGAAGCAGGCTCCCCGACCAGCAAGGAGCCTGATGTGGGACTGGATCCCAGAACGCTGGGATCATGACCTAAGCCAAAGGCAGCCGCTTAACTGACTGAGCCACCCAAGTGTCTCTGTAGTCTCTTTTTTGAAGATGGGGAAGCAAAGGTGAAGTGATGTCAGGCTGTAGCTCCAGGAGAGTCCTCCTGCGCTACTCGAGACTGAAGGTGGGTGGGTGGGCGGGTGGGAGAGTCAGCCTTCCTAAGCCCCAGGTGTGCCTGTGGCTGTGGGAGGGGCTGTGAGCTCAGACACAGCCTCATGGATTCCCAGAGTCAAATCCTCAAGGGACGTCAGTTCTTTTCATTTTCTCTGTTTTCACAGAGGTTTGGATAAAACTCCCAAAAACATTTGCAAAACCAGAGAGCAAATCAGAAAATTTCACATAAAGATATAAATTTCCAATTTTATCTGAAAAGAAAATCAGAGAGTGGAGGTGTTCCCACCTGGCAAAAATCTAGGGGCTCAGCCCCTTTCAGATGATTTATGTGTTCCCTGGCTCACTTAGTTATTTTCTTGCCTGGCCTCGTAGGCCTCTGAGGGGATGCTTCCAGAGTATATGCTAGGTGTAAGAGGCCAGACACAAAAGTCACATACTGTATGATTTCATGTATAGGAAATATCTACAGCAGGCAGTTCAAGGTGAGAGAAAGTGGGTTAGTGGTTGTCTAGGGCTGGGGTTGGCAAGTTGGGGAAAATGGAGGATGACTGCTAATGAATACATGGTTTCTTCTTGGAGGAATGAAAATGTTCTAGGGTGCCTGGGTGGCTCAGTCATGATATCAGGGTCCTGGGATTGAATCCTGCATTGGGCTTCCTGCTCAGCGGGAAGTCTGCCTCTCCCTCTGCCTGCTGCACCCCACCCCGACTTGTGCTCTGTCTCTCTTTCTCTCTCTCTGTCTTGCTCTCTCAAATAAATAAATAAAATCTTTAAAAAAATTCTAAAATTGATTATGGTTGTACAACTCTCTGATGTGCTAAAAAAATCATTGAGTTGTATATTTTGGGTAAATTGTGAACTAAATCTCAATAAAGCTTTTATATTAAAAACCAAATTTGAGGGGGGAAAAAGGCAAAGCAGAGAATTACATAATATACCAGTCTTTTCTTAAGACAGGGGTTAAAACTATAGTAAAAAAATCACAAAGGAAGGATAAACCATAAAATAAAAATAAGTTGTTACCTGTGGGAAAATAAAGGGATAGGGGCAAAGGGCCTGGGATAGAAGCTAGAATTCTCTGAACAGACTTTGTAGATTTGGCTTTGGAACCATGAAAATGTTTGTGTAAGTATAGAACGTTAAAAAAAAATCCTTAAACAATTAAAAGCAACATGAACTTTGTGTCAGTTATAGTTCTAGAAAGATCTCTTTCTAGAAGTGATTTTAAAATAGTTATTCGAGTACAACCCTAAGGACAAAAAGAACTTCAAGAATATCTTAAACTTTCCAGTAATCATATTGTTAGTGATAGCAAGGGTACTCTTATCTCAAGACTGCGGGATGTATATTGTGTGAAAAAGTTGGGGCGCCTGGGTGGCTCAGTGGATTAAGCCGCTGCCTTCGGCTCAGGTCATGATCTCAGGGTCCTGGGATCGAGCCCCGCATCGGGCTCTCTGCTCTGCAGGGAGCCTGCTTCCTCCTCTCTCTCTGCCTGCCTCTCTGCCTACTTGTGACCTCTCTCTCTGTCAAATAAATAAATAAAATCTTAAAAAAAAAAAAAAAAGTAAAAGAGTGTGTCGAGAAGTGGGGTTTTTAGCAGGAGAGAAAGGAGGTGGAAATGAAGATATAGTTAAATAATAACCTTACAGTCTTGTATTGGAATTGGAAGTATCAATATGAACCCATAATGTGTTTTATTTATCCATATTTATCAATCTGCATATTGATGAATTGTCTTTATGATGAATTGTCTTTATCATCTCTCTGATACTGTGATTTATAATAAATATATATTTGGTCTTCATCCCCATTTCTGGCACAAAGCTCCTAGAGCCCTTGAGAAAGGTGTCTTATGTTAATGGAGTGACTTTTGGACCCCACCTATGGCTGGGGGCCAAGGGAACCAATCTTGTGACGAGGGGGTTGGAACTATCAGTCCCAGCCCCTGACCTCGGGAGAGAGGAGAAGGGCTGGGTGTTTGAGTCAATGAATTAATCAGTTATGCCAGTGGAAGGAAGCCTGCATAAAACCCCCAAAGGATGGGGGCCAGGATTGGTGAACATGTGGAGAGGTGGGGGGAATGGTGTATTCTGAGAGGCCATGGAAGCTCCCTGCCCATTCCCCATACCTTATTTTTTGTATCTCTTCCATCTGGCTGTTCCTGAGTACATCCTTTCACGATAAACTGGTGATTGAGTAAGTAGAATGTTTCTCTGAGTTCTGTGAGATGCTGTAGCAAATTAATTGAACTCGCAGAGAGGGTAATTTGAACCTCTGACCTATAGCCTATTGGAACCATATAGGTTGGTCAGGAGGTGATAACCTGGGCTTGTGAACGGCATCTGAAGTGTGTGTGTGTGTATGGGGTAGGGAGCCCTTAGTCTGATGCTATCTTCAGATAGATGGCATCTGAATTGACGTGAATTGTGTGACACTCAGTTGGTGTGGGTAGGGAATTGCTTGGTGTGGGGGAATAATCCCACACATTTGGTGACTGGAAGTGTCAGGAGTGAAGTGTTTCATGTGAGTAGCATAGGAGACACATAGGAAACAAAGATATAATAAAGAACTGGGTTTTCTCCACACAGCTGGAAAACTGAATCCTTACACTGTCATCTGTCATCTGTAACCCATCTCTATCTTTGTATATTGTCCTAGTTCTGACCACCAAAAAGGCTTGTCTGTAGAAAGGGCTAAAACAAATTATTTCTCCTTCTCCAATGGAGTTTACTTTCTATAGCTCTGTTCTCCTGGGAGTCTGATAAGAGTGGAATGTCAGCGGCGTTACTAGGCAGCATTGCTTGTGGTAAAAATGGTTCACTGTATCTGGACTGTGAGGACAGTGAATGAATGAAGAAGCCCTCATGCGAAGCTACGGTTTGGGAGAATCATGACTTGGAACTGGACTTGTCTCTTACCAGGGCACAGGAGCAAGCTAGTCCCATAGAACTGTTACTAGTGATATTAGCTCCTAACTGGGATAAGAGGGTTTTATTCATTGTTTTTCTGAAACTGAGGTTTAACTGGGCATCCTGCACTTGAGCTGGCAATCCCACGGTGGGAACAGGGGTGGGGGTGTTGGTTTGCAAACTGGCCCCTATCCCTGGAGGGCAAGGAGAGACTGAAGAAAGAGGCGGACCCCTCCAGATCAGTAGGTGGCAGGTTTAATCAGCAGGGGAACTTTCTTATGAGGCTGGTCTTGTGTGCTAGCAGCAAGATGAACAGATCTCTGCCTGCAGAACCTTCAAAGTCCTACAGAGGACTTAACTGGGTTCAGTTACAAGCACAGCCCAAAGGGTCTCCACAATACCTTACTCTATCAAAGCTATGTCCTTGGAATAGCTCGCACTGTGGGAGGGGTAGGCAGAAGTGTATATTCCAAGCACTGGGGGTGGGGTTGGAATAGGGGTTGGAGGTAGACTGATGGAGGGGGTGGGTGGTGGTGAGGAGCCTCTCATTTTCCCAGGCTAGCTCATGGGTCAACCATTAGTCCGCGCCCTCTTGATGACCTCCTTCAATGGGGGCAGGGAGCGTAGGACCTAAAGAAATGCCCCCCACTGCCTGGTTGGCGTGCTGTGTTTCCTGTCCTTGGATCCATATTCTAAGTGAAATCACTGCCAAGTATGGCCTATTATAGTTATGTGAGTCTAAATGTTTAAAAGAGCCTGAAAAGAATGCCAGAGTAGGCACTGTAACCTAGAAATGGTGACCAGCTCAGGATCAGTCTCACCCTGAGAACCCAGATTGGACACTCTAAATAATATTTATTTAAAGGAAATGGCTGAGGGGCGCCTGGGTGGCTCAGTGGGTTAAGCTGCTGCCTTCGGCTCGGGTCATGATCTCAGGGTCCTGGGATCGAGTCCCGCGTCGGGCGCTCTGCTCAGCGGGGAGCCTGCTTCCCTCTCTCTCTCTCTCTCTCTGCCTGCCTCTGTCTACTTGTGATCTCTCTCTCTGTCAAATAAATAAATAAATAATAAAATCTTTAAAAAAAATTAAAGGAAATGGCTGATTCCATTTGGGACACTAAAAGTACAGGATGAACCTGGGATCTCTTGTCATACTGGAAAACAGGACCACTTGAAGATGACTAAGTTCATGTTGGAGAACTCAGGAGCTTGTATGGAGAAGCTAGGATTTGCTTATGTGAAGAGACAGAGTATAAAGGAGGTATTGGGTATGTGAGGATTCATTATGTCATTTCCTCTAAATTTGTATTTTTGGAATTGTCCATAATAGAAATCTAAAAATAATAAAATAAGAAGTGTCTGTGCCAATTCCTTTTCCCTCCAGGAATTGTAGAATCATAATTATCATTTAAAATGGCTGCACAGAGTTGAAGTAGTATAAATTATTTATACATCCATCTATCATTTTAAATATATTTTAAAAGACAAGTTGTTATTTAGGTTGGGAATTTGAAAACTTTGAGTGTAAAAAGACCACGTAAAAAATTGCAGAGACCTGACGTACAATGAAGTTAAATGCATCAGTAACTGAAAAACTAGCTTTAACAAGTAAAAAACCAAGGTTGAGAGAGAATTTCAATTCTGTTTAACAGAATAAACCAGAGGAACCACACTGGCCGTTGTGGGATGCATGTACCTGTGAACTCCCTATTCTTTTGTCTGGGAGCAGAGATGGGACAAACCAACCACGCCGGGTCCCCAGAAGACCCATTCTATGAGTCTAGAGGTAAGGCACCCTTCCTGTCTCTGCATATACAGGGCTCTTAGGACAAGTCATCACCCCGTCTTGCCACAAGGGGACGCTCTGAGACAACAGCCTAAGGTGAGTTAAGGGACACGGAGAAGGAGGCTACTTCTTCATGGGAGGAGCCAGGGTTGCTGAGAGTTACCGTTCAAAAACCTCTTATCTGTTCAGTGCCCCTGAGGAAGTTGTGCTGGGACGCAGACGAAGTGTCTCTGAGCGCCCTCCTCAGGCAGTGTGGATGCTGGCAAGCCCCATGCTGTGGCTCAGCCTGTCCCAGGTCACCCAGATGCCCTGAGCCCATGAGGAACCCCCACCCGCCCACGATGCCACTTGCTGTCTTTTGGACACTTCCTGTCTCCTTGTAGAACAGGCCCTGGGCCCCAGCAGAAGGGGCTCTGTGGTGGAAGGCCTTCTGGACGGTTGCCAGCCTTGAGGTCTACTTGCAGTTACTGGAAAGCAGCTTTAAAAATAGAAATAGCTGTGGTAAAAACTGTGGTCAGAGCCGTCAAACCACAGTAAGGCCAACTTCTCTCTCTTGGAAACTCATTTCTGAGAAGTGGTCTGTTTCCAGCGGTGGGAAACTCCAGTTCCTAAAGTTGCAGAAGAAGCCTGTGGTGGATGATGGCCCCACTTTCTCTGACCCTGGCTGACTTGTCAGCAGGAAATCAATTTCATAGCCAAATTGGGCCCCTTTTAGATATACAACTGCTGCCTAATACTATCTTTTAAATCAAATTTACTCTTGCTTCACCTCCTTGATTTTTTGGGTAACAGAAACATACAATTACAGCCATGCTGGCAAGCATTTGCTTCTAGAAAACTTCAGTGTCTCGTTTTTAGAATGAAAAAAGCTTGACTTTGTATGCCATTCTTCTTATCCCTGTTAAAACACTTGGATGGCCTACCTTGGGAGCACAGATTACAGAGTAATTATTATTTTGGTTCAGCACATATAACAGGGAGGAAGCACAAATGAGTAAGACTGTATCTTATATTTATTTTATTTTTTAAAAAAGATTTTATCCATTTGGGAGGGAGAGAGAATGAGAGAGAGCGCTTGAGAGGAGGGGAGGGTCAGAGGGAGAAGCAGACTGCCTGCGGAGCAGGGAGCCTGATGTGGGGCTCGATCCCAGGACTCCAGGTTCATGACCTGAGTCAAAGACAGTCACCTAACCAACTGAGCCACCCAGTTGCCCAAGATTGTATTTTAGATAAAACAAAGTGCTCCTCTGCCAGGCCTTTGAGGTCTTTTTCCTCTCCTACTGTTTAACAGATGCCACCCCTATTGTCCAAATACTGTGCCTCTCTAAGCCTATGAAGAGAAAATGTGGTTTTATGTGCTCCTTCCCAGCCATGACATTGATCTCTTGTCAAACTCGTCTGGAATCATTCTCTGCCTACTCTGAAGAAAAGCTCCTCTTGGTCCTCCTAACCTTTTTCTTTCTACGGATGTTTTGAAGACATGAACAGAGACCTGGGTGCGTTCCTTTTTTTTTTTTTTTTTTGGTTCATTGTCGTGGAGAGGAGAACATTTTATGTATGGCATCCATGGGCTCACATCTCTCATATCCTGTATAAAATTCAACCAGACAAATATTTATCAAGTGTCTACAGTCAGTAAGAATCTACCAGAAATAAATTTGGCTGCAAGTGACAGGAAAAAAAAACAAAACCTATAGAGACTTAAAAAGTGAGATTCATTTTTCTCATGTAACAAAAATTCAGGAGACATGCAGCTTCTGGAATTGGTTCAGTGGCTTATTTGAACAATATTATGTATAACATCTGTGATTGTTTTGCCATTTTCTCACGAGTTCAAGATAACTATTACAGCTCCATATTCATCCATATGAATCTATATGCAAGGCAGGGAGAAGGATGAGGGACCATGCTAGCACGGTCTGTGCCTTGACATTTGGAAAGACTTTTGCTAATATCGCATTGGCAGGACTATGTCCTATGGCCACTTTTAGCAGCAAGGCTAGCTGGAAAAGCAACTATTTAGCTTTTCCCATTCCAAATGTAGAGTCCAGGAAAGAAGGAAGTTGGGAGTGGGCACTGGGATAGCCAAACTACAGTGTCTACAATGAGACCCTTCCAACTATATTTGGAAAAGTAAATGGCATCAAAGAAGTCCATCATCCAAACATTAGGTGTTCTGGAGGAGAAAACAGAAAAGCAGAAAGGATAGCATCATCAATAAAATGCTTCAACAAAATCTACCACAACGGAAGGACACAAATTTCCAGGTTGAAAGGCTCATTGTGCCTAGCACAATGGATGAATATCACGTATCATCGTGAAATTTCAGAACTCTGGGGTCAGAGAGAAGATCCTACTGGCTTCTGGTGAGAGAGAGAAATCGAGCAAGAGAGAGAGGGAGAGTAAAGAAAAAAACAGTCCGCAAAAAAAGGATCGGGAATCCATACTGGAAGTTAAAAGAACATTAGAAGAATACCTTTAACAGTGGAAGATAGAAGAAAATGGAAAAATGCCTCTAAAACTGAGTGAAAATAATTTACAATCTAGAACTTCATGCCCAAAGTATTAATCAACTGTGAAGGTGAAATAAAGACATTTTCGAATATGCCAGGCTTCTAACTTGTTATTTCTCACACTTTTCCTCAGAAAGTTACTGGAGGACGTGTTTCAGCAAAATGAGGGAGAAAACCAAGACAGAAAAAAGGCAGGGATTCAGAAACAGGAGACCTAAGAGGGGTGGAAAGTGAAGGGAATCCAGGATGATACTGAAGGGATATTGCAGGATGACAACTCTGTCGCAGGCACAGGGGACGGTCAGCCTGCGTTTGAGCAAGCCAGAGGCTCTGGGAGACAGTTCCTCAGAAGGAAGAAACTATAAAATGCCTGATGTGAATACATGTCTTGAGAAGAGATTTAAACAACTGGAGGAGGATTTAAGAATGGATTGCTAAAAAGTTTATAGACCATTAATAAAAAAAAAACTAACCAAGTAGGGCACCTGGGTGGCTCAGTTGGTTAAGCTCCTGCCTTCAGCTCAGGTCATGATCCCAGGGACCTGGGATCGAGCCCCACACTGGGCTCCCTGCTCCGTTTCTCCCTCTCCCTGTACCCCTCCTACTGCTTGTGCACCTGTGCCTTCTCTCTCTCTCAAATAGATAAATCTTAAAAAAAAAAAAACCCAAACAAGTAAAAAAGATAATTTTTAACTCAATGAAATAAAAGAAATGTACAAGAAAGGAAAAATAATCATAGTTTGTTACATGGCTCAACTCCGACACACAAAATTATAATAATGTAAAAAATGAATATTGATTTAAACAAAATTATGTTATAACTATATCAGGTTGGGTAGGGGAACAGGAATCCAAGAGTGGCAGGAGATGGGAGGGATGAAGGACTTACGTCTTCATCTGTCATGATATGAGGACAACAGCTATATCCCGAACTGAAAATCAAGAAGGAGTAATCCAGGCAATCTACTTAAAGATACAGAGGCGAATACCAAAAGAATCAGCTACAAGAGTTAAATGAAGTTGTATATGGGGCTGGAAAATGGAAGGAGGGAGAAGAGAGACTAGATCTTATTGACCTATTGGACTCATTAAATCACCACGATGTCTAACTTCAAAACAAAAAAGTAAAAAGAAAAAAAAAGTTGATACTCATATAACTCAAGTGGACATCCTTAATATAAGTATCTCAAGATTTAAGTAAAATTTCTTTAAAAAATAAGATTTAAGTAAAACCTTACCTGGATCAATTAGCTTAATGGAACACAAATGGAACCACATTATCACAGACGGTTAACTATCAGGTCCCCATTTAATGCCATGATTCTCAACCCTGGTTGCAGGACTCTGGTGGGTCGCACAGGAGAATCACCCGGAGAACTTCTAGAACCTGCTCAAGCCACGTCTCACCTAAGCCAATCAAATGGAATCTCCGGAGCCAGCAGGGGCATCCCTAGGGCTTTTTAAAGCGCTGCACGTGCTTCTAGGGTATAACAAGATTGACAACAACTGGTCTAATGACCACCTGAAGAACATGTTTGAAAAACTTGCCCTGACATTTCGTTTCGAGGCAGCTCATATGATCCTTCGTCAGTGGCCCACCATCTGCTGAGGAGTCTGGCTCCACTTGCAGAGGAAGGAGGTGATGTGCAAGATGTAAGTGGAGGCTGACATGCACGCCCAGCACAGAGGTAGGAGTGGACCGGGCCAGCTCAGCTGCCTGGAAAAATCAAGGTCAGTGTTGCCTCAGTCCTAGGGTCAGGAGATGGTGGTCTCCACAGTTTCAACGCCAGATTAGGATTGCAGGGTGCAGATCACAGACTTATTTACTTTCTTATTTTTGCATTTTCAATTCCTCCTGAATATCAAATGCTGGAAGATTTCCTCTTTACCAGGTGGTGGGAGCAAAAGTTCCTCAGTGGCCCCTGAAAACATAAACATGAATATCGAGCCTTCAAAACTATTTTTAGCAGATGGTAAGTGCACCTGATTACCCATTACAATCCCCTACCTGTGTAGGCTCACCAGACCATTTATTCCGTTAGTCTTGGAGGCAGGATGGCTTCATGATCCATCAGGTCTGCTTCCTATTTTTCATTTATTTATTTGTGAGAGAAAAACAGAGAGAGGACACAAGTAGGGGGAGAGGCAGAGGAAAAGGATCTCAAGCAGATGCCCTGCTGAGTGGGGAGCCTGACTTGGGGCTCCATCTCACAACCCTGAGATCATGACCTGAGCCAAAACCAAGAGTTAGATGCTGAACCGATTGAGCCACCCAGGTGCCCCAGGTGTGCCTCCAATATCTAAGAACACATTTTACGGACAAGCATTAGATCGGCAGCAACATCCTACTCAGCGTTCTTCATAAATCGAATGCAGAAAACACTTGGAGCCAAGATGTGCCAAGATACCCGGGGCTGTTTCAAGAAATCAAGGTCATTATCATTGTAATCCAAGTCAAGAGCAATGGCCTCAGATCTCTGCTCTTAAGATGTAGTTTTGGCAGTTATGAGGCGCCCTTACCTGAGGCATAGGATGGAATCTTGCTTGTAAGCAAAATAGAGTTCCATCTTCCTCAAGTATAAACTCCCCCCACTTTCCTCTAGGCTTGTAGATTTCTCCTGGCATCAGACATGGAGATCTGATAGCAGTGTTGTAAGTGCTTTGTGCGAATTATCATCACCAAGGACTCTAGTCAGAACTAAGAGTCAGATATCAAGGTTGAAGGCTCACACTGGGATGGCACTGGGTTAAATGCCCACAGGACAAAAGGGACTCTGGAAAGATGTGAGGGAGGGCTGCTGGGAGGCCGCAGAAGAGGAAGGTGATGGTGGTGCCAGACGGCCCCCCTTCTCGACTTCTCCTTTCTCTTTATTCAACCCTCCTATCCCACTCACCTCTGCTGCTTGCCCTCTCATCCTCTCCTGGGAAAAAAACATTGGACCAGGTGGGCTCTGGAGTGTTCCCATTCACACATACCTGCGGCCTGGTATGTACAGCTGTCTCAGCAAATGGCTCCCACCTGACGCCGAGGTCCATGGGGTCAGGGGGCTGGGAGGGGTTCTGCCTTGCAGTCAGAGCACTCTTGGGTGATGAGAACAGCTGTGTCCTCTGTGCCTGCTTTACAAAGCCTGAGGCTTCAATGGGATGTTGAGCTCAAGGATGATGGTAAAACCTAGCTCTGTGATGTTGGTGTAGAGGGAGACACTGCCTGGACTGGACGCCGGATCATAAACCAGCGATCAAACTCAGAAAGTTGCAGCTGGTAGGTCCTAAGCGCCTCTCTAAGTGTATGTCTAACCAGATGGGGACAGCAGGGCCTTGCTTTGGGTTTTTATAATCTGTGGTCACCAACATTTTCAATTCCTTTGAATTTCACAGGGTATCAGAAGAGGCGTGACTGAGAAACACAAACAGATACATGTCATTAGCCCCTTGTGTAGAAGTGGAACAGCAGCTGAAAGACGGACAAATCAGGACCAAGACCTCAGTGCACTAGCTGCGGAGTGTGGCGGGTTCACAGGCGTGGCCATGGCTCTGCGTGGGGCAGAGGGAAGATGACGGCAGCTTGTCTAGGAGAGGTGTCCTGCCCTCCGGCTGCAGGGACGGTAAGTCAGGATGGGTGGGGTCTGTGGCAGGCAGGGGACACAGGTCATAGAGGTTCCATGTTAAAGGCGCAAGGTGTGTTTTCCTCAGATTCTCCTTGGTGAGTCCTCTGCCTTTCCCCTTTGAAACCCTGAGTTTAAAAGCTGAAGCTGGAGCTTTTTTTTTTTTTTTAAAAAGATTATTTATTTATTTGACAGAGATCACAAGTAGGCAGGGGGTGGGGAGCAGGCTCCCCACTGAACAGAGAGCCCCATGTGGGGCTTGATCCCAGGATCCTGGGATCGTGACCCGAGCTGAAGTCAGAGGCTTTAACCCACTGAGCCACCCAGGTGCCCCTGAAGCCAGAGCTCTTATACGTTGCTGATGAGCATGTTAGTATGACTGCTGTGGAAAACAGTTGGGCAGTTCCTTAAAATATTAAACAGAACTACCACATAACCTATAATTTCACTCCTAGACATATACCCAAGAGAACTGAAGATTTGTCCCCACATTTTTGTAAAAGAATGTTAAAAAAATATTCATGGCAGCATTACTCATAATATCCAAAAAGTGTAAACAACCTACGTCCATCAGCAGAAGAATGGATAAACAAAGTCGGGTATAGCCGCACAGTGGAGTACTACTCAGCCATAAAAAGGAATGTAGTATGGATACATGCTACAATGTGGTTAAATCTTGAAAACATTATGCTAAATGAAATCAGACACAGAAAACCATTTGTTATATGATTCGGTTTATATGAAATGTCCACGATAGGCGGATCTATAGAGACAGAAAGAGATGTTCTGGTTGCTAGGGGTTGGAGAGGGGGAATTGGAAGTGACCTCTTTTTGAGGAGATGGAAAGGTCTGGAATTTGGTAATGGTGCTGGCTGCTCACATTGTAAACAACCTAAAAACCACAGGGTTGTACACTTGACAGTGGTTAAAATGGTGACTTTTATCTAAAACTGCATTGTAAAAAATAATGGAAGAACAAAAAAACCTTTAACTTTTTAAAAAATTGCCAGAAAAAAACCCCCAGCAGATTTATTTAGTGATGTGTTTAACTTCCAAAACCTTGTGTCCTAGGAAGATTTTTAAGTGGCTCGTGATTCCTCCAAATCTGAGGTATTAATTGTACTTCAAAGTTTTATTTTAGATTCCTCTTTGCTGTTGCTTCTTGGAAAGACTCTTTCTGCTGCGTTTGTTTGTTCTGCCATGAAGTTAGTTTTCTAAGTTTGGTGATTCTTGGAAGTTAGCTAAGAATGACTGACGAGGGTTTAGATCAGTACTTAATTCTGGCTGATGATGAGAATTAGCTGGGAGTAGGCCGGCTGCATCAAAATTGGGGGGAAAAGGGAGAGGCACCGAGCGTGGGTACACGGTCCCCCCAGGCGATTATGTGTGTGCCGGGAGTTGAGAGCTACTAATGTTGTGTAACTGACATGTTAGTTCTAGCCAAGCCTGAGTCCGTTTCCTGGTAGGCACTCCGTCTCACGTGAAAGTGGGGGCCCAGGGATTCTACCCCAGGTGATTGTGGTGCCTGGGAAGCACTCATCATAGGTAATTGTGGTGCCTGGCACATTCTTTCCTAGGCAATTATCTGGGTCCAAGAATCTTTAGATTATTGTGTGGGGCCAGAATCTCTCGGTGATTGTGGGGGGCCAAGAAAGTCCAATTTAAATGATTGGGGCCCAGGAAAGTCTACCCTAGTTGCTTGTGTATGCCCAGGCAACTCTTGTGATTGGGGAAACTCCTTGATTGTGGGCGTCCAGAAGACTCTAACTTAGGTGACCATGGTCCAAATAAATGATACCTTGATTGAGTTCAGATGCTAATGAAACTCTCTCAAATGACTTTGGGGTCCCAGGAAACACTCCTTTGTTGATATTCAGGGCCCCAAAAGCTATAGCTATACAATTGTCAGGGGCCAAGATTCTTACCTTGAGGTGACTTGGGGTGGGGGTGAGAAGACTATCCTAGGGGACTTGGAAGGCCAAAAAGCTCCAGATTACTTGATATAAGTGGAACACAAATCTTAGATGATGGTGGGCACCCAGGAAAGTTTCCCATAGGTCCCAGGTAACTGGACTATAGGTGATTATTGGGAGTGGAGGGAGGTTATGGGGGACAGGTGTTTGTACATTAGGTGATTGTAGGGGTCAGGAAACTACAAATGTGTGATTGTGCGTGCCAAGAAAACCCTATTTAGTTGATTATGCTGTCCATGGAACTGTACATTAGGTAATTACAGGGAAAATGGGTGCGTTTAATTCTACCCTTTGGTGATGAGGGGCCAGGGTCCTTGTTCATAGGTGATTGTGGGTGCCAAAGTCACTGTGACTTTGGGGACTGTGAGTACAAGGACACACAGGTGGTTGTGTGTGCACGTTAATCTCTGTATTAGGTGATGCGGGGGGGCCTAGGAATTCAAGCCTAGGCGATTGCTAGAGACAGATGATCCCAAACTGAGGTGATTGAGAAGGCCTGTAAACACTAGTTTTGGTTATTGTAGGTGGCCCAGAAAATGTGGCTTCAGGGATTGTGGGAGCCCCAGGAAATTGAGGCTGAGGTGATGGTGGAGGACAAGGAACACTACCAAAGTTGATGTGGGGTACCAAGTAATTTAGGTGATTCTGGATGTCCAGGAAACTGAGTTATTTTGAAGTCAGGAAAATCTACCGTAGGTGATTACGTACCATTAAGGGAGACTATGTGAATCTGGCATCCCAGGGATCTTCCACAGCAGGATGCAGGGAGGGGTCCAGGAAACTCTAGCTTTTGTGACTATGGGAACTAGAATAATCTACTTTAGATTGAATGTGAAGGCTAGGATAGTATACGTAAGATGATTGTTTGGGTCTGATATCAGATACCCTAGATAACAGTAGGGGCCCAGGAAACTTTACCACAGGGACAGGGGAAGAGGGTGGTCAGGAAATTCTTCCCTAGGTGATTGTGGGAGACAGGAATGTGTGGCTCAGTCACTGCTGGGGTCAGCACATTCCAGATTAAGATGCCTATGGGGAAGCAGAAAAATCTACTTGAGATGATGCTGGGCTCCAGAAACTATGGGAGGTTGTTGTGGCTCAGACTCTAGCTAAGATGACTGCAGGTATCCAGGAAGGTCTAATTCGAAGGGTTGTCATGTCCCAAGGACTTCTATCACAGGTGAGATAGTAAGAGCCCAGGAAACTCTACCTTTGGTGATTGCAGGGACCCAGGATATACCTTAGGTGACTGGGGGGCCCCAGAAGTTCTACCTTATATGATTATGGCTGATCAGGATAATGTACCTTTGTGACCAGGTGACCCCAAATATCTATCTGTTTGTAGAGTCTCAGGAGTGTCTACCTTGGGTGATTGAAGGTGCCAAGAAAACTCTCTTTTGGGGGCCAAGAAACCATACCTTAGTGACTGTGTGGGGCTTAGGCAATTCTCCTTTAGGTGTTATGGGGCCTCAAGGAACACTACCTTAGAAACCATAGATCTAGAAGCTCTATAGAAATAATTGTAGGGGCCCAGCCAAACTAAACCTTAGGTGATTGGATCCAATCCAATGCTGCCAGATTGCTTGTGGGGGCCCAGGAGACTGTAGCTTTAGGTGATTTTAATGGAGAGCCAGGACATACTCAGCTTAGTGGATAAATTGTTGGGGCCCAGAAAATTCACGTTAGGCAATTGTAGGGGGTTCAGGCCACTTCAGCTTAGGGTATTTCATGGGGAGTAGGGGAAGAAGGGTAGAAAACTAGACCTTAGGTGATTATAGGTGCCCAGAAAACTTGACATTAGGTCTTTGGGGGAGATAAGGAATAAACCTTGGTGAATTTTTTACATTCTCCCCCTCCGCCCTGCCAATTCTACCTTTGGAAATATTGGAGGCCCTGGAATTTCTACCTTAGGTGTTTGGGGGACCCAAGATGTATACCTTAGGCAATTTGGGGAGTCCAGGAAACTCTTAGGGAATAGTGGGGGCCAGGTTTTCTACTGTATGGGATCATGGTAGTCAGGAAGACATACCTCAGTTGGTTGTGTGTGTTGGGTCAGGAATGCATCCCTTAATGATTTGGGGTTATCGGGAAATTCTACTTTGGGTCATCTAGGGAACCCAGGAAACTCTTAGCTGATAATGGGGGACCAGAAATCTCTCCTTTAGGTGACATTGGGGTCCCAGAAAATACTTCTCTAGGTGATCTTCCAGACCCAAGCAACTGACTGTTCGGGGGTGGGTGGGATTCTCACCCTTAGGTGATTTGGGGGGTCTGAAAACTCTTAGAGGATTTTGGGGGCCCCACTCTGTTGGTTGATATCAGCTGTCAAGGAAACACTATCTCATGGTTGTGGGCACCTAAAACCATGTTCCTTAGGTGATGGTGGAATCCCTGAAAACTCAATCTTAGGTGGGGATGGGGGAGGTTGGGTGGGGGACAAGTATCTCTACATTTTGTGATTGTTGGGGTCAGGAAAGTATGCCTTACGTGATCATGGGTGTCCAAGAAACTCTTAGTTGATTGTGCTGCCCATGAAACTACGTTAGGTAATTGCAGAGAGGTTGGGCATCTATGAACTCTACCCTTTGGTGATGAGGGGTCAGGGTACTTTTTCATAGTGACTGTAGATGCCAAGGTCACTGACTTTGGTGACAGTGGGGGACTCAGGAAACTAGCTTAGGTCATCCCAGGGGCTCAGGATTCTCTACTTAGGTAGTTATGTTCATGAATCTCTACATTAGGTGTCCTGGGAGCCCAAGAAACTACAGCTTAGATGATTTTGGGGGGTAGATGACTGCAACCTTAAGTGATTTAAACTCTGGCTTTAGTGACTGGGGGGGGGGCAGGAAAATACAGCTTCAGTGATTGCAAGGGGGCCCATAAAGTTAGCTGAGGTGATGGAACACTCCAGAGATTGATTCGGTGTTCCTGGGAGCTTACCTTAGGTGATTCTGGATGCCCAGGAAACGGAGGTTCTTTGGCTCCAAGAAACTCTACCTTAGGTGATGATAGGGACCATTAATAGAGACCCTTCTGTGATTGTGTGGTTCCCGGAATCTTCCATAGGTGAATGTGGGGCCCAGAAAACTAGCTTGAGTGTGGGGCACGGGAAGCTGAACCTTAGGTGATTGTGGGAGCCACAATAATCTACTCTAATTGAATCAACTCGTGTGAGGGGCCAGGCTAGTACATTTGAGATGACTGTGTGGGGCTAGTATCATGTACCCTGTAACACTGTGAGCCTGGAAACCTACCTCATGTCTCTGAATGAGACAGGGTAGGTACTAAGATTTATTATCTAGAGTCCACTCGAACTTCTACACTTGAAAATACTCAGGGATCGGGGCACCTGGGTGGCTCAGTGGGTTAAAACTTCTGCCTTTGGCTCCGGTCATGATCTCAGGGTCCTGGGATCAAGCCCCGCATCAGGCTCTCTGCTCTGCAGGGAGCCTGCTTCCCTTTGTCTCTTGCCACCTGCCTCTCTGCCTACTTGTGATCTCTGTCAGATGAATAAATAAAATCTTTAAAAAAAAATACTGAGGGACCTAGAAATTCTAGGGGACTGTAGTCAGGAACTTGTACCTAAGACAATTTGGGGAGACCAGAAAACTATTTCTTAGAGGTTTATGGGTTGCCAGAAATTCTGAGGGTTTTGTGGTATTGTGGAAACTACACCTTAGTTCATTGTGTGTATGGGCCAGAATATATTCCCCAGCGATTTGGGGTCCCAAGAAATTCTGCCTTGGGTAGTCTAGGGTGCCCAGGATACTTTCTTGTTGATTATGGAGGGCTTAAGAAACTGTACTGGAGGGAATTCTGGGAGCCCAGGATACTCCAGTGCTAAATTAACTAAAGGTAAATTTCCTAGTCCCCCTAGATCACCCAAGGTGTAACATTCCAGGCCCCCAAATCACTAGGGAATATATTCCTGGCCTCTACCCACAGTTCACTGTTTTCCTGGCCTCCACAATTTTTTTATTGAGTTTCCTGGGTTCCCCTAATTGCACAAGGTACATATTCCTGACTCCCCCAAAACACCTCAGGTATAGTTTCCAGGGTCCTCAGTATTTCTGAAGGCCGATTTTTGGCAGCCCCCAAATCACAAAGGTTTACCCTGTGTACCTCAACGAACTGAGGTTGAGTGTCCTGGGCACCCAAGGCTACCTAAGGTCAAGTTTTCTGGCATCCCCACAATATCCCAAGTTACAGTTTCCTGTCCACCCCCCCCCAAATGCCTAAGGAGATTTTGTCCCCACAATCAATGAAGTGGGGGTGGACTATGTCCTGGCTCTCTAGTCACCTACAGTGGACTGTAAGAAGCCCCCAGCATTCTTCTCAAGCAGGATCTTGACTCCACAGAATCACCTAAAACTGTAGCCTCCCGGACCCCCACAATCATTTATACAGAATTTGTGGGCCTAGACTTGCTAAGATAATGCTTCTTGGAATCCAGCATACCTAAGGGAGAACAACTGCTTAGGTTCCACAGAATCAGTCTCGTATTTCTGGCTTCCTCAATGAACTAGGCTGGATGGTCCTTGGGACCTTTCATCACCTAGGGTAGAGTTTTCTGGGTGTCTACAAACACATCAGGTAGAATGCCACCCCCCCACCAGTTCACATAAGTTATTTTCTTGGGCACCCCAATCATATAAGGTAGAGTTCCAAGGCCCAACAAACATGTAAGATAGGGTTACTGGTTCCTCAAAATCACCTGATTGCTTTCTGTGCCCCCATAATCCCTAAGTTCAAGATCTTTATTCCAAATATTTATTAGAGAATTTCCTGGCCCTCCATAAATAAGTTTTTCCCCCAGTCACTCACAGCAGTTTCACCGCCCCCTCCCCCCCATTTACCAAAGCCAGTGTCTTGTGACTATACAAAATCACCTCCAGCTACAGTGTCCTTGTCCCCACATTAATTTGTAAAGCCCTTGTTTGGAGGAAATTACCAAAACTGACTCCTTGGGCCTGATAATTGCCTAAGATGCAGCTTCCTGGGCCCACAACAATTGCCTAACAAGGTATAGTCTCTGCCCCTCCCTGCCATTGCCTAATGTAATTTTGTCTCTTAGGTCCCCGACAATGGTTTAGGGTACAGTCTCCTGGGCCCCAACAGTTATTTATGCTAGTTTCCTGGGCCCCCATAAGCACCTACAATATGGAAACAACCTAAGTGTTACTTGATAGACAAATGGATAAAGTGGTTCTATATATACAATGAAATATTACTCATCCATAATAATGACTGAGATTTTGTCACTTGTAACCACTTGGATAGACCTAGACAACATCGTATATGGTGAAGTAAGTCTGACAGAAAAAGACAAATCCCATTATTATTTCACCTAAATGTGGAATCCAAAAAAAAAAAAAAAAAAAAAGATAAAGCTCATATCGCAAAGAAAAATCTTGTAGTTGCCAGAAGGCAAGGAGTTCAGGGGGATGGTGTTGGTGGAATACAGAGGGGATTAAGAGGTACAAACTTCCAATTACATGTAAGTCGTGGGGTGCAAATTACAGGATACGGAATATAGCCAATATTGTAGTAACTTTTGGTGGCAAGTGGTAACTACACGTATCTGGTAAGCATTATTTGGTAATGTATATAAATGCTGAATCACTATGTCGCGTGCCTACAACTATTACTGTATGTCAACTACAATTAAAGATGTTATTTGAGAGAGCAAGAGATTGAGAGAACGAATGCAGGGAGAGGCAGAGGGAGCAGACTCCAGAAAGAAAGGGTCGGAGAGAGACCAAGTGTGGGGTGGACTGGCTTGTGCATACACAGTGTAATAAGGCCAGACCCTTGGCCGCTAAGCAGTCTGACCTGCTTTTGGAAACTGGGTCATCATTACAATATTTAAATCTGGGAAACTTGATGCATCGACTGGCTGACTCTATTTTTGAGAGAGAGAGAATGAGCAAATGCACACACACAAGCAGAGGAAGCAGCAGGGAGAGGGAGAAGCAGCTGCCCTGCTGATCAAGGAGGCCTGGGATCATGACCTGAGCGGAAGGGAGTTGCTTAATCCACTGAGCCACCCAGGCACCCTTGACTGGATGGCTTTTTTTAAAATTAACATATAATGTATTATTTGTTTCAGGGTACATTTATGTGATTCATTGGTCTTACACAATTCACAACATTCACCATAGCACTTGCCCTTCCCAATGTCCATCACCCAGCCACCTTATCCCTACCACTCCCAGGAGCCCTCAGTTTGTTTCCTGAGGTTAAGAGTTTCTTATGGTTTGTCTCCCTTTCTGATTTCTTTTTTTCCTCTCTTCCCCTGCAATTGTCTGCCTTGTTTCTCAAATTCCACATATCTGTGAGATGTAATTGTCTTTGTCTGACTTATTTCACTTAGCATTATACCTTCTAGTTCCATCCACACTGTTGTACTTTTTTTTTAAAAGATTTTTATTTATTTGACAGAGATCACAAGTAGACAGAGAGGCAGGCAGAGAGAGAGAGGAGGAAGTAGGCTCCCCGCCGAGCAGAGAACCCAATGTGGTACTCAATCCCAGGACCCTGGGATCATGACCCGAGCCGAAGGCAGAGGCTTTAACCCACTGAGCCACCCAGGCGCCCACTGTTGCACTTTTTTGATGGCTGAGTAATATTCCTGTGTGTGTGTGTGTACACACATATATAAAATCATTATATATTAATGTTGACAGACATCTAAGGTCTTTCCATAGTTTGGCTATTATGGATATTGCTATAAACAGTGGGGTGCATTTGCCCCTTCAGATCACATTTGTATCTTTGGGGTAAATACCCAGTAGTGCAATTGCTGGGTGGTAAGGAAGCTCTATTTTTAACATCTTGAGGAACCTCCACACTGTTTTCCAGAGTGGCTGCACCAGCTTGCATTCCCACCAACAGTGTAGGAGGGTTCCCCTTTCTCTGCATCCTCACCAACATCTGTCGTTTCCTGACTGGTGTTTGAGGTGGGATCTCATTGTGGTTCTGGATTTGCACCTCTGTTCTTATCAAGGTACCAGTCCTAGTGGATTAAAACCCCACCCTCATGATCTCATGTAACAGTAGGGACTTAAGAGATGTAATACTTTCCAAATGTAGTCACACTGGGAGTTAGGAGAGCTGTGTGTAAACGTGGGGGGTGAGAACGCAGTCCTTAACTGTCAGTCCCACATTTACTTACTTATTACATCCCTTAAGTCCCTAATGTTACATGAGATCATGGGGGGTGGGGTTCAAATCCACTAGGACAGGTACCTTGATAAGAACAGAGCTCTAAGAAAAGCATGCAGTGGGAAGCCTGTGGGGCTCAGGGGAGGGAGTCTTAGATCATAAATGTCTTATTCAAAATTTTTTTTTTATTTGACAGAGTTAACAAGTAGGTAGGGAGGCAGGCAGATGGAGGAGGAAGCAGGCTCCCCGCCGAGAGCCCCATGCGGGGCTCGATCCCAGGACCCTGGGATCGTGACCTGAGCCGAAGGCAGGGGCTTTAACCCACTGAGCTACCCAGGTGCCCCTCAAAAATTTTTTTTTTTTTACATTTTATTTGACAGCACAAGCAGGGGGATGGGTAGAAGGAGAGGGAGAAGCAGGTTCCAGGCAGGGCGCCTGATGTGGGCCTCCACCCCAGGACCCTGGAATCATGACCCACGCTGAAGGCAGTTGCCCTTCTTCAAATTCTACTTGAAAAGCAAGAGAGAGGGGCGCCTGGGTGGCTCAGTGGGTTAAGCTGCTGCCTTCGGCTCAGGTCATGATCTCAGGGTCCTGGGATCGAGTCCCGCATCGGGCTCTCTGCTCAACAGGGAGCCTGCTTCCCTCTCTCCCTCTATCTCTGCCTGCCTCTCTGTCTACTTGTGATCTCTCTCTGTCAAATAAATAAATAAATAAAATCTTTAAAAAAAAAAAAAAGAAAAGCAAGAGAGAGAGAGATCTTGGTAGTTTGTCATTTAGCTCAAATACTAACTCTCAGTGAGACATACAGGCAGGCATGAGACCATTTAAGAACGCAGCCAGCTGAGGTGCCTGGGTGGCTAAGCTGGTTGAACTTCCAGGTCTTGATCTCACTCAGGGTTGTGAGTTTGAGCCCTGCACTGGGCTTCATGCTGGGTGTTCTGGGTTAAAGATGAGTTTTGTTTTTTTTTTTTCTTCTATCCCTCATTTCCCATCTGGCTATTTTTTTGTCCTCAGATCTTTAAGGCTGCGGAAGGACGAAGGACTCATATTCTGTAACTTCCAGTGAGTGGGGTTGTAGAGCTGTCCCTACCTATGGGACCAAAATTGTCCCTACGGAGGGCCACTGCTGCAGAGTCCAGAGGGCTCGCGGGGCTGGATTTGTTCTGAGTACTAAGGATCATGTTCTGGCTCGGTGAAGGGCAGGAACTGCTTCCACATATCTGGACAACAGAAGAAAACAAAGTGAAGAGAACACACTGGGATTATCGTAACCAAAAGAAGAAGAGCAATGTGATGACCCTTTATCGTGGGCTGTAGCCCACCTCCTGACCAGGAGTGTAACCAGTCATAAAGAGCACCAGTTTGATGACTCCCATCAGTAAGTAACCCTGTTCTATTTCTGTTAGTATCTGAAAGAATTCTGCCTTAATAATGGCATATATTCCTCCTTGTGCTGCTTTTAAGACCTCTCCTGCCATTCTACTTTGTAAAACTGCTTTATGCATTTGGGTCATTTCAGTGTTTAATACTGTAATGCTATTTTGAGAATCATTTAAAGCCTTCAGTGTGCACTGATCAAGGGCTTCCACGGGCCATATGCCATTTTCTAAGCCTGATGGAAGAAAAATAGAGGTCAGATGTCTAGACCCAGTGGAACATGGGTCTTGTCTGTCAGCGCTGGGAGCCCATCCCTGGGTTGGCATATTGTCTGAAGGTAAGAGGAAGGCCTCTTTTGGCCTGGAGAGTTCCATGTAATATTTTCCATAGGCCGGCAAGAAACGTGTTCTTAGTAATGGAAATATCCCTGTGTGTGCTGGTACTGAGGCGACGCATCACATGGGCTCTGTATGGATACAAATACTGCTCATCTGTACTGTGTAATGGAGAAGACCACTAAGGGCGGCCTGGAGTGCTTGGTCGGGGCAGTAAATCACAAATCCGGTAAGAAGGTTGGTTGTGTGCCTCAGCATAATGTGCCCATTGTAAAAAGAAGTTTAGGTACGGTAGGCACATCTGCTAAAACTCTGGATACACAGGAAGAGCTGTCTGGGACGCATGTACAGCATTTAGTCTTAGTATTAGCATTCATAATTTCCTCTTTGACTTGCAGTCAGGGTATCGATGGCCATTAGGTTTTGGAGGCCCACTTTTCAAATTTGTGGGTGGCTTCGTGTTGCGTTTGGTTAAAAGTGGCCCGTCTGCTTGGCTAAAGCCTCTACTTATAATGTGACATTGACAGAGGTACCTCCTGGGGCAAATGTGGGGGAGGGATAAAACCATCAAGAAGTCCTCTTTGCCTTGTCTAGCCTTTACAATAGCCCAGGAATGAGGAATTGTGGGCAAGTGGGAGAGGACTGGTCTCTGGAGAGAAGGGCATCCCTAAGTGCATTCTCCAATCCAGTTACGAAGCAAGGTGGGGTCATCCCTTATCTCCACTATTTCATACTTAGCCCCATGGAGTGGGTAACGCGCTGATTTTTAAGGAGCGATTTTGTCATGCCAGCCACAGAGAAGTACTCAAGGTGATAGGAGAGTCACACAATTGCTGGGGAGTCCATCCCCTCATCCTGCTGTCTGAATCATCATAGGCCCACAGGGTCCTTTTTATTATCCCCACAGAGTAACAATCAGGGAAACTGTTTACATGGGAACTCTAGAGCAAGCTCTCTGAAGTTTAGGCAAATGACAACATTTAAAGTTGAAACTAGACTCGAACATCCATAAGGATACCGTACTGGAACGGTTTTTCTAAATTCACCCTTATTTCCAGAAATAGCCAAATCAAAACTAATTAGTGTTAAAACAAGCCCAGTTTTAACTAACTTGGCCCAATTATTCACTTAAGCTCATCAAGAACAGTGACTGATCATTATAGGTCCTTACAAAAAGTTCCAAGTAAAGCAGATTTTAAAGGAATCTCTAGATTGAACTTGAGGCCAGAGATAAGCCAAATTCTCATCATCGGACTTGCCTGCAATTCCTGTTGATTTGAGTGAATTCCTCTTCTTCAGATGCCCAAAATATGCTGCAGTTCTTGTACCCTCCAGGAAGGGACATTCCTTACTCACCTGGTAAGGTCGCTGGGAACTCTGCAAGCAAGGAATCAGGCTGACAGTTCCAAGAGGCTCCCTTGGCTCCGTAAGGTCAGTCTTAATTCTTTAAAGTGGTCTGGTCGTATCTGAGGTGATGCAGTTCTCTCTCAAGTAAGACATTCCAGCCAAAGCTGGATTGGTAATGTAACCAATCTTCCAAATGGTGTCCTGTTAGGAGAACAGATTTTTATTTAACTTACACAAATAACTGTAATTGCCATAGAAGGATGAATACTCAGTTTCTAGACTGTGGAGGGTTGAGGTAGGGAGAAAAATTAAATGTTTCAATTTGCTCACAAAGGATATTTTATCATTTTCCTCAATTCATTCAGTCCTATATTAGTTTTTGTTTGAATGTGGCTTTTCCATTATTTCTGGAAATTCTTACCTAGCTCAGTTTTGATTCTGAATATACCAAAAACCATCATTTGTCAAAAGTTCCCTTTATGAATCTTTTTGAAGAAGAAACACATTTTGCAAAAGCATCAAATGAGGGGTGGCTGGCTCTTGATTTTGGCTCAGTCCCTAAGATGAGCCCCACATCAGGCTCTGAGCTCAGCAGGGAATCTGCTTGAGGATTCTCTTTGCCCCTCCCCCTGCTCAGGTGCTCTAGCCTAAATCTTAAAACTATAAATGAGAAACCAAAACCAAAACCACCCCAAAAACCAACCCTCAAATGGACATGGTTAAAGATCTGAGAGTTCACTATAATGCAACTGACAAGGAAATCTGGTTATTTCTGTGACATAACATGTCAATCATTTAAGTAATGGCCTTATACTAGGACATAGTAAAAAAAGGAATTTCATGTATTTTCTAGACTAGTTATAGCATTTACCCATATAATACCACCTAATGCTCATCACTGTTGGTCTGACGGTGCTTTCCAAGTAACTTAAAAAACCAAATAAACAAGCCTAATTAGTCAGAAAGACTTCATGTTTCAAATCTTGGAGTTTGTTAAACACCTCAAAGTTTTAAAGCACATACCCAAACAGGATTATAGATCATTATACATTTAATATTTATATCAAAAATACTGGTTTTATTTGAATTCCAGTTACTTAACATACAGTGGAAGTTTCAGCTGTATAATCCAATGACCCCCCACTGCCATCCAAGCCCTGGTGCTCCTCTCAACTAGTGCACTTACTTCTTCATCCCCATCACCTCACCCACCTCCACTCTGATGACCATCAGTTTGTTCTCTTTGTTTCTCATCCCCTTCTCCCTCCTTTGTTTTGCTCTGTAAATTCCACCTGAGTGAAATCATATGGTATTTGTCTTTCTCTGAGTGACTTATCTCGCTTAGCATTATACTCTCTAACTCCATCATGTCATTGCAAAGGCTAGATTTCAATCTTTTTTTTTTTTATGGTGTAATTCATTACACACACACACACACACACACATCTTTATCCATTAATTAGTCAGCAGACACTTGGGCTGTTCCAATATTTTGGCCACTGTAGATAATACTGCCATATATATCGGAGTGTATGTATCCCTTTGAGCTACTGGTTTTTGCTTTCTTTGGGTAAATACCTAGTAGGTAGGGTATTTATTTTTAACTTTCTGGGGAACCTCCATACTGTTTTCCAGAGTATCGGCACCAGAAAAAAATAGACTTTGTTAAAACAAAGATTGCTTTAGAGGCAAGGAAGGACATTGCTATAATAACAAATGGATAGAACAATTGTTAATATTGATGCACCCAATACTGGAGCACCTGAAAGCATAAAGCAAGGATTTACAGACCTAAAGAGAGAAACTGATGGTAATACAGCAGTAATAGGGGGTCTTTAAAACTCCCATTTCCATCAATGGATAGATGGAGGCAGAAAATGAGTAAGGAAAATAATCTTTGAAAGAAACATTAGACCAGATGGACAGAACATATATTCAGA
The DNA here is from genome assembly GCF_922984935.1 of Meles meles. Lineage (NCBI taxonomy): Eukaryota > Metazoa > Chordata > Mammalia > Carnivora > Mustelidae > Meles > Meles meles. The sequence goes on from NC_060071.1 coordinate 74,680,677, forward strand.
TCATCCCATCCCAAAACAGAATATACATCCTTTTCAGGTGCACATGGAATGTTCCCCAGACTAGAACATAAATTAGGCCATAACAAGCCTCAATAAATTTAAGGAGACTTAAGTCCTAGCATGTATCTTTTTTTTTTTTTAAAGATTTTATTTATTTATTTGACAGAGAGAGATCACAAGTAGGCAGAGAGGCAGGCAGAGAGAGTGAGAGGGAAGCAGGCTCCCTTCAGAGCAGAGAGCTGGACGTGGGACTCGATCCCAGGACCCTGAGATCATGACCTGAGCTGAAGGCAGCGGCTTAAACCACTGAGCCACTCAGGCGCCCCGCATGTATCTTTTCTAATCACAATGGTATGAGACAAATCACAGCAAAGAAGGACTGGAAAACAAAACAAAACAAAAGCATAGGGAGACTGGACAACCTACCCATGGTTCAAGGAAGCAAGCCAAGAAGAAAAGAAAAAATACATGGAGGCAAATGAAAATGAAAAGAAAACAACAGTGCAAGATCTTTAGGATACAGAGAAAGCAGTTCTAAGAGGGATGTATATAGCGCTACAAGCCTAAATCAAAAGAAAAAAAAAAAGGCTCAAGTAAGGTTCCAGGGGAGTCAAGGAAAAGAAAGTACAATGATCAGAGCAGAAATAAATGAAAGAGACTAAAAAAAGAAAAAGTAGGGGAAAAAAGTCAGGCCCTCCTCCCCCTGAAGACCAGTGCAAACTCTGCCAACACAACCCTCGACCTCGACCCTCCGCACAGGGCACAGCATACGACTGTGTACCTTGTTAAAATGCGCCTCTCCCCTGCTGGTAAACAGACCCTGCACACAGCAGGCAAAAAGAACCTCGCAGACAACCGGATCCGAGGAAGGTGGCACCCAGGACTCCACGGCAGAGCAAGCACAGCACACACAGGAGATACTCAGGCCCCAGTGAACAGGGGACACGGCACTGCATTACCCCTATTCTTCAGAACGCTGCGATCGCTAAGAGCCAGAGAAGTGGCTGGCTTTCCTCACACACACATACACAGACAAAAAGAGGAGACAGAAATATGTCCCAAATGAAAGAATAGAACCAAATCATAGCAAGAAGTCTAAGTGAGACGGATATAAATAATATGCCTGATTGACTCGATCAAGTGTGGTAACATCTGCATTATGGGAATGTTAGAGGAGAGAAGGGGACAGAAAATTTATTTGAATAACAGCTGAAAACTTCCCTCATCTGGGAAAGGAAACAAATCTACGAGGCACAGAGAGCCCCCAACAAATTCACAGAAGAAGGTGCACACCAAGACACACAGCAATTAATATGGCAAAAATATAGTGATAAAAAAAATTTCAAAGCAGTAAAAGACAATCACATACGAAGGAAACTCCAAAGAGCTATCAGTACAGTTTCCAGTAGTCACTTGGCAGCTCACAAGGGAGTGGCATGATATACTGAAAATGCTGACAGGAAAGAAGTCACAGCCAAGAATACTCTGTTCAGCAAGTACATCAGTCAGAATAGAGGGAGACAGAGTTTCACAGACAAAATGAAAGGCGTTCCTGACCACTCATATTTCCTGCAAGAAATACTAAAGGGAACTGTTTGGAAAGGCCAGACTGAAAGTGAGAGTACAAAGGGAGGAAACAAAAAAGCAGTAAAAATAAGTATTTCTGTAAAAGCCAGTCAAGGGATCCATGAAAGGATGTAAATATGACACCATCTGTGTAAAACATAGCTGGCAGAGGAGTAAACAATATATTCATACTTAACTATCAACTTCATACAGATGCTCTTACGGAGAAGATGTTACAAAGAAACCTAATGGTAACCACACACACAGTAACACATACGCAAAGAATAAAGAGAAAGGAACACAAGTTATCACTAAAGAAAGCCAACAAACCATGAAAGAGCAAGAGAGGAAAGAATTAGAGAAAATCTACAGAAACAACCTCAAAACAAGTAACAACACAGCAATAAATACACATTAATAATTACTTTGAGGGGCGCCTGGGTGGCTCAGTGGATTAAGCCGCTGCCTTCGGCTCAGGTCATGATCTCAGGGTCCTGGGATCGAGCCCCACATCGGGCTCTCTGCTCCGTGGGGAGCCTGCTTCCTCCTCTCTCTCTGCCTGCCTCTCTGCCTACTTGTGATCTCTCTCTGTCAAATAAATAAATAAAATCTTTAAAAAAAAAAAAAAATTACTTTGAGTGTAAACTGACTAAATGCTACAATCAAAAGGCAGAGGGTGATAAGTGAATAAAAAACAAGACCCGGGACGCCTGGGTGGCTCAGTGGGTTAAGCCTCTGCCTTCGGCTCAGGTCATGATCCCAGGGTCCTGGGATCGAGCCCCACATCCAACTCTCTGCTCAGTGGAAAGCCTGCTTCCTCCTCCCTCTCTGCCTGACTCTCTGCCTACCTGTGATCTCTGTCTGTCAAATAAATAAATAAAATCTTAAAAAAAAAAAAAAGGACTTACCAAAACTAAAGCAGGAAGAGAAAATTTTAACAGACCAATTACCAGCAACTAAAGTTAATCAGTAATACTAAAAAATTCCCCCAAAACAGAAGTCAAGGACCAGAAAGCTTCACAGGTGGAGTCTATCAAACATTTAAAAGTTAATACCTATTCTTCTCACACTGTTTCAAAAACAGAGGAGGAAGGAAAACTTCCAAATTCATTCTACAAGGCCAATATCACCCAGACACCAAAACCAGATAAAGACACCACAAAAAAGAACCACAGGCCAACATCCCTGATGAACACAGATGCAAAAAACCCCAACAAAGTATCAGCAAACTGAATCCAACAGTATATTTTAAAAAATCATTCACCATGGTGAAATGGGAATTATTCCTAAGATGCAACAGTGGTTCAATATTGGCGAATCAATCAACAGGTTATTTCACGCCAACAAGAATAAAAACCATATGATCACTTCAATAGATACAGGAAAACCACTCCACCAAGTACAGCATCCATCCATGATAAAAGCCTCAACAAAGTAAGCTTGGAGGGGGGCGCCTGGGTGGCTCAGTGGTTTAAGCCTTTGCCTTCGGCTCAGGTCATGATCTCGGGGTCCTGGGATCGAGCCCCGCGTCGGGCTCTCTGCTCAGTGGGGAGCCTGTTTCTCCCTCTCTCTCTGCCTACTTGTGACCTCTCTCTGTCAAAAAAAAAAAAAAAAAAAAAAAAAAGTAGGTTTGGAGGGAACATAATGAAGGCCATATATGAAAAACTCACAGCTAACATCATATCAATGGGGGTAAACAGAGCTTTTCTCCTAAGAATGGAGAACAAGGCAAAGATGTCTAGTCTCACTATTTTTATTCAACACAGTACTGGAAGTCCTAGCCACAGCAATTAGACAGCAAAGAAATAAAAGGCATCCAAACTGGTAAAGTAGTAGTAAAGCTATTTGCAGATGAGAGGATACTTACTATATGTAAGAAAACCCTGGAGACTCCAAAAATCCATCAGAACTGATAAATGAATACAGTAAATTCACAGACTACAAAAATCAATGTACAGAAACCTGTTGCATTTCTACACACTAATAATGAAGCAAAGAAAGTGAAATTAAGGAAACAACCCCATTTACAATTGCATCAAAAACAATAATATATCTAGGAATAAATTTAACCAAGGAGGTGAAAGACCTGTACTCTGAAAACTATTAAACACTGATGAAAAAATTAAAGACAATGCCAAGAAATGGAAAGACCTTCTGTGCTCATGGACTGGAAGAAGAAATATTGTTAAAATGTCTATACTACCCAAAGCAGTGTATAGATTTAATGCAATCCCTATCCAAATACCAACAGCATTTTTCACAGCACTAAAACAATCCTAAAATTTGTATGGAAGCACAAAAGACCTCAAATACTCAAAGCAATCTTGAAAAAGGAAAAAAAACTGGAGGTATCACAATTCTAGATTACAACATGGTAGTAATTAAAACAGTATGGTATTGGCAAAAGAAAGACATGTGGATCAATGAAATAAAATAGAAAACCCAAAAATAAACCCACGGTTAAACAATTAATCTTCAACAAAGGAGGAATGAATACACAACAGAAAAGAAAACAGTCCCTGCAACAAATGGTATTGGAAAAACTGGACAGCTTCATGTAAATGAATACAATGGGACCACTTTCTATCACTGTACACAAAAATAAAGTCAAAATGGATTGAAGATGTAAATGTGAGACCTGAAACCATAAAACTCCTAGAAGAGAGCCATAGCAACATTTTTCTAGATATGTCGCCTGAGGCAAAGGACATAAAAGCAAAAATAAACTACTAGGACTACAACAAAATAAAAAGTTTCCATAAAGCAAAGAAACTGTCAACAAAAGGCAACCAACTGAATGGGAGAAGATGTTTGCAAATGACATCCAGTAATGGGTTAGTATCCAAAATATATAAAGAAGTAGTAAAACTCAACACCACCCCCCAAACAAGTAATTTTAAAATGGGCAGAAGATATAAACAGATTATTTCTCCAGAGACACAGCTGGCCAACAGACACATGAAAAGATGCTCAACATCACTCTTCAAGGAGTTGCAAATCAGAGCTACAATGAGGTATCACCTCATACCTGTCAGAATGGATTAAATAAAAAACACCAGCAACAACAAGTATTGGCAAGGATGTGGAGAAAAATAAACTCTCTTGTACTATTGGTGGGAATGCCAACCAGAGCAGCCACTGCAGAAAACAGAATGGAGGTTTCTCAAAAAATTAAAAATAGAATTACTGTATGATTCAGGAACTGCGCAACTGGGTATTTAACCAAAAAAACCCCAAAACACTAATTCGAAGGGATACATGCACACCAGTGTTTATTGCATCATTACTTATAATAGCCAAACAATGGAAACAGCCCAAGCATCCACTGATAGATGAATGAATAAAAAAGATATGGTATATATGTAGAAGGGAATATTATTCGGCTATAAAAAGAATGGAATCTTGCCATTTGCAACAACATGGATGGAGAAAATAATGCTAAGGGAAATCAGTCGGCCAGAGAAAGACAAATACTATATGATCTCACTCATATGTGGAATTAACAAATAAGCAAGGGGGGAAAAGGGCAAAACAGACAAACCCTTAGCCAGATTCATCAACAAAAAAGAGAAAAGGACCTAAATAAATAAAATCAGAAGAGAGAGAAGTAACAACTGACACCAGAGAAATACAAAAGATTGTAAGAAAATATTGTGACAAATTACATGCCAACAAATTGGACAACTTAGAATAAAGGGATATATTCCTAGAAAAATACAATCTTCCAAAAATGAACCAGAAAAAAACAGACCACCTGAACAGACCAACCGCTAGTAGTGAAATTTAATTGGTAATCAAAAAATTACCAAAAAAATAGAAGTTCAGAACCAGAGGGATTCACAGGTGAATTTTACTACCTATTTAAGGAAGAATACCATTATTTTCAAACTATTTGACTAAGAGTAAGGAAAGCTTCCAAATTCATTTCATGACACCAGTATTACCCTAATACCAAAACCACGGGCATCACACACACACACACACACACACTCTCTCTCTCTCTCTAGTCCAATATCCCTGAATTCAGACTTTTGCATCTATGAGGAAGAGAGATGGAAAAAAACAATATAAGCCAACTGTATACAATAATACATTAAAAAGATCATTCACTGCAGATCATGTGGGATTTATTCCAGGGATGCAAAAATGATTCACTATTTGCAAAAAACAATCAATGTTATACACCACTTCACCAAAATAAAGGATTAAGATCATACCATCATCTCAAATGCTGCAGAAAAAGTATTTGCCAAGATTCAGTGTCAACTCATGATAAAAGAGGGAACATACCTCAATATAATAAAGGCCATATATGAAAACCCACAGCTAACATAATACTTGGTGAAAAACAGAGTTTTCTATGTAAGGTCAGGAACAAGACAAGGATGTCCACTCTCACCACCATTTATTCACCACTGTACTGGAAAGTCCTAGCCACAGCAATCAGACAAGAGTGGAGATACATCCATCGCTTGGTAAAGTAGTAGTTAAACTGTCACTATGGGCAGACTGTATGGTATGATACACAGAAAATCCTGAAGATTCCACCAAAAAACTATAAATGAAGTTAGTAGAGGGGCAGGATACAAAATTAATACCCAGAAATCAGCAGCATTTCTATACACTGATAACAAAGTAACAGAAATTAAAAAAAAAAATCATCTGCACTTGTACCAAAAAGAATAAAATACCCTGGAATAAAATTAACTAAAGAGATGAAAGACCTGTGCTCTGAAAACTAAAACATGGGTCAAAGAAACTGAAAATACACAAATAGAAATATATTCTGTGCCCATGGACTGGAAGAATATTGTTAAAATTTCCATTATATCTAAAACAATCTATAGATTCAGTGCAATCCCTATCAAAATACTTACAGCATTTTTCACAAAATCAAACAGATAATGCTGAAGTCTGTATGTAATTAAAGAAAACCCCAAAGAGCCAAAGAAGTTTTGAGAAAGAACAAAGATGGATATATCCAAATCCCAGATTTTAAGATACACTACAAAGAGCAGTACTCAAAACAGTATGGTACTGGCACGAAAACAGACACAGAGATCAATGGAACAGAATAGACAGCCCAAAAATAAACCTACTATTTATACGGTCAATTTATCCATGACAAAAGAGGCAAAAATATACAACAGGGGGGAAGACAGTGTTTTCAACAAATGGTGCTGGGAAAACTGGATAGCTACATGCAAAGGAATGAACCTGTACCACTTTTCTTACAACTTAAATAAAAATAAACTCAAAATGGATGAAAGACCTAAGTGAGACCTGAAACCATAAACATCCCAGATGAAAATACAGGCAGTATTTTCTCTGACACTGGCTACAGTAACATTTTTCTAGATAGGTCTCCTAAGGCAAGGGAAACAAAAAATGAAGTATTAGGACTACATCAAATGCTTCTGCAGAGCAAAGCAAAACAATCAACAAAACAAAATGGCAACTTACTGAGTGGGAAGAAGTATTTGCAAATGATGTATCTAGTAAGGGGTAGTCTCCAAAATAAAGAACTTATACAACTCAATGCCAAAAAAATAAAAAATCCAATTACAAAATGGGCAGAGAACATGAACACTTTTCCAAAGATGTCATACGGGTGGCCAACAGGCACATGGAAAGATGCTCAACATCACTCACCAGGGAAATGCAATCAAAACTATAATGAGAGATCACCTCCTACCTGTTAGAATGGCTAAAATAAAAGACACAAATGATAACAAGTGTTGGCAAGAAATAAGAGATGGCAAGAAACACTTGTGCACTGTTGGTGGGAATTAAAAATGGTAAGGCAATGGAGAAAACAGTATTAAAGTTCTTCAAAAAGTTAAAAATACCATATGAGGAGCACCTGGGTGGCTCAGTGGGTTAAAGCCTCTGCCTTCGGCTGAGGTCATGATCCCAGGGTCCTGAGATCAAGCCCTGCATTGGGCTATCTGCTCAGCAGGGAACCTGCTCCCCCCCACCTGCTTGTGATCTCTGTCAAGTAAATAAATAAAATCTTTAAAAAAAAATACCATATGATGCAGGAATTCCACTACTAGGTATTTACCCATAGTAAATGAAAACACTAACTGGGAAAATATATGCACCCCTAAGTTCACTGCAGCATTATTTGTAATACCCAAATTATGGAAGCAGCCATAGAGTCCATCAACAGACAAATGGAGAAGGAAAATGTACTGTATGTATTTACATTTATATACATATGTGTGTATATGTATTTAAATACAGGGAGCCTGGATGGCTCAGTTGGCTAAGCATCTGCCTTTGGCTCAGGTCATGATCCCAGGGTCCTGGGAAAGCAGGGAGTCTACTTCTCCCCCTCCCTTTGGTGCTCCCTGTTTGTGCTCTCTCTCTCAAATAAATAAATAAAGGCTTTAAACATACACCTACATGGATACTAGATTATGTATATATAAAAAGGATGACATCATTCCATTTGAGACAACATGGACAGACCTAGAGGTTATTGTAAGTGAAGTTAAGTCAGACAGAGAAAGACCAATATCCTATGAAACCACTTGTATGTGAAATCTGAAGCAAAACAAAAACCCAAATTCACAGATATAGAGAACAGGTTGTTGCCAGAGATTGGGCACATGCTGGACGGGGGAGGCGTGTGTGGACAAAAATGGGTCACAGTAGTCAAAAGGTACAAACTTCCAATTATAAAGTCATGTGGACGTTATGCACAGCACGGCCACACAATTAAAATATAGGCATACCTTGGAGATAATGCATGTTTCGTTCCAGATGACCACAATAAAGCGAGTATCACAATAAAGTGAATCAAATAAATTTGTTTTCCAGTGCAGACAGAAGTTATGTTTGCACTACAGCCTATTGTGTCCAATAGTATTAGATCTAAAAACATTATATACCTTGATTAAAATAAGGTATTGCGGGGCATCTGGGTGGCTCAGTGGATTAAAGCCTCTGCCTTCAGCTCAGGTTATGATCCCAGGGTCCTGGGATTGAGCCCTGTGTTGGGTTCCCTGCTCCGCAGAGAGTCTGCTTCTCCCACTCCCACTCCCCCTGCTTGTGTTCCCTTGCTGTGTCTCTCTCTGTCAAATAAATAAATAAAATAAAAAAAATACTGTATTGCTAAAAATAAATGCTAATCATCACTTGACCTTCCAATGAGTCCTAATGACTGATCACAGACCACCCTAATTAATACAGTAATAATGAAAAAGTTTGCAATATTTCCAGAGTCACCCAAATGTGACACAGAGACATGAAGTGAGCAACTGCTGCTAGAAAATGGTGCAGAGAGAATTGCTCAAGGCAGGGCTGCCACAGACCTTTAATTTTTTAAGAAATGCATTTTCTATGAAGTACAATAAAGTTAAGCACAATAAAATGAATTGTGCCTGTACTGTGTTACATATTTGAGAGTAAATCTTCAAATTAAAAAAAAATTTTTTTTTTTTTACCTCTGTATCAGGTGATGGATGTTGATGAAGCTGACTATGATGATCATTTTGCAATATATACAAATACAGAATCATCCTGTACACCTGCAAGTAATGTAATACCCTATGTCAATTATACCTCAATTTGAAAAAAAACCTAATTATGTCTGTTAAGTATTCTGAACAATTTTATATGTTTGCCTTTGTGTTGATAATGAATTGGGGAGGGAAGCAATTGTCAGGAATTTGTGCTTCTTTTTTTTATTATTTTGTTTTTTTTTTTAAGATTTTATTTATTTATTTGACAGCGAGAGAGATCACAAGTAGGCAGAGAGGCAGGCAGAGAGAGAGAGAGAGAGAGAGAGGGAAGCAGGCTCCCCACCGAGCAGAGAGCCCGACGCTGGACTCTATCCCAGGACCCCGAGATCATGACCCGAGCCGAAGGCAGCGGCCCAACCCACTGAGCCACCCATTTACAGCCCATTTGATAACAGATGAGAGAGGGGAATAAACATAGTAAGAAACAATGAAAGTACAGAGCAGCAATCTGAGCAAACCGGAGCACCAAGAATGCTTAGACTCAAGAGAGAAAATGGTCTCCTGCAAAATCACCGGAGATAAAATTTAAGTTGGGTACTGAAACATTTTAACTAGCAGTGACAGGGGGTGTGTGAGAAAGGTGGTTATTACTGGGGAAATGCCATGAACAAAAACTTGCTGAGGAAGGATAGCGTGAATCCAAGAACAGTGTGACAGACTGGCAGGAGTATTAGGGGAAGTGAGGGAAAGCCCTCTAGGGGATTTAGATTGATTCCACTGTAGGCCATGAGGACACCATAAAGATTCTTCAACAAGGACATATCTCTGACAAGTATCTTACTAACTAGTCTTCTCCAGGTAGCAGAGTTGCAGTTGGATTTGGTATGTAAGGATGAAATGTGTTAAAGTGGAAGGTGGGTTTTAAGGTTATAAGGGAATGTCAGGTTATAAGGTTATAAGGGAATGGCTTCTAGAGTAAGAATGGAAAACATTTGTATTTATAGAAACAACAGACTTCTGGGAAAGATGGTGAACTAGGAGATCCTAAGCTCACCCTGCCCTACCGTATACCTAGGTAACACTCATATCAGTGTAAACAGCCCAGAAAATGACCCAAAGACTGGCAGGACAGACCCTCCAGAGCTAACCACAGAGGAAGAGGCCACATGGAAAAATGGTAGGAAGGGTGGAGATGCAGCCTGGAACCAACCTGAGCCAGGAGACTGTGGGAAGGAGGACACTTTAAGCACAGAGAAGGGAAAGAAGCAGACCCCCCCCCCCACCTGGCACCCCACACATGGGGGACCTGCACTGGGAAGATGAGTCCCCATACATTTGCCTTTGAAAGCCAGAGGGGCCTAAGCATCAGTGGGGCTTAATATCCAGAACTTGAAACATCAGTGGCTCAACTCTGGGAGAGCTGGAGGGTTGATAGGAAACTGAGTCTTCACCCTTAAAGAGACAGCATAAGGAAGAACCGTGCTGAGATACACCAAAAAATGGCAGTTTGAAAAAAAACTGCATGGAGTACATGGGTAGAAGATTTATTTACTAATCTCAGAGCATGCCCTGGAAGGGCAGGGATCTTCGGGCAACTTCTCCAAGAATGAAACAGCTGGTGGGCACTATTTAGCTTCCCTGCCCCCAAGCCTAGATACATGGACAGCTATGGGAACGAGAGCAGCACAAACTTCTCCACCTAGCTTGCTAACACGTGCCCCATCCCCCTGAAGTCTATGGCATACTCAACCTCTCCAACACCCTCCTATCTCCTACTTCTCCAAAGTGGCTCCAGGTCCCTTCCCATAGATCTGCACAAACCTGGCTAAAAGCAGGCCCCAATCCCACACTCTCCTGTGCTCCCACACGAACCACCCTCTGCAGGAATTCTCCAAAGCAGTGTGACAAGCATGGCATTGTGCAGGCAGTCCTGACTGTGGCTAAAGTGACTCCTGCCCTGGGGAGAGGGGAAGATAACCACACTCACCAGCAGTACCAGCAGTGAGCTGACAGTAGTCATCTGGTCTGACTGCAGTCATCTGGTCTGACTGCAGGCCCCTCCCAACAAGGAAGGCCTCAAGGGACAACACAGTTTGGTAACTGCAGCTCTGGCAAACTTCTGGTCTGACCCAGCTCAAGCTGAAGATGGCTCCAGACTGGCCCATTAACAACACAGGGACCAAACCCTGCCCTGAAACTGGCAAAAAGAGCCACTGCAGATGACTGGACTTAAGGGAAACACAGCTCAACCACAACACTAGGGTACACACAACACACAGAAGAGACAGCCTTAAAGTGCCAGATTCTGGGATGCAGCGGACATTATACTGCACAGCACTACAGGACTACTTCTTCATAAAGTCACTACCAGGAGACATAGCTGACTTTCCTAACACACAGAAAAAGATACAGAGCATTAGACAAAATGAGAAGACAGGGGCGCCTGGGTGGCTCAGTGGTTAAAGCCTCTGCCTTCGGCTTGGGTCATGATCTCGGGGTCCTGGGATCGAGCCCTGCATCGGGCTCTCTGCTCAGCGGGGAGCCTGCTTCCTCCCTTCTCTCTCTCTGCCTGCCTCTCTGCCTACTTGTGATCTGTCAAATAAATGAATAAAATCTTTAAAAAAAAAGAGAAGACAAAGGAATGTGTCCCAAATGAAAGAACAGGTCAAAAATCATAGCACAAGAACTAAACGAAAGGGAGATAAGCAATATGCCTGGTAAAGGATTTAAAGTAATAGTTAAGTTATAAAGATACTCACTGGGGGCGCCTGGGTGGCTCAGTGGTTTAAGCCTCTGCCTTCGGCTCAGGTCATGATCTCAGGGTCCTGGGATCGAGCCCCGCATCGGGCTCTCTGCTCAGTGAGGAGCCTGTTTCTCCCTCTCTCTCTGCCTGCCTCTCTGCTTACTTGTGACCTCTCTCTCTGTCAAATAAATAAATAAAGTATTAAAAAAAAAAAAAGATACTCACTGGACTTGCGTAAAGAGTGGAGGATCTGAGTAAGACCCTCCACAAGAGACAGAAAATATAAAAAAGGACCATGCCAGAGATCAAGAACTCAGTAACTGAAATGGAAAATATGCTAGAGAGAATAAAGAGCAAACCAGAGGAAGCAGAAGAACAAATCAGCTACCTGGAAGACAGAGCAATGAATGGAGAACAATCCAGCTGAGTAGGAGAAAGAAAAAAATAATAAAAAATGGGAATAGATCAGCAACATCACTGAGCACAGAAACACCTGCAATATAGGGATCCCAGAAGGGGAAGAGGTAGAGAAGGGGGTAGAAAATGTATGTGAACAATAGCTGAAAACTTCCCAAATCTGAGGAAGCAAATAGAAATCCAGATCCAGGAGGTACAGAGTCCCCAGCAAAATCAACCCAAGGAGAGCCACCCCAAGACACATAGTAATTAAAGTGGCAAAAAGTGGTACTCAACAGAGAATTTTAAGATGAGCAAGAGAAAAAGAAAACATGCTACCATGTGCCCCACCCCCAGCAGAAAACCTCTGTAGGCCAGAAGAAAGTGGCATGATACATTGAAAGTGCTGAAAAGAAAAAACCGTGCAAGCAAGAATACTCTACCCAGGAAGGCTACCATCCAGAATTGATGAAGAGATAAAAAGTTTCCCAAACAAAAGTTGAAGGCATCACCACCAAATAAGTCCTGTAAGAAATGTTAAAGGGGACTCTTTGAGCCTAAAGGAAAGACAATAGCAGGAGTAAGAAAAGTACAAGTGCAAAAGCAGTAAATTATGCGTATGTACAAAAAAGTCAATCAACTGATTCACAAAATCAAAGGATATACAGTATGACACCATATACCAAAACATGGGGGAGAGTAAAAATTTAGTGCTTTTAGAGCTGGTTCAAACTGTAATGACCATCAACTTAACGTAGACTCCCATAGGCATACTGTATTATATATAAACCTAATGGTAACCGTTAAGTGAAAAACTGGTAATAGATATACAAAAAAATAAACAGAAAGGAATCCCAGTTTATCACTAAAGAAATCCTGCCAATCAGGAGAGAACAAGGAATAGAGAAGAACTACAAAAATACCTATAAAGAAGTAACAAAATGGCAGGAAGTACACATCTATCAGTAATTACTTGGCATGTAAATGGACTAAACTCTCAAAAGACACAGGGTGACAGAATGGATTAAAACAAAAGCAAGACCTGGGGCACCTGGGCGGCTTAGTCAGTTAAGCGTCTGCCTTCAACTCAGGTCATGATCCCAGGTCAAGCCCTGAATCAGGCTCCCTGCTCAGCGGGAAGCCAGCTTCTCTGTCTCCCATTCCCCCTGCTTGTGTTCCCTCTCTGTCAAATAAATAAATAAAATCTTTAATTGAAAAAAAAAAAAAAAGGCAAGACCTATGCTGCCTACAAAAGACTCATTTCAGACCTAAAGACATAGACTGCAAGTAAAGGGATAGAGGTGCCTGGCTAGCTTAGTTGGAGGAGTACATGACTCTTGATCTCGGTGGTTGTGAGTTTGAGCCCCACGTTGGGTGCAGAGATTATTTAATAAATAAAACTTAAAAAAAAAAAATGTGGCACAGTTGGTTGAGCGTTTGACTCTTGGCTTTGGCTCAGGTCGTGATTTGGGGGTCCAAGATCAAGCCCCAAGTCAGGCTCTGCAATCAGCCCAGAGTCTGTTTGGGGTTCTCCCTCCCTCTGCATCTGCCCTCCCCCAAACCCTACTCTAAAAAAAAAAAAAGTGAAGGGTTGGAAAATCATTTAACAATCAAATGGAAGTGAAAAGAAAGCTGGGGTCAGAATACTTGTATCGAAAAAATAGACTTTGAAGGTAGCACAATAATAGTATGGCACTTTAACATCCCATTTACATAATTGGTTAGATCATCTAAACAGAAAAATAAAAAGGAAATAGCTTTTAATGACACAAGGACCAGATGGATCTAACATATATTCAGAACATTCCATCCTAAAACAGCAGAATACACATTCTTTTCAAGTGCGCATAAAACATTCACCAGAGTACATCACGTGTTAGGCCACAAAACAAGTCTCAACAAATGCAAAAAAATGAAGTTGTATCATTCATCTTTTCCAAGCACAATGGTATTTAACTAGAAATTGCCTATAGGAAAAAAATCTAAAAAGAACACAAATATATGGAAGTCAGACAACATGCTACTAAACAATAAATAGGTCAACCAAGAACTGAATAAAAAAAAAATACATGGAGACAAATGAAAATAAAAACAGTAATCCAAAATCTTTTGGATGCAGCAACAGTTACTCTTAAGAGGGAAGTTTAGGGGCGCCTGGGTGGCTCAGTGGATTAAGCCGCTGCCTTCGGCTCAGGTCATGATCTCAAGGTCCTGGGATAGAGTCCCGCATCGGGCTCTCTGCTCAGCAGCGAGCCTGCTTCCCTCTCTCTCTTTCTGCCTGCCTCTCTGTCTACTTGTGATCTCTCTCTGTCAAATAAATAAATAAAATTTAAAAAAAAAAAAAAAAAAAAAAAAGAGGGAAGTTTATAGCTATACAGGCCTCCTTCAAGAAGAAAAATCTCAAATCAACAACCTAATCATACCAAAATTAAGTAGAAAAAAAGTAACAAACAAAACCCCAAACCAACAGAAGAATAAAGATTAGAGCAGAAATAAATGAAACAGAAACTTAAAAAAAAAAAATCAATGAAAACAGGAGCTGGTTTTCTGAAAAGATTAACAAAAAGCCAGACTCCTAGAGGGAGAGAGCAGGGAGGGGGAATGAGTGCACAGTCAAAATCAGAAATTAAAGAGGGCAGATAACAACCAATACCACAGAATGTAAAAGATTATAAGAGAATATTATGAGAAATTATGTGCCAACACACTGGACAAAGTAGAAAAAATGGACAAATTCCTAGAAACATATAAACTACCAAAATTGTGTCAGGAAGAAATGGAAAATTTAAGCAGACAGATTACTAGCAGTGAAACTGAATCACTAATCAAAGAACTTTTAAGAAGTCCAGATCAGGGTGGGTGGCTCAGTGGATTAAGCTGCTGCCTTTGGCTCAGGTCATGATCCCAGGGTCCTGGGATCAAGCCCCGCATCAGGCTCTCTGTTCGGCGGGGAGCCTGCTTCCCCCCCTCTTTCTGCCTGCCTCTCTGCCTACTTGTGATCTCTCTGTCAAATAAATAAAATCTTTAAAAAAAAAAAGTCCAGATCATAGGGGTTCACAGGTGAATTCTAACAAACATTTAAAGAAGTTAATACCTGTTCTTCTCAATCTATTCCAAAAGACAGAAGAGGCAGACAAATTTCCAAATTCATTCTACAAGGCCAGCCATCACCCAGACACCAAAACCAGATAAAGACACTAAAAAAGGTAAAAAAAAATCATTCACCATAATCAAGTGGGATTTATTCCTAGGATGCAAGGGTGGTTCACTATCAAATGCAAATCAATTAATGGGATACTTCACATCAACACGGATAAAAACCCTATGATCACTTCAAGAGAAGTGGGAAAAGCATTTGACCAAGTACAATACCCATCCATGATAAAACCCTCAACAAAGTAGGTTTAGAACATAACGTAATAAAAGCCATATGTGAAAAACCCACAGCTAGTGAAAAACTGAGAGTTTTACCCCTAAGCTCAGGAACAAGACAAGGATGGCCACTCTCACCACTTTTTTAATCCAACATTAACAATGGAAAGTCCTAGCCACAGCAATCAGACAAGAAATAAAAGGCATCCAAATTAGTAAAGTAGTATGATTCTATTTGCAGATGACATGATACTATATGTAGAAAATCCTAAAGACTCCACCACAAAACTACTAGAACTGCTAAGTGATTCAGTAAAGTTGCAGGATACAACATCCATATACAGAAATGTACTGCATTTCTATTTGGTAATAATGGAAGTAGTAGGAAGAAAAAGTAAGACAATAGTCCATTTACAATTGCGCCAAAAATACCTAGGAATAAACTGAAAAGGAGGTAAAAGGAACTATACTCTGAAAACTATAAAACACTGAGGAAAGAAATTGAAGATAACACAAACTTAGGAAAGATATTCCTGCTCATGGACTGGAAAAATAAGTATTGTGAAAATGTCCACACTACCTAAAGAAATCTATCGATTTAATGTAATCCCTATCCAAATATCGACAGCATTTTTCACAAAAGTATCATAAATAACTCTAAAATTTGCGTGGATCCATGAAGATAGGCAAAAGCAATCTTGAGAAAGATGAACAAAATTGGAGCTATCACAATCTCAGATTTCAAGATATACTATAAAGCTTAGTAATCAAAACAGTATGGTACTGGCACAAAAAACACAGACCAACAGAAAAAGAGCCCAGAAATAAACCCATGATTATATGGTCAATTAATTTATGACACAGGAGGCCAGAATATGCAATGGGAAAAAGACAGGCTCTTCAATAAATGGTGTTGGGAAAACTGGAGAGCTACATGTGAAGAATGAAACTGGACTTTCTTACACCCTAACAAAAATAAGCTCAAAGTGGACTTAAGACCTAAGTATGAGACCTCAAAGCATAAAGTCCTAGAAGAGGTAGGCCTGGATGGCTCAGTTGGTTAAAGTGTCCAACTCTTGGTTTTGGTTCAGGTCATGATCTCGGGGTGATTAGACTGAATCCTATGTTGGGCAGTGTGCTTAACGGAGAGTCTGCTTGGGATTCTCCCTCTCCCTTGCCCCTCCCCCCATGCACATGAACACTCTCTAAAATAAGTAAATCTTTAAAAAAAAATCCCAAAGGAGAGCACAGGCAGTAATTGCTCTGACACTGGCTGTACCAACTTTTTAAAGAAATTTCTCCTGAGGCAAAGGAAACAAAAACTATTGGGACTACATCAAAATAAAAAGCTTCTGCACAGCAAAGCTAACAACAAAACAAAGACGACCTACAGAATGGGAGAAGATATTTGCAAATCAATGATGATTTAGTACCCAAAATATTGAAGAAAATATGCAACACCAAAAAAAGCCAATAAGCCAATTAAAAAAATGGGCAGAAGACATGGACAGACATTTCTCCAAAGAAGACATCCAGATGGCCAAGAGGCATATGAAAAGATGCTCAGCATTCCTAATCACCAAGGAAATGCAAATGTAGACCACAATGAGATATCACCTCACACCTGTCAGAATGACTTAAATAAGAAACAAGAGGAATGCCTCAGTGATGCAGTGGGTTGGGTGTGACTCTTGGTTTCAGCTGAGGTCGTGATCTCAGGGTTGTGAGATCGATCCCCATGTTGGGGAGTCTGCTTAAGACTGTTCCTCTTTTTCTCCCTCTGCCCCTCTCCCCATTCCAGGCACAAGCAGATGCACACTCTGTTTCTCAAATAAATCTTTTTTTAAAAAAGATTTTATTATTTATTTATTTGACAGAGATCACAAGTAGGCAGAAAGGCAGGCAGAGAGAGAGGGGGAAGCAGGCTCCCTGCTGAGCAGAGAGCCCAACGTGGGACTCGATCCCAGGACTCTGAGATCATGACCTGAGCCGAAGGCAGAGGCTTTAACCCGCTGAGCCATCCAGGCACTCCTCAAATAAATAAATCTTAGCAAAAACAGAAACAAGAAACATCAGTGTTGGTGAGGATGTGGAGAAAAAGGAACCCTCTTTCACTGTTGGTGGGAATGCAAACTGGTTCAGCCACTGTGGAAGAGAGTATGGAGTCCCCCCCCCCCAAAAAAATTGAAAACAGAACTTCCATATGCTCTAATAATTCCACTATTGGGTATTTTCCCAAAGAATACAAAAACAATAAAGATACATTCACCCCTATGTCTATTTGCAAAACTCAAGATATGGAAGCCACCCAAATGTTCATCAATATATACCACATCTTCTTTATTCATTCATATATGCACGTACATACACACAATAGACTATTACTCAGCCACAAAAAAGAATTAAAATTTTCCATTTGCAATGACAGGGATGGATCTAGAAAGTATAATGCTAAGTGCAAAAAGTCAGTCAGAAGAACAAATACCACATGATTTCACTCATATGGAATTTAAGAAACACAACAAATGAACAAATTAAAAAAAGAGGCGAAAAGGCAGACTGTTAAATACAGAGAACAAACTGATGTTACCAGAAGGGAAGGTGAGTGGGGGAAATGGGTGAAATAGGTGATGACCTATATTAAGAATACACTCAACCGGGGCGCCTGGATGGCTCAGTGGGTTAAATCTCTGCCTTCAGCTCAGGTCATGATCTCAGGGTCCTGGGATTGAGCCCTGTGCACTGGGCTCTCTGCTCAGCAGGGAGCCTGCTTCCCCCTCTCTCTCTGCCTGCCTCTCTGCCTACTTGTGATCTCTGTCAAATAAGTAAATAAAATCTTTAAAAAAAAAAAAAGAATACACTCAACCATGAGGAGCACTGAGTTATGTATACAACCGTTGAACCCCTATGTGGTACTTCTGACACTAACACTGTAGGTTAATTATGCTGGCATTAATAAAATAATGATTAAGAACAAAAAAACCTAAAGAAACTCAAGAAAGAAAAAAAATACGAAGATTACACCCTGGAAGTAATAGCTGTATGGGTTGGAAAAACCAGGTGGGAGGATGATGGGAGTGAACAGGGTCCTAAAAGACTTCAAATTTACAGGGAAGGTACAACTGGAATAAAACTGGGTTTGAAGCAAACAACATTTACCCTAAGTGCCCATCTATATTCTAAAAATGCAGGGGGGAGACCTGAGAGAAGATACTAACAAATACACTACTCTTCCAAGTAGACAACAGATCACGCAAAAATTCGAGGGACCCACTCTTGTACAGGCTGATGGGTAAGATTCTCACTTGGAATGCACTTCAACCCAGCATCCCAAGAGTGCCGTGAACTGTCCCATTCATCAGTAGCACATCCTGCAATCATAGTCCTCTTAGGAGTCCCGGTTAGTTTACGGAACAACCATCCACAAGCTAAAAACAAGAAGACTATGTCTTGGTCTTGTGGCTAGAGTCAGGAAGACTCCCACAAACGGGAACACCTTGTCACTCAGCACTGTCAGTGATGCTCACGTTTAGGATATTGTTTCTTACCCAGATGAATCTAGTCCTTAATTTACTCCAAGAAACTGACAGGCCCTAAGGTTAAATTACAGTTTGAGTAATGATGCCACACCAGCCTCCTAAAATGCTAGTGGAAAAAAAAGTGCTGGAAGAAGGCCATCAACCGAAATCAAGGAGTTTTCCAGTACATGGAAAACTACCATCACACCCATTCACTACCTATACAATTGGCCAAGAAAAGAAATTGAGGGGGCCCCTGGGTGGCTCAGTGGGTTAAGCCTCTGCCTTTGGCTCAGGTCCTGATCTCAGGGTCCTGGGATGGAGCCTCGCATCGGGCTCTCTGCTCAGTGGGGAGCCTGCTTCCCCTTCTCTGCCTGTCTCTCCGCCTGCTTATGATCGCCCTCTATCAAATAAATAAATACGAAATCTTTAAAAAAAAGAAGTGAGAGAAATATTACAAAAGAAACATTAATCAGAACTAGTGCATGTTAAGATAGTCAGAATTTATAATCGATATTAAATTTCTCCTCAAGATAGCCATAACCAAATAATAAATGTAACAGAGAAAAACTGATCCTTTGACTCAGGAATGAAATTGAGTTGTACTGAAAACCTAAGTCAGTTTAAGCAGAAAAGGAAATGTATGGAATCCCAAGTAGCTTTAGGCACAGTCACATTGTGAGACACCAGCAATGTTTCTCAACATTCCATCCTACCCCAAATCTCTGACCTCCATCCTTCTGTGAGGTCTTCTCTTCCAGGCAGACACTCTCCATGTTTGGACACCCCAGCTGAGAAAGAGTCTCATCCGATAATATCCACAGAAATCCTGAAATTGAGTCCTGCTAACTTACTTCACTGAGGAATGGACTCTGTCAGGTCAGGTCTGGGTCATTTTCCTCAACCTGGGGTAGGGTCAAATGGGGGAGGAGTCAATCCCACCAGAACTACATGGTCTAACAACAAAAGAGGGGTAGTTTCCCCTAAGAAAACTATGGGTATCGGGGGAAATGGGGAAGAAAAAATATCCTCTCTAGATTCCATTCCCAATAGCAGTAGAACCCAAAGTGTTGGAATACACCTAAGAACACAGGATCTATACAAAAGAAATAAGAAACCTGAAAAACATGAAAGAAGAATTCATGTTCTTAGACATGTTATTTATGAAATCATAAAGATACTACTTATTCCCAAATTGATCTATGATCAATCCCATTCTATAAAAATTCTAAAAAGCAGCATATTAATGGATTCTTTATAAATTGTTTTTCAGAATTCACCTTAAACAATTCACAAAGATAGCCAAGGACTTATTTTTTCTTTTTAAAGAACAGCATTGGGGAGACTAGATTTAGACCACTAAATATTCAGGCATTTATTAACAGAGTAATTCAGACAGAGTGCTGTTAGCAGAGGAAAAGGCAAGTCAACAAAATAGAGAATACTTTCAAATTAGTAGGGGAAAATGGACTATCTGCAATGTTGAAATATCTACCCCAACTCTTAGAAGAAGTGAATCCTACTTTATACTAAAAGAATTATGGACTGTATCAGTGACCCAGAACACAGAAGATTTTCTTTATAATCTTGGGACAAGGATGACTTCCCCAAAAAACACCCAAACTCCAAAAGCCATAAAGGGAAAAATTTAGGATGATTTAATACTGGCAAGACTACGAAGAACCAAGCACTCCCTACCCTGTATAAATTTGGATCGGTAGATTCGATTTTGAATAATAATTTGGTAGCAGTCAAGTGTTAATACTATTATCTGATTCAGAAACTGTTTCTAGGATTTTCTCCTACGCATGACTACAGAAATAAAAAGACTATGAACCAAAAAAAAAAATGAGATTTTTTTTCTCACAGCCCTTACGAGAAGAAACATGCTAAAATACAGAGCAATGAAAGGTCACATCAGCTTGATCCCAGGATGCCGAAACCAGGACCCCACCAGAAATCAAGAGCTGGATGCCTAATTGACTGAGCCACCCAGATGCCCCTTGACAAGTCTTACGAGCCCTTTCTCTTCAGGAAATACGGTTCTGCCTTGCTGTTCCATCTTGGTGCATTCTGCCTTACTGCAGAAGTTGATGTAACCTTTCATTGTTGCTGGGTGTAGAAGCTGCTCAGGATTCTCTCTCTCCCTCTCCCTCTGGCCCACACCCCCTTGACCACCACTCACACACTCTCCTCTCCTTTCTCCTCCTCCCCCTCTCCCTTTTCCTCCGGTTCCTCTCTCTCTCTCTTTAAAGAAAGAAAGAAAGAAAGAAAAGACCAATCAGAAGAGCATGTCCAGTTTTTATAAAGGCCTGCAAAGTCTGAAGGGACACCATACTATTTTCTGAGACCAAGCATTAGTATTTTCATTAAAGGTTGCATACAAAAATAAATAAATAAAAATAAAGGGTGCAAATACTGTTTCAATCAAGTGCCAAATGGAAGACCAAGCCCTGGAGTTCAAAGAGGAAACAACCTTCTGAATAAGGAACATCAAGGCAGTCTTCTACTTCAGCCACACCATCCAGGGCCGTGTCGGTGCCAGGGTCAGCCAGATTACTGTTTACTGCATCATCAATCTGTACAATGTTCCAGTTTTGGTTGCTAGAATAAGTGCACTGACTGAAATCAAAAAGCCTGGACGACCTGTTCTTCCAAAATAACTGGAAATATTATTTTACTATTATTAATTATTATTAATTTGGTATTAATGCCTATAGGTTTTCGGCTGTCAGTTTGTTAGTTCTATTACTATAAAATGGGATTCAGGCCAGCAGTTTCAGCTGGTGTACCTGAACCACTTCCATTACATCTGCCTTAGAATACAGTGGAATTCCAGACCACTCAATGTTCGTGAATATTCAACCATAGGGCCAACTTGATTTCTGGAGCACCGCCTCCTACAAGAAGAGCTCCTGCTTCACTCAACAGCGAGTAGCACATGCAACTTCATGAAAGGAACACTCTGCTTCTTCAATCACCAATTTGTCAGAATCATGCACAACTGTTAACTTTATCCAGTGATCTTAAGCAATTTGCCAGAACCATTTAAACCGACCCCCTCGGCTAGCTCAGCCAAATCCAGCGTGTCACCAGTGAACTGGTTACCATGAGCAACTGGCCTGGTTCCGCTGTCTTCCAGAGGACTTCAAGGTCTTCTCTTCCAATATTCCTAGCCACCATGATCTTCATTTTGTTCGGGAAATGTAATGCAAGATCTCTAAGAGCATGTCTTAAGAATAGACTTCTGTATGAGAACACTGTATCTGGTTTAAAAAATCTGCCTCACTAAATTTAGAACACAGGCTCTCTTCCTCCTTAGCACTGGGCCCATCTGGGCATCGGAAACAACTCTGTGATTATCCATATCTGTTTTAGGAGCAGATAAGGAAAACTAGGTATGCCCATCTTATGAGCCTTTTCAACTCTGGCTAGGTCATCTTTTGGGTGAGAACCAGCCCTTCTACCAACATGTAGTCATCATCTGTACCACCCAGTTTTGTTATATATAAGCTACACAGAGTTTATATATAAACTATACATATGTGGTAACTATAAATATATATAAATATTTATTTAAACTAGAACAAAACAGGGGAGCCTGGCTGACTCAGAACATGAGACTCTTGATCTTGGGGTCCTGAGTTTGAGCCACGAACTTACATACATACATACTTGGACTGACTCTTGGTTTCGGCTCCGGTCATGACTTCAGGGTCATGGGATTGAGCCCCGGGTTGGGCTCCATTCTGGGTAGGTAGTCTGCTTGAGATTCTCCCTCTGCCCCTTTCCAAACTGCTCTCACCCAATAAATCTTAAACATTAACAAACACTTAAAAATAAAGTTGGGTAACCCTGTTGGAACCCCCTCACTCTTGAGAGCTTTTTATCTTCACTTAATAAACTTCTATTGCTTTACTCACTGTCTGCTGTCCGCCGAGATTCACTCTGACTCCGTGAGACAAAAACCTCTCTCCCCCACATCATTTTGGTGCCGAGACCTGGGATCACTTCCACTGAAGGGTGAGTAAAAAGCTGACTTTTTTCTCTTCTTTCCTGGGAGACGCCTCTTCCCTTAGCCGACCTTTTCTCATAAACAGCAAAACCATGCACCTGTGGCCAGTTAAGAGCGGACTGCTAAGTCTCAGGTAATAGTCTTTGGGGAAAGGTTTGGTCAACCCTCCTTCCTCAAAGGAAGGGAATGTTGGCCTAACCCTACCCAGTTCTGCTTTCTGTTCACTGGCTGGTCTTAAATGACTTTCTCCTGCCTCAGGGACTTTTTGCCTCAGGTCCTTCCAATCTCTGATAATCAGTAGGGCTTTCTGACCAGGGACTCAGTTCACCGTCGCACTTAGCCTCCTCAATGCCTTCTCTAAGAACCTGGGATTTTATGGATTTAGTGGTCCTGCTGACTTTGTCATGTGGGGGAAGAATGTTGCCTATGTAGATATAAGTTTTGTTTTGTTTTATTTTTCATTTAAAAAGGTCTTTTCATGAGAACTTAGTTCAGGAGGAAAATCTTTTCCTTATTTTTTGTTGCTTGGTAAGGTGTTTTTTCTCTTAGGTACAGTTTAGGTTTAATCACAGCCAGGGATCCAAACCCAAGTTACTGGCAAGCAGGATTAGAGTTCTCTCTATATATGACAAGTTAGAGGGAGCCCAATGTTTCCTGAGCATTTACTGGAATACCTTGGGCATTGAAGAGGGAATTACAGACCCCCCAGCCAATTCCTTATTGGTTGCATTAGTGGCTGGAACTTTAATGGACCATATAGTTGAGGCTTTCTTATTCCAACAACGGAAATATGAAACTATGATGATTCTAAATCTCGGGGTCTGCACCCCTCAGTAGGGCCATGCTTACAAATGGGACCTCAGGTGTATGGACAGAAAAAGCACCCAGGGGAAGGGAACATAACTGACTCAAAGTTTAAACTGTTAACCTTGCTAAGCCTTTATGATTAGGGCAGATTTTTGGGGGTGGTGGGAGTCCAAAGAAAAGAAGGATCAGGTGACAGATGGGTAAGACGGATGGGCAGGGTGGCTACTCCTGCCAGCCTGATACCTCCTCAACCCAAGATGTTAGACCACTCTTTCAGCTTGTGTAGGAAACCATGGGATGCCTTGGTTCCCAGGGGAGTGCTGCTATGTAGGGACGCCACATCACCTCTCTCTAACAGGTACGGAGAACTCTTACTGGGACCTCAAGATGGGAAACCATTCTCTGCGGGGACTCCTGGATTGGGTACTGCAAAACTGGGTAATTCCCAGGGTGCCTGGGTGGCTCAGTCATTAAACATCCGCCTTTGGCTCAGGTCATGATCATGGGGTCCTGGATCCAGTCCTGCATCAGGCTCCCTGCCTAGAGGGAAGTCAGCTTCTCCCTCTCCCACTCATCCTGCTTGTGTTCCCACTCTGTCAAATAAAAAAAATCTGAACAAAACAAAACAAAAAACTGGGTAATTGCCCTTGTAAAACTTTTCTAGTGTTTTCCATGAATTAAACTCAGCAGGTTCTTCAAGGCAAGGTAAAATAAGGCATGACCTTCCCGTAAAACATGGTCTCTTCAGTTCCCAAAGACGCCCCGTTGGGGTGCCTTTTAACCCACTGCAGACAATTTGGATTGCAAATGTGGGAAAGGACTGAGCTCTAACACTCACTACATGGCCACAGTGGGATCAGGTCTCCTACAGGGAATCCGGCAAATAGACTGAAGTACCCTAGATCCATCCAGGCTTTCAGGGCCCTGACAAAAAGACCTCTAACAGAAGGCATTTACCCAAACATGGTGGCTAGTAAACTCCCTCCTGACATACTGGGTAATTGTCTAAATATACCTCCTCCAAATAAACCTAGATTGCTGGAGGGAACACAGGCCATCTCTAGCAAGGGGATGCGGACTCTCCCTACCTCTCCCTCTCACTGTTCCTAAAAGATGTGGGGGCTTCTCCCTCATTCATTTCCTAGATTAATGGCTTTAAGTGGAGTCAACCATGGTTAGTCTCTCTCAGGACGAGGAGTTTAAAGAATATTCCCAAGCATCTGCTGAAACTCCTTTGTTTCAGGGAAATTTCCTGTCTTCTCCAGCCTGACATGGACTGCCTAAACCCGTCTGTTGGTGGAAAAACTACTCATCTGTCCAAGCGGATGAGCTTTAGAACTGGGAATCCTTTTCTGGGTCTTCTGGGAGCACTTTGCCTGTCTTTTTTTTTTTTTTTTTTTTTTTAATATTTCATTTATTTATTGGACAGAGTGAGACAGCACAAGCAGGCAGAGCAGCAGAGGGAGAGGGAGAATCAGGCTCCCCAATGAGCAGAGAGCCCGATGTGGGGCTCGATCCCAGACTCCTGGGATCATGACCTGAGCCGAAGGCAGTCGCTTAACCAACAGAGCCACCCAGGCACCCCTGCCTGTCTTTTTGCCCCAGTCCCTCCTGTCTCTGCACCTTGGGTACAGCTGCATACACTGCTCACTACAGATCTCCCCACCTGTATCTCAGGTAAAAACTGACAATGGGGAACAAACGGTCTTTTAAAAGTGGGCCCACAGACGCCTGGGTGTCTCAGTGGGTTAAAGCCTCTGTCTTCAGCTCAGGTCATGATCCCAGGGTCCTGGGATCAAACCCGCATTGGGTTCTCTGCTCAGCAGGGAGCCTGCCTCTCTGCCTACTTGTGATCTCTGTCAAAATAAATAAAATCTTAAAAGAAAAAAGCAGCTATGTCTCCTTTAAAAAAATTAAAAAGTGGACCTGGGTGGAACATAACTTGGTATTTAAATTTAAACTATAGGTCTTTAAAGTTATCACCATTAAATGTAAAACTTGTATACTGTCAAGGCTTGCTGAAGGTCAAATAAGCTCATATTATCTCTGTTGCAATTTGTCAGCAAAAAGATGGCTGAAACGATGGTTAATTGTATGTCTCATCCAAGTTTTCATAGAAAATTGTTAAAAGAGTTTTCAAAGTCTTTGGGGTTAAATTCACTGGACATCTAGGTCTTTTCCAAACAGGAAAAGGTGCTCAATCATTGATTCCTGATGTAGGTTTGTGCTTCTAACTACTTATTGCAAAGAAACTAAGGATATTTTAAATTACTGGTAAACGTACTTTGTGCTCAACTAGTTCATAACTTTGCCATTTCAGGAATTCTGGTGTGACAGTTCACAATGGATTACTACTTAGTGTTCACTGGAAACTAAGATTTTTAAGAGTGTAAAATTAGGCAACTCTGTAGAAAAGATGTGTATGAAAGACATAAGGAATGGGAATACTTTTTTGTTGAAGGATAAAAGAAAGCAATTTTGTCCTAGAAGAAACCGGTTGTTTGCGGAGAAATGGCTTGGGACAAAATCTGAATGCAAAAGAAAGTTGTTAGTTTGTGAAGGGAAATCTTTGAAAAGGAATTTTAGGTGTGGTCAGGATGGACTAAGATTACAATAAAGAGATTTTATAAGTACACTGGCATAAGACTGTTAAAAAGACAAAAGTTTTCTTGAATTGCTCTTGATAAAATGTAAACAGCTATTTCTCTTTGCTTGCCCAGAAAAACTAGTTTCTAGGTTTTGCCTTTATCAGGTCTTTGAGATCCTTAATCCTATTTAGCTAAGTGCTTTAAAACTTTCCAAGGTTTTAACAAACTTCTCCAAGACCTAAACCATGAACAAAGTCTTGTTGACTCATCAGGCTTGTTTGTCAAGTTACATTCTGGTATAAGGGTCATCACTCAATGTTCTGAAGTGTTTGCGTGACCCAGAAATAACTTGTCAGTTGTATCATAATGAACTCTCATATCATTAACGTCAATTTCTGAGTTTTTGTCTTTTATAACTTCTTTATTCTCTTGTGAAATGAGTTTCACCTTCAATGGGGTTCATAAAAAGGCCTTTTTTTTTTTTAAAAGATTTTATTTCTTTATTTGACAGAGAGAGATAGATCACAAGTAAGCAGGGAGGCAGGCAGAGAGAGAGGAGGAAGTAGGCTCCCTGCGGAGCAGAGAGCCCGATGTGGGGCTTGATCCCAGGACCCTGGGACCATCACCTGAGCCGAAGGCAGAGGCTTCAACCCACTGAGCCACCCAGGCACACCCATAAAAAGGACTTTCAGGACAAATACTGGTATTCACTATCTTTAAGGTCAAAACTAAAATAGGTAAAAACTTCCCAAACTAACAGCAAGGGCTTCTTGATTTCATCTCTGATAGTCATTTATCCTAGAAGCCACCTTGACTGACCTCCAATTCCAACCAAAGGCTTTAACCAAGCATCCAACAGCCTTTCTGGTGAAAAGAACCTCAAAGCTCACTATGGGACTTCCCAGACTTCCGTTAGGACTGTAGCATGAAACAGGCAACACAGTACGCTTGCTCAGGACTCTAAATGCTACTTCCCAGGCACCGGATGCACTCAGCCAAAAATTAAATGAGGTCAGAGGAGGAATTCCTGAGACTGTCTACTACTGCTACACCTTTTGGGGTGTGAAAAATTTCCTCGCATGTGTTGTTTTAACATTACAGTTAACTCCTCCCAGGTGTCCCAAATAATAGGAGAACTTTGTGATCCATTAAATAAGATCAAGATATCCACTGATCCATTCGACAAAACTGGTAATTGGGGATCTTAGCTAAGGGGTGGGATCATAATTTTGGGACTAATACTTTTTTTTTTTTTTAAGATTTTATTTATTTTGGGGCGCCTGGGTGGCTCAGTGGGTTAAAGCCTCTGCCTTTCGCTCAGGTCGTGATCCCAGGGTCCTGGGATCGAGCCCCGCATCGGGCTCTCTGCTTGCAGGGAGCCTGGTTCCTCCTCTCTCTCTCTCTCTCTGCCTGCCTCTCTCCCTACTTGTGATCTCTATCTGTCAAATAAATAAATAAAACCTTTAAAAAAAAAAGATTTTATTTATTTTGACAGAGAGAGTGGTCACAAGCAGGCAGAGAGGGAGGGGGAAGTAGGCTCCTCACTGAGCAGAGTCCAATGCCGGGCTTGATCCCAGGACCCTGAGATCACAACCTGAATCAAAGGCAGAGGCTTAACCCACTGAGCCACCCAGGCGCCGGCCTAATACTTGTTTTATGTTCATCCTTTTGCATGTGCTGATGCATGTACCATTTGCAGGACTCACTGGAGCCATACCACAAGCCCCTGGACGGGCCCCTGGGTAGAGTCTAACAGCCACACAGCCCGACGCCCCATCTCAGCCTAGAGCAGTCAGAGCTGTCATCATCCCACTATTCTCTAAGGGCAGTTAGGATTACTATTTCCAAGTGGGAGGAATGAGGAAGGGCCAGGTGGGGTAGGTAGGGAGAGACAGGGAGCCACGGGATCAGGCTGACAAATTCCAAAAATGTGGAGGCGTGGGAAAACCAGAGATGAGGCAATAAAGTGATGACCCTGCCCTGCTCATGGGGGGTGGGGTGGGGGTGTCTTTTATGATAAACCTGTGACCAACACAGAATAACCAGACCCCAAAAAGGAAGTAAGCCAACGAAGGTGTTATCACTAGTCCTTGCTCAATGGCGGTATCGGTAGAAATGTTAAAGAGATTTCAGGTCCCTGGTTCACTTTCTGGAAGAGACCAACCCTAAAGGCCTCATTGGCAACCTGTTGGGACCCCTCTCATTCTTGAGAGCTTTTTTTCTGTATCTTCACTTAATACACTTCTATTGCTTTATTCCTCCAAAAGTAATAAAAGTGGAACAACAGAAAAGCATTTACTCATTCCCTGACCCTGGCAAATACCAATCTATCAATCTGTTAACAATGAGGTTGGTTTTAAAATTTTTTAAATTTACTCTTTTTTTTTAAAGATTTTATTTATTTAATTGACAGAGAGAGATCACAAGTAGGCAGAGAGGCAGACAGAGAGAGAGGAAGGGAAGCAGGCTTCCTGCTGAGCAGAGAGCCCGATGCGGGACTCGATCCCAGGACCCTGAGATCATGACCTGAGCTGAAGGCAGCGGCCTAACCCACTGAGCCATCCAGGCGCCCCTAAATTTACTTTTTTGATTCCACTCAGGAGAGACATCATCAGTATTTGTCTTTCTCCATCTGACTTTCTTCACTTGGCATAATGCCCTTGAGGTTTCTGAAGTACTGTGGTATCTTTAAGATCGACACCAACAGCCCTGGCAGGGTCAGTCACTTCCCTCACTCCATTTCCACTTACTGGATAAAGCCAGACTTGAACATGAAGACTCTGAGTTCAGTGAAATGGCTGCATTACTGAGTAGTTTCTCTGTCATTCAGTACCATGGGTCAAGACAAGTTAAGACTTCAGTACCCTTTTCCAAATCCTTCTGGAATGACTTGGAAATAGTTGGATGAACCCCTTTCTGAAAAAGCTTCACACACGTGTCTAAGAGAACCAGCAACAACGATCACCAATGTGGTACCACCTCCTGCTTCTTTATCTGGACAGTTCCGCCAGCATTTCGGCTACAGGACATAACATGTGCGTTTGCTTCAGGATGGTGGTACCATCCTTTGTAATGGTCACATCCTTCCCCATCTTATTATTTTTTTTTTAACGATTTTATGTATTTATTTGACAGAGAGAGATCTCTGTCTACACAAGTAGACAGAGAGGCAGGCAGAGAGAGAGAGAGGGAAGCAGGCTCGCTGCTGAGCAGAGAGCCCGATGCGGGACTCGATCCCAGAATCCTGAGATCATGACCTGAGCGGAAGGCAGAGGTTTAACCCACTGAGCCACCCAGGCACCCCTATTTTTATCCTTTTGGTCCCAGGCTTGTTCTAATAGCATCAGCAACAGCTTGACCATGGAGAGATTGCTCAAGTAGGTTTGGGGTGGCTTGTTGTGGTTCTCATCGGTGCTTTTCTTGGGGCTGCTGGCAGCCCGGGGGCACCCACTCAAGGAGCACCTCTGCTTGACTGTGGGAAGCCTGGAGGGTCTGGGTGGGCTCAGAAAGGACAGACGGGTATGGATTCCAGCTGGCTGAAGAGTAATGGCTTACACCATTCACCACTGAGGTGGATTCGAACAGGTGACTCCAAAATATGAAACTTTGGCAAATTATTTTGAGCTTAAGGCAACTGAGAAATAGCACATACAGGAAAGGCTCTTTGCCCTCCACTTTTCTGCCTAAAAATAGGGCATGAATTTCCTATGATAAAGGGTTTTTTCGGTTTTGTTTTGTTATGGGAGCACACGTGGGGGTGGGGCACAGGAGGAGATCGGGAAAGAAATCTTACATGGGCTGCACAACCAACACAGAGCCCAATGCATGACTTGATCTCACAACCTGGGGAGGACAACCTGAGCTGAAACAAGAGTCGGGTGCTTAACTGACTCAGCCACCCAGGCACCTCCACTTTTTTAAATTTTTTCTTTTTTTTTTTTTTACAGATTGAGAGAGAGAGAGAGAGAGAGAGAGAGAGAGAGATTACAAGTAGGCAGAGCAGCAGCCAGAGAGGGGAGGAAGCAGGCTCCCTGCCAAGCAGAGAGCCCGATACGGGGCTCGATCCCAGGACCCTGAGATCATGACCCGAGCTGAAGGCAGAGGCTTAACCCACTGAGCCACCCAGGCGCCCCAGGCACCTCCACTTTTTATTTTCAGGTGTATTTCATTGATTCATCAGTTGCATATAACACCCAGTACTCATTCTATCAAAGTGTCCTCCTAATGTCCCCACTCACCTCCCCTCCAGCAATGCCCAGTTTGTTTCCTATAATTAAGACTCTCTTATGGTTTGCCTCCCTCTCAAATTTTCATTTATTTTCCCTCCCCCTAGGGTCATCTGTTTTGCTTCTTGAGTTCCACATTATAAGTTAAGTCATATATTTGTCTTTCCCTGACTTACTTCACTTAGTGTAAAACTCTCTAGTTCCATCCACTTCATTGCAAATGTCAAGATTTCATGCTTTTTGATGGCCAAGTAGTATTCCACTGTGTATCTATACCACATTTTCATTCATTCATCTGTCGATGGACATCTGGGCTCTTTCCATATTTTGGCTATTATGGATTTTGCTGCTATACACATTCCCTCTCCCCTTTTAAAGAGATTGTTTAAAAGTAATCTCCATCCCTAGCATGGGGTTCAAACTCACAAGTCCAAGATTAAGAGTCACACATTCCACTAACTGAACCAGCCAGGTGCCTCAAGAAAGGTGCCCTCTTATGCCAGGAAGGAGAGCATACTTATCACTGGAGATGGAAATCAACACCAAGAAGACCATACAAACAAACTGGACTAAAATAACCTTCACCTTCCATTAGTTTCCCTCATCTATTTCCTAGTCCCTTTCCTCAGAATATACTACCCCTACCAGTCTCACCCCTCTACTTTGTCTACTCCACAATTTATCACTTTCTGTTAAAATGGTATATAAACCCCGAATCTACACATTTCTTTGAAGTTTTCACTCTTCCATAGTCTCCTGTAAAAACATCAAGATCCGTCTATTTTTCAGCTGTTAACCTGTCTGCTAAATTCCCAGGCCTCAGGTGGAGAGCCTTAGAGTATAATGTTTTCTTCTCTATCACCTTGCCAGTGTTGGGTTGACTGCAAAATGGAAGGTAGAAGTAATGGACTTTTTATGAGCTTGTGTACTGATTGTTTAAAATCAAGAATAGTATGTATTGTATTTAAACAAGTAAAAAAGGAAATTTTTATCAATTCAAGTTACTCCTAAGAACAGTCTTATTAAATTCCAAGGAAAACCAACAAATTTTTTAAAAAGATACGTAAGTTTATTAAAACTTTGAGAATATTTAACAATTTAGTGAATTCAAAAAAATAAGTTCTTTGTAAAATCTAGAAAGGTAGAATTAGGAATTAGATTTCAAAGGATTTAGAAAGAATTCCTTATAAAAGTTTTTAATGTTACATTCCTTGTCAAACTGGGACTTGGGAGGGCTTTCGGCATTCCATCCCTTACTGCCTGCCTTGAGAAGTAAGTCCGCAGCAGCACACGAAACTGGATAGACGGGAGATGCACATTCACTCTTATCCAAGTGTAGCAAAAAGCACCATGTTCCCTACTTACTAGAATGTAGCTTCTACTGCAATTTCTTAGAGCAATGAACCTTTAGAATCCATCTTCCCCACTCAAAGAGCCATTTTCGCCTTTGTCTTAATACCTTGGAGTGCTCGCCAGGAGTTAAAACTCCTGCTGAACTATCACCACAGGACTCCTTAGATGAAGGCAGGTAAAAAAACGTCTCAGAAGATGGTTTACTCTGTTCTATTCTTTCACATCTCAAATTCAGGTGGCTGGTCACAGTTTTTAGGCAGGTAGAAATGCGTTAAAAATTTCAGACTCACGGTAATCTTTTCCAGAAGTAGATTAAGATCACTGCCGTAAAGCATGACAGAAGAGCCTGGACCAGCAGTCTTTTCCAAGACAGAAGCACGGGTGTGAAGAAGAGACAAAAGCCATCCTGCAAGGGGGAGGGATAGGCAGTTAGACTGGTTCAGAATGCCCCACATTTTATTGAGCTGAACTCAATAAAATACACTGGTGCTTTGGGATTAAACAGCAAGGAAAACTCCTGGATTTAAAGCATAGAGAAAACCTGTACTTAGGAAACTGAGTTTGGATTTGTAAGGAATCCAACACAGGGCAAAGAAGGACATAGGAGGGTTGCCTGGGTGGTTCAGTGGGTTAAGCCTCTGCCTTCGGCTTGGGTCCTAATCCCAAGGTCCTGGGATGGAGCCCCACATCAGGCTCCCTGCTTCCCCCTCTCTCTCTGCCTGTCTCCCTGACTACTTGTGATCTCTGTCAAATAAATAAAATCTTAAAAAAAAAAAAAAGGACATAAGAGACACTTAACTTTGTCACAGCAAGAATATTCATCTTTTGATTTGCGCGCCCCCCCCCCCAATTTTTTAAGAGGACACCAATCCCCCCCATCCACCAAATAATCTGATTAAAAACGGGCAGAGGAGGGGCGCCTGGGTAGCTCAGTTGGTTAAGCATCTGCCTTTGGCTCAGGTCATGATCCCAGGGTCCTGGGATCGAGCCTCACATCAGGCTCCCTGCTCAGCAGGAAGACTGCTTCTTCCTCTCCCACTCCCCCTGCTTGTGTTCCCTCTCTTGTTGTGTCTCTCTGATAAGTAAAAATCTTAAAAAAAAAAAATGTCAGAGGACCTGAATGGACCTTTCTCCAAAGAAGACCTACAAATGGCCAAAGGACCCATGAAAAGATGCTCAGCATCACACATCATCAGGGAAATGCAAATCTAAGCCACAATGAGAGGTCACCTCACACCAGTCAATGTCTAGTATCAAAAATACAGTAAGTGTTGAAGACTTGAGAAAAGGGAACTGTTTATGGGAATGTAAACTCATGCAGCCACTATAGAAAACAGTATGGCAGCTGCTTAAAAAAATTCAAACAGAAATGGCATATGACCCAATAATTCCATTTCTGGGTATTTACCTGAAGAAAATAAAAACATTAAATTGAAAAGATATATGCACCCCTGTGCTCATTACAGTGGTATTTACAATAGCCCAACTATGGTACAACTCAAGCATCCATCGACAGGCTAATGGATAAGTAAGATGTGGTGTATTTATATAATAGAATATTAGCCATAAAGATGGAGATCTTGCCACTTGCACCAACATGGGTGGACCTAGAAGACATTATGCTAAGTGAATTCAGTCAGAAAGACACAAAAAATGATTTATATGTGGAATCTGAAAAACGAAAGAACTGAACAAACATTAACAGAAATGGGCTTATAAATACAGAAAACTGGGAGAGAGGTGGATGGGAAGATAGGCCAAATCAAAAATAAAACCATGAAGCATTTTTATTACTTATTTACTATTTTTTAAAATTTTACTTACTTCAGAGATTGAGCACCAGCTGGGGTGGGGAGGGCATGGGGAGGAGGAGGAAGAGGGGGAATAGAAGGGGAGGGGGCAGAGGGAGAAGCAGACTACTCCATGCTAGGCAGGGAGCCTGAGGTAGGGGTCGATCCCAGGACACCAGGATCATGACCAGAGCTGAAGGCAGATGCTTCATCACCTGAGCCACTGAGAGGCCCCTCATTTCAATCACTATATTACACACCCAAAATTAGTAACACTGTAAGTTAATTATACCAAATTTTAAGTTAATAAAAATTTTAAAATTTCAAAGAAAAAAAACCTAAGAGGAACATAGACTACTTTATCACATTCTTTCCTGGGCAAAGGGCAGGTGCCATTTGGGAAAACTGGCAAATCGCTAGGTTGAAAACAATCACTTAAGACAGTAATACAAGAAGCTCCATTAAGAGGGCACCTGGGTGGCTCAGTGGGTTAAGCCTCTGCCTTTGGCTCAGGTCACAATCCCAGGGTCCTAGGATGGAGCCCCACATCAGGCTCCCTGCTCAGGGGGGAGCCTGCTTCCCTTCCTCTCTACCTGCCTCTTTGTCTACTTGTGATCTCTGTCAAAAAATAAATAAAATTTAAAAACAACAACAACAGAAAAAGAAGCTCCATTCAGAAAAATGGAGAAGAAAGGAATGAAGTCTGGATAGTGGCTTTTTTAAAGGCGGGGGAGGGGGACGAGAGAGAATCTTCAGCAGGCTCCATGCCCTGCCAGAGCGGCTCGATCTCACAACCCTGAGGTCAGGACCTAAGCCAAAAATCAAGTCTGACATTCAACCCACTGAGCCACCAAGATGCCCTGAGATAGTGGTATTTAAGTGTAGCTGGGGAGAGGTGTGGCCATGTCTTTTCACTCAACTGGGGGAATCTGGGCCTCTTAATCCTAAAGTAATATTCCTTAGTCAATGCTATTTAGTCAAAATGAGAATAAAAACTATGACCTCCTGGGGCGCCTGGGTGGCTCAGTGTGTTAAGCCGCTGCCTTCGGCTCAGGTCATGATCTCGGGGTCCTGGGATCAAGTCGCGCATCGGGCTCTCTGCTCGGCAGGGGCCTGCTTCCCTCTCTCTCTCTCTGCTTGCCTCTCTATCTACTTGTGATCTCTTTGTCAAATAAATAAATTAAAAAAAAATCTGAAAAAACAAAAAAAAAACTATGACCTCCTTCCAATCAATTTCCTCTAACTACAGAGAGCCGTTAGGGGCCAAATGCCTTAAAAAGCGTTCAGGTCCGTTCTTAGGAGTGCCCAGGCCTGGGTGATTGAACAGCACACAGACCAAGAAGAACGCAGGAGTTAATGCTAACAGCTGGAACTGTTCTTGGAAGGTCAAGATTCTGATTCCCGTACTACCTCTCCTCCACAAATGGGGCCAAGTTCCTCACGACAGGTGATGCTAACTGCCAACAGGAGCTAAATTTCCTGTCTTCCTTAGTTTTGTTTGGTTTTTTAAAAGATTTTTATTTATTATTTGACAGACAGCAAGAGAGGGAACACAAGGAAGGGGAAAGAGAGAGGGAGAAGCAGGCTTCCTGCTGAGTAGGGAGCCAATAGCGGGATTCAATCCCAGGGCCCTGGGATCACCACTGGAGCCTAAGGCAGATACCTAACGATTGAGCCACCCAGGCACCCTCCCCCCCCCCCCCCACCTTAGTTCCTTTCTTAATAGCTGGTTCCAATACTTTGGCCAAATTCATTCTGTAACTTGGGTCACTGCAGTCCTTGATTCAAGTCCAGGAAGGAAAAGAGGAAAAGACCAGGATCTAGGTAAGAAACCAAGAGGCATGCTCTCCTCATACTGAAGGGTGGGTGGGCTTCCCTTTATCACTGACGGAGTTCAGAAGCTGCAGGGCAATGGCCTGCCCATCTAGCCTAGACCACAGAAATCAACGACCTACAGCTGAAAGCGCAGTCACCTGGTTATCACTCAGTGAGGGGCTGGGTGCAAAGGGCTGGAAGTTAAGGAACCTTGAGTCAACACCACCACTGGGTGCCTGCGCACGCTCTGGAACACTTCTGGCCCCGGCTCTTCCTAAGAAGTGTCGGGGGCTGGGCAGGGGGATGCCTTTTCACTTGTGACGGTTTTACGCTGGTGCTCTCCACCCTGTAGCGCGGCGGGGTCCGTCTGCTCCAAACGTTGTTTAACAGGCAGAGGACAAAGAACCCACCTGGCCCAGGGCCACCCCACTGATTTTACCAGTTTGGGGATCTCTATGTGAGCGAAGCATCCAGCCCTAACGTGGGCGCATCCTAAAACCCCTAAGACCGGCAAGGGTAAGGCCAAAGTGTGCCAACCAGGTCGTGTGCAGCTTTCCTTAGAATGGGTTAATAAGAGAGCGGTCTAGCGAGGGCGGTTTCTGCCAGTCTGACCACCAGGAGAGAAAGCCAGACTTAACACTGGAAATCCTCGTCTTGCTGAAAGGAACGCCTCACCCGGCTGACCCTGCGAGCCCCCTCCCCCGGGCGGGCCATTCGAGCCCGCCTTCGGCTACCCACCCGGTCCCCACTCCCCGCATCCCCCCGCGCTCACCCAGCCGCCGTGCGCCTCCAGCCAGGCTCGGTGCTGCCCTGTGAGCCGACGGCAGAGGAAGTCCACCAAGCTCCGGCAATCCTGGTGAACGCTGGCCTCCCACTCCCCCAGCTCCAGTTCCTGGTCCGGCCCCAAGTTCGAGCAGGCCCCCGACGGCGGGCGCTCCAGCAGCGTTCCCGCGAAGGTCAAGAGCGCCACCACACGGCCCCAGCTTAGGGCTTGGGGGTGGGCGAGTATCTCCCGCTCCACCTGAGCTACCAGCTCGACGCGGTTGCCGCGGTAGCCGCGGTAATCCGACAAGAAGCGCTCGTGGCGCTGCCGCACGTCGGCGGCCACCGAGCGCAGCACCGCGGCCTCACGCGTAGACGGCGACCGCGAGGGGGTGCCGGGTCCGCGGGCGCAGTACTCCAGGTAGTCGGTCAGCAGCTGCGCCGTGCGCTCCCTCAACGCGTCCGCCATGGCGCGACCTCTCCCCGCGCCGCCCGACCCGACCCGGTTTTCTAGGTCCGGCTGGGCCTCCGCCCAGGGAGGGGCAGCCACACCTCTCCCGGGTTCCGCCCGGCAGTTGTTTTTCTAGGTCAGGAGAGGAGCTTTTGATGGGAATCCCATCCGCACCTGTTCCGGCCCCAAAGGCC
Organism: Meles meles; assembly: GCF_922984935.1. Lineage (NCBI taxonomy): Eukaryota > Metazoa > Chordata > Mammalia > Carnivora > Mustelidae > Meles > Meles meles. The sequence continues at coordinate 74,717,742 of NC_060071.1, forward strand.
AGGCCCCGTGGTGTGCACGCGCTTACAGGGCGGTAATAGACTGAATGAGGCTTTTTTGGGGGGCTGGGGACTAAGAACCCAGAAGGGACAGTCTGGGAAGTTGAGCCAGACTTTTGCCTCCTCTTAAGAAGAGGTTGACAAAGGCTACCCACAGCCCTCCACTGACGACTCCATTGCGAGGATCATCTCCTCCCGATTGGACGGAAGCACGCAGGTGTGTGGGCTGGAGATACCTGCCAGTGGATCTAGCATATGCGGCAGGAAACAGGATACTTCTGCAGGCTGCTGGAGTGCCAGTAGTGGCTGTATTCAGTCATTCACTCGTATTTATTCAGAGCCTGTTAGCACTGGGATGTAATGCAGAACGAGGTGTGCGGCCCCTGCTCTCAAGAACCCTACAGTCTGGTGCCGAAACAAAGAAACAGCCCTCCACAGCAGAGTCTAATTATCACTATAGCCGGAATAGCTGAGTACCCAGCTCCAGGATAGTGGCTGCTTCCGGTAGCTACCATTTCTATATTGCTTAGAATTCTCTTTACTTTTTACTGGCCAATTCCTCATTATTCCAAGGCTCTGTTATAGTTAGCATTTCTCTTTCTTTCTTTCTTTCTTTTTTTTTTTTTATAGATTTTATTTACTTGACAGAGAGAGAGAGAGATCACAAGTAGGGAGAGCGACAGGCAGAGTGAGGGGGAAGCGGGCTCCCCGCCGAGCAGAGAGCAGATGCAGGGATCCCAGGACCCTGAGATCAAGACCCGAGCTGAAGGCAGAGGCTTTAACCCACTTAGCCACCAGGTGCCCCTATAGTTAGCATTTCTTATATTAACCTTTCTCTGTTCATGATACTGTATGGCTTCTTTCTCCTGATTGGACCCAGACTGACACAGAATTGGTATTAGCAGTAAAAATTCTGTGGGTGCAGTGGTCTGGATTATGTTGCAATATCCCACTCAGGGTGAGAGGAGTTGGTGCCCCTTGTTTCACTTCCAAGAAAGAAGAGGCAAGACATTTGGGAGGTCCTTTTGGATTTGGGAGGCAACATACACCACGTATGAGTGTGTGAATTTGACCCATCCTCAGGCTGGTGGATTGGGAGGAATAAGAGAAGGTTCATTTAGCACATTTAGGCAGTACTACAACCTGTCCTACTGTCTGGGTCTTATGCTCCACCAGATCCAATGATATGTGATGTGCCAAAGAGGGATCCTGTACCGACACTCCAGCAAATACCAAGAGGAGAATTATAGCACAGACCTCTAGGTTTTCAAACCAAATCTGTGTTCTTCTCTGCACAGTTATTCTCCTTTCAAGAAGCAGGTTCTGACTTGCCACTGGACCTTGGTAGAGCCTGAATGGCTAACTATGTACAATCAGGTGACCATGTAGCTTGAGCTTTCATCATGTGGATGTTGTCTGACCTACCTAGACATAAGGTTGGGCATGCACAGCAGCAATCTGTGCATCTCTCTGTATTAAAGACTGAACTCAGGCAGATCCATTAGGTACAAGCAAATTGTAAGAGTAGGTGGCTCAGAATCCTGCAACACCAATTCTTACTGCTTTGCCTCCTCCCTCATTCCATGCCTCTGGCCTCCAAAGGATTGCTTATGATCAGTTGACTGAGCAAGAAAAACTCAAGCCTGGATTACAGATGGGTCCACATGATGTGTGGTACCACATGCAAGTGGACAGGGGGAGCATCACAGCCCCACTCAGGAGTGACTGTGAAGACATTGGTAAAGGAAAATCTTCCCAGTGGGCAGGGATTCCAGCCAGGTATTTGACTGTCCACTATGTCTGGAGGGACAGATGGCCAGAGTACCCATCTACACTGGTTCTTGGACAGTTGCTGATGGTTTGGCTGGATGTCAGGGCCTTGAGAAGACGAGGACTGGAAGATTGGTGCTAAGGAAATCTTGGAAAGAGTTATTGTCTGGATGCCTCTGAATGGGTACAGACTGAAGATATTCACGTCCCATGTGAATATCAGGAGCAGACTCTTAATAATCAGGCAGACAAACTGCTGTGCTCTGTGGATGTCAGAGAGCTTCTTTACCCAGCTAGTTGGGTGCTGATCCTGTGAGTCTGCGAACAAAGAGGCCACGGCAGCAGGGGGAGTATATGGCAACAATGGGATTCTCCCTACAAAGGTTGAGCTGGCCATTGGTACTGGTGGGTGCCTGGTCTGCCACATCAGGGGTTCGTGTATAGTGAGCCAAATGACTTTCCTCAGAAGGGATTATAAATCTCTGTGCATCAAGCTCCCATTTGAACTCTTTTTGACATCTTATGGGTTCCTCGTGGAGTTAAATGTTTTTCTATATGGTCATATTTTATTTGCCAGGGACTCATGATTTTACCTGATTAAATATAATATAACATTATATTTTAGCAACAAGGACAGTTTTTTCTTAGATTTGGAGTAGTTTGGTGGTGAGTGGTGAATCCTCTGGCCTGGCCATTGGCTAACTCCTAATAATTATCAGGTGAATCAAACAGCAAGTGAACAAATGAGCCGCTACACAGAATTTCTGATCCACACCATGCAAGGAAGCAGTTTGCAGTCAGATTTGGTTAAAATCCTTGCTCTGCCACTTAGAAGCTGTGTAACCATGAGCAAATTATCCAGCTCTTCTAGCTTCAATTTCCCCCAAAAATGGAGGTAATAAACTGCACCATCCAGCTGTTACAAGGATTATGTGACTTGGTGTATGCAAGGTGCTTTGCACAGTGCTTGGCACATAGGGCAAGTTCTTTACAGAGAAATTTTTTATTATAGGTATGAACTAACCAGGGTTACTATGCTCACTTGTCCCACTTTTAACCAAAAATCAAAATGTAACATTTTGGTGAGCCTTACCTATCTGGTTTCTTGGTATTGTTTTTTTAAATACTGAAAATACCTACCGAGTACCTACTATTTTTCCATGTATCTATATATTTAGCAGCTTTATTATGATAAATGTGCAGCCATCACCACTAATTCCATGACCTCAAAGGAAATCCTGTACCCAGTGGCAGTCCCTCCCCATTCATCCCATCTGAGCCCCAAGCAACCACCAAACTTCTTTCTGTCTCTGTGGAATTGCCTGTTCCGACTATTTCATATGAACAGAATCACACATTGTGTAGTCCATTGTGTCTGGCTTTTTTCGCTCAGCACAATTTTTTCAAGGTTCATCCACATTGTGGCATGAACCAGGACTTCATTCCCCTTTCACTGCCAAATGATATCCCGTTGCCTGATATCCTGCCCTTTGTTCATCCGTTCATCGGTTGTTGAACATTTGAGATGTTCCACTTTGGGCTACTGTGCACATTTATGTTCAAGTTTCTGTGTGGGCCTGTTTTCATTTTTCTTGGGTTACAGACCGAGGGGTGTGAAGCCACCTATTATTTGGGAACACAGACAGAGTAACCTGTGCTTCGTGGTTCCTGGTTTACAATAAGGCCAAGTGTTCACCAGTGGTGCAGAGGTTAGATAAGCTTAGGTTCGAAGATGGGTGTTTTCTGTTGTCACAATCTTTGTGTAAATGCTCGCACCATACTTACCTTTAGCTCTTCATAGTTATTTTTGAGCCATGAACAGAGCATCATTCCTGATCCCATCCCCTCATGAGAGGGTCAGCATCCTTTCTACAATGACACAAACATACTCACTTCATTTTTTGTCACCAGAAATGGAGGTCAGCCCACGGTGGAGACAGACCAGTCCCGAAGGCCAGCCTAGCTCCAGCCACATCCCATCTAGACAACAACGGGTCTGTGGTGTGCCTTGAAGAGTGGCCCGATTCTCTCCTATCACAGGTGAGACGGCGATTGGTTTAGCCTCATGTTCTTGCAAAGGACCCAGAGAGAGAAAAAGATTAACTGAGTGCTTTCCCCTACATTGCTTCCTCAGAGTTCCTGGCCCACCTCAGTCCTGCCCAGTCCAGATCCCCAGGAACTGTGTATTTTTAGGGCCTTTTTTTTTTTTTAAAGATTCTATTTATTTATTTGACAGACAGAGATCACAAGTAGGCAGAGAGGCGGGCAGAGAGAGAGGAGGAAGCAGGCGCCCCTCAGAGCTGAGAGCCCGATGTGGGTGGGGCTCGATGCCAGGACCCTGGGATCATGACCCGAGCTGAAGGCAGAGGCTTTAACCCACTGATCCACCCAGGTGCCCCTGTATTATTTTTTTAAAAAAAGATTTACTTAAGAGAGAGAGAAAGAGAGAACAAGCTGGGGGAGGGGCAGAGAGAGAAGGGGAGACAAGCAGACTCCCCACTGAGCAGGAAGCCCGTTGCTGTGATGCTCAATCCCAGGACCCTGAGATTGCGACCAAGCATCAGAGGCTTAACCAACTGAGCTACGCAGGTGCTCCCAGGACCTGTATTTTTAACCTGCTGTTGACCCGAGCGGTTTTCTCAGCACGCAAATTTGGGAGATGCCGATCTACAAATCCCTCCTCAGCCAGCTCTCTGGGGCTCAGAGGAAGCCAGCAGACAGCAATAGGGACCCGAATCCAACTCCAGTCAATCTAACCTGTCTTCTGGGCTTACCCCCAGGATCCCAACTGCCCTCCTCGGAAAAGCTTTTCAGCAGTCTGAAGACCCCAGTTGGTCTCTAGCCTTTCCCACTGCCTCTCTGTGTCCCCTTGGAACCTCCCCTGAGGGGCTCTCCTCCAGCCCCTCTCCTCAGTGACCCTCACCCTTATCCCTCCTTTTTCCAAGCTCCTGTAAGGGTGTTCTCACTCAGTGGGGCTTGTGAAGGGCTCATTAGCCCATCAGCTGTTTTCGAAGTAGAGTTCCAACCCTGAGACCCTTTCGGGGGGGGGTCCCCAAGATCAAAACTATTTTAAATACGTAATAATACTCACCCTTTCTCTATATGTGTGTTCTTTAAGACTCTCACTCTCTGGGGAGTTGTCCAGAAGCTTCTGATGTGTGGGGAAAGCATCACTAGTGGGATGTGTGCTTCCGTATTCTTGTGTTTTACTGTTTTCCTCAGCTTCAATTTCTAATATGATAAATATTGATAGATATAACCCACATAACCAAAAAGCTCAATAATTTTTAGGAGTGTAGAGGGATCATTAAGACCAAACACTGGAGAACCAGGGGCCCAGATGAACCTCTAATTCGCGACAGTGACTAAGTGACTAATTTGAGACATGCGTGGGGGCTGCTTAAGGAGGGGGAGGAAATGAGGGAGGGCTGAGGGGAAGAGCGAGCACAGGAAGGGGAACCAGGAGGATGGGAGGAGATGGGGGTAGGCGTGGGACAACGAGAAAGAGCGAGAAGGGAGGAGGGGAAAATAGGAAGGAGAGGGATGGTGGACGGATGGAGGAAGCAGGGAGCCAACCCTTGTTGAAAAGGAGCCCAAGACTTAAGACAGTGCTTTATGTATTTCAGTGACGTCCCTCCACACGCGAGCGAGCTGAGGCTGAGGAGGCTTCAGATACCACGTAGGCTAGAACTGGCAGAGCTGGGTCTGAACCTAGGTGCACATCGTTTGGGCCCATGTTGTCCCCCTCTAACTTGCAGCAGAGTCCGGGTATCACCACTGCCCCCTGCTTGCTAGCTGGCCAAGCAGCCATGAGAGTCTGGGATACAAACACCTTTATGACCTTTCGCCACCTTATGATGGAGGGAAGGTGTAGAGGATGTCAAAGGGTGGAAGAGGGAAGTGCGTATGGAGTGCCTGCCTCTGGCTCATTGCGGGGGAGGGCCAGCAGCCGGGCCCCACTTCGGTGAGGCCGGCTGCCTACTCCAGAGCAGCTGCCTTGATTTCGGCTCACAGGGATTTCCCATAAATGGCCATCACTGCAGCCCTCCTTACCTGACCCCCGTTCCTGCCTACACCTGGTCTTCTCTGGCTGTGCACACCTGAGAGGGCGTCTGTATGGACCCTCCTCCGTAGCTGGTTTGGTAGGTTTGCCCCCAAGTCCTCTTAAAAAAAAAGAAAAACTACCTACAAAACTCCACTCAGCGTTATTTTCAATATGCAAAATAAAATTTATTACCTGGAGTTACCCTTGGAGTCTCCACATGGTGTGGCATATTACAAACCAAGTGTTTCATGAATAAATACTAAACAACACCCACTGTGAAATCAAATGCTTCCAGGGGAGGTGGCTTATTGCCTGTGGGGATAAGTGAGTGTTCTAGAGAACACTTCTCGGGTTGTTGTTTTTTTTCTCCTGTAGCTTTGATTGGAAAGTTATGGACTGATTTTGCACATACACTGAAGATGCTCTCTGCCTCTCCAAACATCTAACCTTGAATTTGCTTCCCTTTAGTCTTGGTGACTTTTCTTCTGTCCTGTCTTCCTTCACTACTGGAAAGTCCAGATCAGAGTGCAGAGACACTAAAGGGTCTATAGGGGAGAGGAAGGGGATACCATAATGAGGAGACCAGGAGCAGACTCTGGGACCTCCTGGGAGTGGAGCTGGGGATTCCCGTGAGATGCACCCTGGGACCTGATTCCTTCAGCAGCTGGCTGGAGTTGGGGAGATCCTGTGCCCATTTCCCCGAGCCCCTGCCCAGCCTGGAATCCATTGGGGAAGAGGAGAGGAGTGGCTGAAAAATGGGTCCTTTGGACCAACTTCCTCCTTCCCTCTGGGCTCTCTGGAGTCAAGCAGGGGCCTTGTACACTTCTCTCTCTATCCCAGGGTGCGCTGTGTAGTAAAACCCTCAGTAAAACGTTTGCTTGGACTGGATCTAATCACCATATTTACTTAAAAGAACTGATGGAAAAGCTAGCCTGGCTGTTTTTTTGAGGGACTTGCCCATTAGGATACCTGCACAAGTCGTTTTGAGGGTGGGCCAGGGAACACGTCCTGATGTTTGCAGGAGGCCAGCCAGGTCCAGACCTGTCTGCTGACCAGGCCCTGTGGCAGCTCTGGACGGTCTCTCTGAGCAGCAGGGCCTGGAGCCGGGCGCACAGGGCCAGAACCATGACTAGGAGTGGGGGCAGGCTGGAGCAGGGCCCAGAGAGGAGACTGGATGATCCAGGGCTTATGGGCACCACAGGAGCCCAGAACACCCACAGGGCAGGCCTCAACCAGGGAAACTTCCAGTGTGTGAGCTGACCTGCTATTTCTCCAAGGAATGCATGCTATCTTAATGAACAAGGAGTTTTCTAAAACGAAGAATAAGGCTCAATGCCTTAAAAACGAGGAAAAGAAGGGATCTTAAAACAAAAACACTTGATGTCTTCCAGAAGGAAATGCTGATTTTCAAATAAAGACAAGTAGTTTGTGTGTAATTTTTTTCTCCATAGAAGAGAAGCAAAGACATTATCGCCTGGGACCTATCAACTAATTGATGTAATTACATTTTCAATGCAGTAAATATGAATATACTTCATGTGGATATGATCTACTATGACACTTGTAGTATCCTGAGTGCATACTACTAATTCTAATACATCTAATACTACGAACAGGTTTTTAAATAAGTTTACTGTCTGTGTTCCCACACAGAAAGGTTTTGCTCTGAGAAGCCTTTGTGTCGCAAACAGCAGCCAGCTTTTCCCTCAAATGACAGGAAATACCCTGTCCAAGGGAGCCGTCACATCATCACAGAAGTCCTAAAGCAAACATCCTGTCCACTCTATGTGCATCTCTCCTCTATCTGTGACAGTTCACACAGAGGGAAATATTTGACCTGAAAAAAGACAATGCGAGACTGAAAAAGAGACGTTTACAATAAAAACATTTTTTCAAGAGGGATTGTGTCTGATTATGTTCAGAATTTGAATTTTCTTCTATCACAGACCCCTCAACACGGTCTGCCTCGTGCAGTCCGTTAAGGTCAGCACTTCTAGAGGAAAGTTCCAAAAGGCACAGGGCACCCTGAGAAGAATCAGATTTTAGAGTGCTCTGAAAACAAATGTGGCTCAAGGAAGCACTAGGGGATTTATTAAATGTTGAATCCGTGTGGTAATAGAACACGTGGAGACCATATAATTAGAATAACCTTAAAAACGGGTACATTTTAAAAAGTGTTCAAAATGCAAAACACTGGACTTGGTGTTCTAGTGCTGAAGGCCCACACCAGGATCTTTCCAGGGGTGGTCGTTTTAAAAGTAATATCGGGGATGCTGAGTGAACTCTCAGCCTCCCAGCTCCTTTAAGCTACATCGCAATAACCCTCAGGTCCTCTAGAAGAAAGACCTATTTCCATTTGGTGGTTTCAAATTCTACCCTCAGGTGCCTATGTGTGCATTGCCAGGAGACAAGGAGACGATTAGGCCCAGACCTGCAAAGCCACAAAGAGATAATTATTAGTCCCTTAGTAGTTAACGACTTGTGAAACTTGAGTTTAAAAAGATAAAATCAAGATCACAGGCACGTGTGCGGGCGCACACACACACACCCCCACACACCCCCAAATGAAGCATACCATTGGATGGTAACACCTTACTCCTGGCTACTCAAAGGTGCCTCTTGGGCCCTGCCTCTTCCCCTAGCTCTGCTCAGTCATCCTCAGGATATCTGCTGGTGACACTTAGGCTGAGTACCGAAACCATCTATACTCACACACGTCCTTGAGTCATTCACGTGACTTTACTAATTCAGGAAACTCTTGCCCTGGAAGAGGAGCTCACAGATAACTTTGTTGTTTATTTCAGGAACCTCCCACAAATCCTTGGTTTATCCCAAGATTAGACCACTCAACTACTCTCTTTAGAAAAGACACTCATTTCTCAGGCATACACAGAGCATCACAAATGATGGTTACTTTTCCAGACTGTCTTCAAAATCCTCTCCCTCCCCCAACTATGTGTCCAGCCATCTTTTTTTTTTTTTTTTTAAAGATTTTATTTATTTATTTGAGAGAGAGAGAGAGAGCATGAAAGGAGAGAGGTCAGCGGGAGAGGCAGACTCCCTGCCCAGCAGGCAGCCCGCTGTAGGACTCGATCCTGGGACTCTAGGATCATGACCTGAGCCGAAGGCAGTCACTCAACCAACTGAGCCACCCAGGCGTCCCCGTGTCCAGCAATCTGAAAACTACTGTGTCACAAATTTGTCTAAGCCTAATTCAATCCCTCCAACTGGTTAAACCAGACCCCCTCGCCAAACCTCATAAACATCTCTCTCTGTTTTCCCCTTCAGAGATGCCACTGAGACTGTCAAGTTTGTGCTCTGTCCTCAGTGAGGTAAGAAATACACTTAGCTTTGTTTTATGAACAGGCATTTTGGAGGTATTTCTGGGGAGCCAATAGCCAATAAGGTCATAGGGCTCTTTGAGAATCTGATGAAAGCCAGGAGGGCACTTTCTCCAGAAAAATGGATACAGGAAAGGTGAGTGACCTATAATTTCAGGGGCTTCATGGATTCCCTAAAGCCCCTCTGTAGGTCTCACAAAAGTATGTCACCACAGAATAGGAATGTCCCACTTTTGGGAGTGAGATGGGCACCCTGTGGTTTGCCAAAAGCTAGAGTCAGCAGAATCCTACTTTCAGGATCAAAGGGATCACCTGGCCCCATTATTACCTCAATTACATGCTGATACACAGTTGTTTCAACCTATGCTCCAATACCTGCACTGATGGGGGACTCACGACCTCTCCGGGGCAACGCACCCCTTCTGTGGCCATGGACAGGGCTGAAATTAGAGCTCTGTCTGGCTGATGTCACCCAGGCTGACTCTGAGCCTCTGCTTTAAGGAAGGCCAATCACTCCTCTCACACACACAGTAAAATAACAGAATTTCTCTTACTCTTAGGGTATGATCCCATGATCCTGAGCAAAAAGCAGTCCCATCAGGGGAGACTCGGAGAGTACTAACGCGGTTTTCATGTCCGAACAGGATGGAGACTCGGGACCCCTTCAGAACATCCCAGACATTGATGGTATAGTCATTGTATCCAGCAAACAGCAGGCGCCCTCAAAGCAGGAGGATAGAATGGTTATTGAACCCATTCTTCCTATCTGTTTTTCTTTTTGTGATGTTCACTCACACAATCGGCAGTCCCTTGCTCATTCATGCACTCATTCAGCCCACTGTGATTTAGTGCCCGCTATGTGCCAGGCACCGTGCTTTGCCCTGGGGCTTCAGAGAAGAAAGCCCAGTCGCTGCCCCTCGAGGAGGGTGCTGGTGGGCAGGCAGGCAGATACGTGAAGGGACACACGGTAGCCCATGGTAGAAGGATGATAATGGAAGTGCTTAGCTGTGTGTAAAATGCTATGAGATCATGGAGGAAGGAGGATCGAGGAGGGCACTGCACAAAAGTGATAGGAGTTGGCTTTTGGGGGCTGAGGAGGAGTTCGCCAGGCAGAGAAGGGAGGCAAGAGATGCTGTAGGCAGCGGTAGCAGCATGCAGGCAGAAAAGCACATTTTTAGACCGGGGGCCTGTGTCTGGGGAAACTGGTCCTGTCAGAGCGGTCTTAACTTTTACTAGCAGCCTCCCCAGCAGTGAGGGCAGAGGGGCCATGAGCTTCCAGGCATTAAGAAAGGGACCCTTGCTCTCCCGCCCCCACCTCTGGAAAAGTCCCTTTTCAGGGATGAAGGGGAGGCCAGCAGGCTGAGGAGGAAACGTCTGTGAAGGGCCCGCAGGTGTGAAGTTGCGTGCATCACTGAAGAACAACAGTAGGCGGCTCAGCCTTCATTTCCCATAAAATGAAGTGGGTGGGGAGGCTGCTTTGGGTGGGGTGACGTGGGGTGAGGGATCATGGAGGAAAACCAGGGCAGATGCAGACTGCTTAACCCGCTGGCTCAAGGGGAGTTCCGCTGAGGGAAAGCTTGATCAAGAGCTGGGTTTCGTTTAGGTCCCGGCGTATGGTCCCGGGAGAGTTTGTGAAAGAAAATCTTACCACTGAGGGAGAAGTCCACGCTGGAAGCTCCAAATATGATACTGTCTTTGGAGTAGACGGCGACTTCCCTGTCCGCCCGGAGGTCATAGAGGCGACACTGGGGTGACAAAGGAGACAAAGAAGCTCTTTCTTTCTTTCTTTCAATTTATTTATTTGACAGAGATCACAAGTAGGCAGAGAGGCAGGCAGAGAGAGAGGAACAGGCTCCCTGTTGAGCAGAGAGCCCAATGCGGGGCTGGATCCCACGACACGGAGGTGGTGATCCCAGCCGAAGGCAGAGGCTTAACTCACTGAGCCACCCAGGCGCCCCAAGAAGCACTTATTTCTGGCTCTGGGTTGGGGAAGAGAGGAGCACGGGGCTATTGGCAGGGGCTGCTGGCTTGTGAAGTTTGGGGGATGAGGGAAATACCTCAAGTTTTCTCCCCTAGTATTTTCTCCCTTCATCCCAACTCCTAGTACTCTGCACGGATCAGTGGAGATTCAAAGAGCAAATACAGAAGATTTTGGGGGGGAGATACAAAAACAAAAATGAAACCCCTCTTTCTCTTCTGAGAAAGGATATACATTCATTGTAGAAAATACAGAAAAACTCAGAAATGCCCAAAAAAAGGAAACAAAAATCACCCTAAATCCTAGTACTGACTAAAATCTAGGCTATTTCCTTCAGTCTTCCTTCCATTTTATGTTTGTCTTTACATGCAGTGGCTATTTCACGAAGACTTCTATTAACATCAGCTTATGAGCATTTTCCGCATATCATTAAATAATCTTCAGAAACACATGACTACCATGGTTGTTGAATATTCCTTATGCAGATATATTAAATCTGTTTAGCCATACCCTCTTGAGTTTTGCTTGTGTCTAATTTTTCTCCTTTACAAATAAAACTTTGATGACTATTCTTTTTTTTTTTTAAAGATTTTATTTATTTATTTGACAGAAAGAGATCACAAGTAGTCAGAGAGGCAGGCAGAGAGAGAGGAGGAAGCAGGCTCCCCGCTGAGCAGAGAGCCAGATTCGAGCCTCGATCCCAGGACCCTGAGATCATGACCTGAGCGGAAGGCAGAGGCTTAAACCACTGAGCCACCCAGGTACCCTTGATGACTATTACATAAATTTTGATGACTGTTCTTACATATCTCTGATGTTTTCTTTAGAATAGTTATGGAACAGAATCCCTCAGAATAAAATTGTTTTAAGAAATAGTATGACCGGGGGTACCTGGGTGGCTCAGTGGGTTAAAGCCTCTGCCTTCGTCTCAGGTCATGATCTCAGGGTCCTGGGATCGACCCCCACATCGGGATCTCTGCTCAGCAGGAAGTCTGCTCCACCCCCACCCCCGCCTGCCTCTCTGCCTACTTGTGATCTCTGTCTGTCAAATAAATAAATAAAATCTTAAAAAAAAAAAAAAAAGAGAAATAGTATGACCAGATCAAAGGGGAGGGATCTTTTGAAAGCTCTTGGGTCATATGGCCACACTGTTTTTCAGAAGGATGGAACCAACAAGCCTAACTCTTTAACCACATCATGTCCACAATGTAGCATTTCACGTCGAATCCAAATAAGCATGGATCCCTTAAGCTTGCAGTTATTGGATTACAGGTGGTCTGAAAATGTTTTCAGGTGTTTATTTGCCATTTTGGATTTCCTACTTTGTAAACAGTCTAGATTTTACAAAAAATTGGGGTGTGTATCTTAGTGATGATGCAACCCCATTCATATCTAAAGGATTTCAACTTGGTCTGTCATACAGATGGCAAGAACCTTTCATAGATGTATGCTCTTATATTTTGTTACATGTTCTTTGGCAGATGGAAGTTTTTCATTTTTTAAAAAGATCTTATTAATTCGGTATTTATTTGTCTTCTCGCTGGCAAACCCTGAACCAACCACTTTCCCCAGGCTGCCTGGGGAGGTACAGGAAAAGGAACATATAGGGCATGGGAGAAATAATAACACATGGGAGAAATAATAAGTACCAAAAATATTTACTTATAGCAGTATTTCTTAACAGGAAAAAAAACGCTGAATCTAAACTTCCAAAAATTAACTAGTTAAGTACCTACTAGCCCGTCTATAACATGGAATACTATTCAACTGCTAAGAAAATATAATGTAGATTGGCTATATTGGCATGGGAAAATGTTCACAGTCTATTGCTAAGTGGAAACAAATTATAAAGCATTTTGTTTTAAAATAAAAAAGAGAGGAATTCACCTAGCTGTGACTTTACGTGGTTTGGGAGATTAAGATACTTAATCCCCTACCCAAGTTTTCCTCAATGAATTCACTTTATTATGGTAATCAGAAAAACATTAATTTTGAAAAATAAAATTAAATCACTGCATTTCTCTTTCAAATAGGAAAAGTTCTCATAATTTAGAAACATACCGTAGCATCATCTGATCCTGAAGCAAAGGCATCTCCACTTGGGTAGTACCTGCAGAGAGACAGTTTGGATAGAAAGCACTTTATTTAGAGTGGTGATTCGCAATCCTGGATGCCCGTCAGAATCATCTGGAAATCACTGGGAAAGTCGTCCCATGCTGGGCCTGTGGAATCAGAGTTGGCATCTCCACCGCGACATAAGAACCACTCATTATAGAGGTCAGAAGTGAACCCATCTTGATCTGACTGGCCCACTGGCCTCTAGTTTTCTTCCCTGTAAGGAGGGGACAGTGAAATGGCTTTGCAGAGTTTTGGTGAGGAGTAAGTGAGATAATGTGTGTATTTGCACCAGGCACTGAACACAGAGCAGGCTGCCTGTAACCGTAGTTTCCACTGACCTGGGACTTGGCTCAGCTCTGGGATAAGAAAGTGATTATCTGCATAGACACTGGGATTGCAAAGACAAAGCCTCATGCAGATCTCTGCACGGACCATGGACCACCACCTCCATGTGATACTTCTGGCAAAGGACTTCACCTTGCCAGCCTCAGTTTCCTTATTTGAAAAGTGAGGATGATAATGCATCTTCCCTGTTGTAAAGACTGAGTAAGACAATATGGGCAAAGAATTTGGCATGGCCAGATGGAAAGCATTCAGCAAATGATACTTATTACTGTTACGTTCATTCTTTTCTCGGTTATCAGGCTTCAGAGGGAGAGAGGAGTCTACACTGAGACCTAACGGATGTTAGAGGAAGAGGGATCAGGGTAAGGGGAAGAGCACAGGTGAGAGAATGTGCATTTTAAGGAGTATATAGAGGTTTAATTTATTTTTGTGGCTTTATATTCTATCCAGCATCTTACCAACCTCACTTAATATCTGTATTAATTTCCTTTGATTTTTCTAGGTATTTATTGCACATTTGTCAAAAGCTACAGTCTTTGTCCTTTTTCACTATCCTACAATTGAGGGCAAGGACCTAGAAATTCTTAGTAACATTTCTACTGCTAATGTAAATAAGCACTGCTACCTTATTCTTCCTTTTAAGGGGAACAGGTCTACTGTCTTTCCCACTAAATATAATGAAGATTCTTGGATGATTATATTTCAAAAACTGTCTTAACAATGCCAATTTCAAATTTACATGTCAAGTCCTTGCCTCTCTCTTGGGAACCACGTCATAGATCCTGCTACCTACTCAACATTTCCACTTGTATATATAATAGGCATCTCAAATGTAACTATCCCAAACAGAGCTCTGGAATGCATGTGTGACAACTGCCTCCTACCTCTAATTCCTCTAGCCTTCTCTGTCTTAGTAAATGGATCACTGCTTACTGCCCCTTATAAAAGGTTTGGGTTCCCAAGCTCAGGGTTCTTCTTCTGTAATGGAACCTCTCCATTTCACCCTGTGGAATTGGGGCTCAGGCAACCAGCACAAAAATGCTGCTACTCGGGGCGCCTGGGTGGCTCAGTGGTTTAAGCCGCTGCCTTCGGCTCAGGTCATGACCTCAGGGTCCTGGGATCGAGTCCCGCATCGGGCTCTCTGCTCAGCAGGGAGCCTGCTTCCCTCTCACTCTCTCTGCCTGCCTCTTTGCCTACTTGTGATCTCTCTCTGTCAAATAAAATTAAAAAAAAAAAAAAATGCTGCTACTCTGGCTGCTGCCATTGCTAGGAGTAATAAACTGTCCTTCATCTTGAACCCAGGAGTCTCGTGTCTTCTACGAGCAGCTATGAAACTGTGGAAGTCTAACTTGATAGCTTGTAGCTGGGGTAAAATCTCAGAATCATCACAATTCTGGACATTTCTGTCTCCACGCTGTCTTTAGTTCCAGCCACTGTCACCTTTTTCTTGGACTCACGCAACTTTCTAATCGGCCGTCATACTTCCATTCTTGCTTCTCTACAATCTGTTCTCCAAACAGCAGCCAGAGTGATCTCTTAAGGGCAAAACAGAGACGATGTCAACCACCCCACAAACGGGCCTTTGGTTAGGTCCCTCCACATCTCATCTTAACCCGGCTCTCTGCAAACCTGGCTCTTTCAAACATCGTTTTCTCAGAAAGGACTTCTCTGGCCATCCTAAGCAATAACCCACCCCATCCCATCTGCCTGTTTTACTTTGCACATAGCACCATCTTAAATTAAATTGTACATTTATTTGTTTGTGCTTCGTCCTATCTCCTGCAAGAAAGTACAGACCTTGTCTATCTTGTTCACAAAGTTCCTGGAACAATGTCTAGCATATAAGTCTCAATAAATATTTGCTGAATAAATGAATAAGAAATACTGACTCTGCTTAGGGAGGATAATAACAATTACTCTAAGTGCCACTGAATTAAATATCTCCAAGAGATCTGTAGCGCTGTTCAGGGTTACCACAAATCAGCCTTTCTTGCTGGGGGGACCTTTCTCAGCCAAGTGAAATGAGTCTGGAGGTGGTTCCTGGGCTGAGCATTATTACCCCACACCAGGGATTGCCAGCAGAACAGGGAAGTTACGGGAACATTCTACTCACTGACCGGACACTGTTGATGTCAGATTCGTGTGTTTCAAAGGCCTGCACGCATTGGCCGGAGCGCATGTCCCACACCATGGCTTTCTTGTCACATCCCTACAAATGCAAAGTTACCCAGAGTTATGGTCACTGCAAGGCCTGCCTGCAGTCAGGCATGAGCTCTCGTTACCTCTCACGTTTACCTCCCACGGGTAAATGGCTCACAACATGCTTTTCTGAGACGAGCATCACCTAAGGCTGCTTTCTTCAACCAATAAACCCTGAGAAGGTGGGCTGTCTTGGGGTGTGGGGAGCAAGAGAAGGCACCTGGCTGTCCCCTTCAGCGTGTTTTCTTCTTTTGCACCTTTCCAAGTGTGGGTTCAAACCCTCCAGAGCCTCCTTGCTCCCCCCTGGGCATTTCTCTCTTTGTTCTGTCCTTCCCTTCCTCCCTCCTCTTCATCTCTGCCTCCCTAAGCCCGGGGGGAAGGGCAGGCACACACTGGGTGCACAGTGGGGCCACCCCGCTGTCTCAGGTGTACAGGACAGCTGGGGGCAAAGGGAGTGCCCCAGGAGCTGCTGGGTCATTTACGCCTCTGCTGCACGCTGGCTGGGGGTCATGACCTTGCCAGCAGCAAGATGCGGGTCTCCAGCAAGTCACTGTTCTGGGCTTCCATCTCACCACCTGTAAACCTTCTCTCTGGGTTGCCGACGTGACCCAGAGGATCTTAAACATGAGGTTTTCATATTATACTGTCCTGGCTCCAGGAGCATTTGACACATTCCTGCTGAGCAATGCTGTTATTGAACTTGGGTAGTACAATGTGGACTCTTAATAGTCAAATAGAAGATGTAATGGCTTAAAACTGGTGTTCAAGTTGCTGGTTTCAACCTCAGAGAGAAGAGAGGGATGAAGCACCATAACTAGTACCTCAGAAACACCCGCAGTGGGGGTTCAGCACTCCAATTATCTTTTTTTTTTTTTAAGATTTTATTTATTTATTTGACAGAGAGATCACAAGTAGGCAGAGAGAGAGAGAGAGAGGAAAGCAGGCTCCCTGCTGAGCAGAGAGCCCAATGTGGGACTCGATTCCAGGACCCTGAGATCATGACCTGAACCAAAGGCAGTGGCTTAACCCACTGAGCCACCCAGGCGCCCCTCCAATTATCTTTAATGAGAATGCAGACAAAGTAAGTGGGAGCGTCTTCTCATCTTCTGAGGACACTAAGTCAAACGGAGTTTAGTGCTCTGGAGGAGACAGTGTAATCTACAGTGCTGTCAACCATTTGAAAAGGCAGTGTAGTTGAGGAAGCACAGATACAGTTATTCGAAGGCCCAGAAATGAAACATACACAAGTGGGGCCAAATACCCAAGAAGAAACTGGGGTGCCTGCTGATTACAGGCCACACAGTCCCTGCCTAATGCCCAGCACCAAGACGCTGGCAGCTCGGAGCCAAGGGCCCCTGCGTCCTCCAGCTGCAAAGGACACGTGATGGTGTGTCCAGCGCCTCCTCTCCCCCCTCTCCTGACTAAAGTGAGACAGGACTCGAGCCAGGTCAGCCGGCTCAGGTCCCCACTCTTATTCCTGGCTGTCCGCAGAAACACTCGCCCCTGATGTCTGCCTGACTCAGTGTTGGCTCCTCTACCTAATATATCCCACAGCGTATCCCGGGGCAGTGGAGTACTGGTCTGCATTATGCCCAATTTACAGATGAGGAAATGGAGTCAGAGAGCAAAGCCGTGACCCCAGCATCCTAGTCTAGTGCTCCTGTGTGCCACCGTGGGTTTGTGTCTGACCCCGAGCCTTCGGATGCTCTGTTCCCTGTGCGCTGGGATGGGAGGGTGCTGGCGATGTGCAGGGCTGGGGCAGGAGGGTGTCTCACGAGCCCCAAGCTCTGATCACATCACAATGCTGCCTCACCTCAGCAGCCATCTGACCAGCTTGGTACCCCTATGGCTCATCTTCAATGCTCTCAGCTGCTAACTCTGCTGTTTATTTGAGGAATAACATTTTCAGGGCACCTGAGTGGCTCAGTTCATTGAGTGACTGCCTTTGGCTCCTGTCACGATCCTGGAGTCCCTGGGTTGAGTCCTGCATTGAAGAGTCTTCTCTTCTCTCTGACCCCACCCCCCCTCCTGCTCTCTCTCTCTCTCTCAAATAAATAAATAAAATCTAAAAAAAACCTAAACATGTTCAAATGCGGCAGGTATGTACCTCAAGTCACAGCATTCACATGAGGAGAAGATTCCAGATCCCTCTGCAGACCGAATGTTAGCAGCAGAACAGGAGACCCTCACAGCCCCTCACCATAACCACCCACCACACTCTGCCGTTGCTGTGGGAGCCGGGGATGCGACAGCGAGCTGAGGACAATTCCTCCCAGAGAAATGTCCGGTCAACTCCCTAGAAATGACAAGAATTGCCACCATCACCCTCCCAAGGAGAGGAAGGACCCCGAGGGATTTTGCTTGGGCCTTTACCCCAGACACGAAGGTGTTGCCCGTTTCTGAGGGGGCCAGGTCCAAGCAGAGCACGTCAGCCCCGTGTCCGTGGAAACTCTGCAGCAGCTGCCCGCTCTCCACGTCCCACAGTGCACACGTCCCGTCGCCGCTCGCTGTGAGGATCTGTCCCCAGAGAAGGGCAGGAAGAACATTGGCATCAGGATCTGCACTGGGGGAAAGTCACTCGGATGCTGAAAGCTGACCGGGGAGAAGAAGGCTCTTGGAGCACACACACGGACACATGCCTTGCTATACCTGGATTTAAGCACAGAAGTATTTCTTCTGTCCTACGAAAACAAAGTCCCTTTGCCACATGCTCACTGTCTTTGTGATGTGTGTTTATGTGCCTGTCTCCAGGGGCACAAAGTCTAGCAGGGCCTCTGTGCCATATCCACAGAGCTCTGTGACTGCCCGGGGTCATGGAGGGGGTGCTCCGTGAACGTATGAGGGGACAGATCTGGCACAGCCCCCATGAGTGGGCCAGACACCTCAAGTGCTTCTCAGATCTTACCGTGCTCCCCAGCCATGGGGCTGCCTGCGAATATCACACCTGGGCTGGGGCCTGGGACCACCCCCCACCCAACTCCAGCCCTCACAAACCCTCAGCTGGTAGCAGTGAGGAGCACTGCACCCCACCAGGCAACATTTTGTGAGACATGTGCCCCTGTGGCTGCTTCTTCCCAGAGCAGGGCCTAGATGGTCCTAGGGCCTCCCCAAGAGGGCCACACACATGCCCTCACAGGCTCAACAAGCATTTGCTGGGTGCTGACGATATTCAGCTGCTCTGTGAGTAGGCATTAATTAGGGTTTGCACAAAGACTGTGTCTCGGTCTCGGCTCTCGCTCTCCCGGAGCACAGTTGAACAGAACTCGCAGTAGGACCTGACACCAACCAAATTCCCTGCCCCTGTGTTGAACAATCCTGAGCCCAGGCACACTCTCCTGGTGTTCTGTGAGGCAATACTGAGAACACGTGAAAACAATCTAGCGGCTTGCTTCAAGACACACTTGCTCCTGCAAGATAAGACTGTGAACCAACAAAACAACTTATTTACCAAGACAAACAGCTTGCTCATCCAGACTCACTTCAAGACCTTCATCTTGGGGGACTCCCCGATCCAAAGCCAGTAATGTTGCAGCCAGTTTCCTGCCTCAAGACACCCACCTTAAAAATCACTCAGCCTGGACCCCCAAACCCTCCAAGTACCCTTCCTTGATTTCTTCATTTTGAGATGCCATGGGGATTCTGGCAAGTTGGGGTTCTCCCTTGCTGCAGGTCTAAGAAGGTTTTGCTGGAGGGGTGCCTGGGTGGCTCAGTGGGTTAAAGCCTCTGCCTTCAGCTCTGGTCCTGGTCTCAGGGTCACAGGATGGAGTCCGCATCGGGCTCTCTGCTCAGCGGGGAGCCTGCTTGCTTCTCTCTGCCTGCCTCTGCCTACTTGTGATCTCTCTGTCAAATAAATAAATAAAATCTTTAAAAAAAAAAAAGGTTTTGCTGGACAGCAAGTTTTTTCCGAGGATCTCAGCAGACAAGACGGTGATGACTCACGATCAAGTGAGAAGTGCTGAGATCAAGGTAGGCCCATGGGAGGGACAGAGAACCCACCCCAGCAACATCTGAGCAGCTCTCCAAGGACGAGGGAGTGCTGGCTGGGTGAAGCCCACCTCTGCGGAAAAGGAGAGGTGTGAGGACTTTAGCCTGCAGGCCAGACTGAGGGGAGGGGAGGGGAGCGGGTAAGCTTCCAAGGGAGATAAGATCAAGGGCAGATTTTAGGAAAATGTGTCTAAGGTCTATGTGGCCACCCCTCAAGCTGCTTCTGTAAACTGGCAAGTGCAAAGGCCACACATACAGTGAGAGGAACGCTGTGATGTCTGGGGGAAAGCATGGTGAGTGGAGTTAGGGTCACAGCAGGGGTGTGTGTGTGTGTGTGCCCACAGGGGCCCATGGCTTGGGTTTAGGCTGAGCACAGCGCCCTGTGTCCCGGGGAAAGGCAGCGGAGATGCAGGGCTCACAGCCTCCGGGACCCAGCTGACCATACTGCAGAGCCCCGGGCGGTGGGGGATCCCCAAGGGCTAATAAGCTCTAGACGCACAGCCTCCCTATGCCCCACCTTCCTGCTGCTCCCAGGGTCTGGATGAGGTGATAAGACAGCATAGGAAGGGGCTCTTGTGGCATCACGGCAATACTGTGGGGCCCTCTGTGGGTGGAGATTACCAAGGAAAGGAAATGAGCGAGCACTGGGTTTAGGGACTGCAAGCCTCCAGTGCACCCATGGACTGCCCTGTACCTCCAAATTCCTCCTGCTGCTGGTTTTCTCTTCTCCTCTTCCTCCTGTTCTCGTCCCTTCTCTCTTACACGCTGGGCCTAGCACTTAGAAAGAATCTCCTTTCCTCTGCGGGAGGGAAACCACATTATACCCAGGGGACTCTACTCCCACCCTGGCCTGGTGCCTGGCTGGCTGCAGCATGTTGGAGTGTGTTTCTTCCCAGGCAGTCTGGAGAGGCCCAGACTCTCCTTGCAGCTAGGAGAAGCGGTTTTGGAGCTCCTCCCTGGAGCCAGAGCTCCTTGAGTTCCAGAGAGCTTAGGGTTCTCTGGCACAGTCCCCAAGGCCCTCCTCAGAGCTCCCACTCATGGGCAACTCTCAAATTTGGGGACTCTCCAAGGCTGCAAAGCTCCTGCCGCTGTTCATGGGGCTCCCTCCAACCTTGGTTTCCTTCAGGTGGCCTGGTTCACCCAACAACATGACCTAGGCTGGTAAAAGTTAGTTTATGAACACACAAGACTTGGACTGGGTCTTAATTTCTGTACTTATATTTTATAATATGCTGTAATTCCCTTCAATTTCTCCAAGCCCACACCTATTCCTGCCCTAACACTTGCAAAGGGCCAGTAATCTCCCATCTTTTTTGGGACACCCAAACAATCTGCTTTAAATGATAACCTCAGTTTAGCTTTTTAATTTGCAGATTTTCGGGGCGCCTGGGTGGCAGTGGGTTAAAGCCTCTGCCTTTGGCTCAGGTCATGATCCCAGGGTCCTCGGATCGCGCCCCGAATTGGGCTCTCTGCTCAGCACGGAGCTTGCTTCCCCCTCTCTCTGTCTGCCTCTCTGCCTACTTGTGATCTCTGTCAAATGAATTAAAAAAAAAAAAATCTTAAAAATTTTTTTTGCAGATTTTCCATACCATATTCTTCTATCAACCAAAGAGATGAATATTTTTAAAAAGTTACAAGTAAATTCTTAATAGTAAAAAATATTTTAAAAATACTTTTAATATTTTTGTGATCTTCACTGAATTTAAAAACCAAACTCTCATCACGATAAATGCACGAAACAGAACCTCTTACTCGCGGTCAGTCATTTATTCTGGAATGTAGGGAATCTGTAGATTTAAGACCAGTCTTCTGCCAGCCTTTGACTTTTTCTTTTTCCATCCTTGATCACCAGAATGGAAGGAAGCTCAAGGTTCATTAAGGTATCTCAATCAGGCCATGCATCAGAATCACCCAGGAAGCTGTGAGATACTATTAACAATAATAAAGTACTAAAACCTAACATTTATTGATATTTACCAGGGGCTGTATATTTTACACAAATCATCTCACTGAATCCTCAGAAAACCTTATGAGAGAGTTTACTACCATTCTCTCCTGAAGGTGAGAAAAAGAAAACAGAATAAAACTTTGTTTGGGACTGACCAGCTGGGATACAGTGAAGCCGAGATTTGATCCCAGCGGTCTGAGGCCAAGCTAAGACCTTTGCCCTGCTGTTTCCCAGGACACACCCCCAAGGAAGTGGCCAGCAGGACCTTCTCTACCGGGGACTGGCGGCTTGTTTGGAGGAAAGCACTTTCTCCTTCACAGATGCCCCTTTGATCTCCACCTCCAGCACCTGCGGCAACACAGAGGGGGTGCACAGGGAGGGCGTGGTGATGGGATCCCACCAGAGGGACTTCAGATGTCTGAAGACTCACTGTTCTCGTATCCCTCTGAGCCGTCCTTCATCCAGACTAAATATTCTCCTTGCTTTGTCCTCAGCCCCCAAGACGGCGAGTTCTGGCACCACAGCCAGGACGGGCCACAGCGCCCCCTACTGTACAGGTCTGTGAGAATCCTGGTGGCAAACGACGGGTGCAAACACCGCACTCCAAGTTCCAACACCCCTCCGCTCAGCAATTAAAGTTACCCAGTGCCCTGGTCTCCCTGCCGCCAGCCTCGCCTCCCCTTCCGACCCCAGTGAGATGAAAACACAGGGGGCCACGGAAGGCTTTCATCTGACTCAGAAGCTCTCCTGCTTAAAAGGAACCCAGATCTGACCTAGCACCTGCAGTGACTGAGGCCAGACTCAAGGGGCCCTGTGATCTGGCCCTGCCTACCTCTCAGGCTGCCTGTCTCCCTCTGGGCTGCCCTCACACTTCCCTGGCCACAGCCCCTCCCTCCAAGGCTGGCTCAGGCAGCCCCTTGCATCAAGTCTGGGATCACCCTTCCCATTCTGAGCTTCTCACGCTGTTCAGTCACAGACTGTTTCCTGAAGGTCCTGAGAACAGAGCCTGAGTGTGAGCGAGTCACCCCTGGAACCAGTGGTATCTGGCAATGTGAGTGGTGGG
Source organism: Meles meles (assembly GCF_922984935.1). Taxonomy (NCBI): domain Eukaryota; kingdom Metazoa; phylum Chordata; class Mammalia; order Carnivora; family Mustelidae; genus Meles; species Meles meles. The sequence continues at coordinate 74,740,530 of NC_060071.1, forward strand.
CACCTACGAAGATGTGCTAAGTAGGCATGAATGAATAAGCCGAGGATCCTTTTATGACGTGTTAAGAAACTTAGTCAAAGGGTTGAAGTTGTAATGTTTTCGCCTTGTAGTTTATTCAATGTAGGGATCAGGCTTACTAGTGAAAGCCTTTTCTTTGCTATTTGAGAAAACACAAGTGTGAGGTGTATAAAATGCACAACTATGAAGCGCAGCAGCTCGTTAAAGTTTTACACACGTAAGCACACATGGACTCAGACTGCAGGATAGGAATTTCCACGCCCTCAGAAAATTCTCTGTTCCACTCCCACGACCACCAAGTTCATTAGAGGAGGATGTTTTATGTGGTATGCAGTTTATCTCAGCTCTGTCATTAATTAACAGCCCTGACTTTCCCCATTTTTTATTTATTAAAAATAATGATAACCAATGAAAAACAACAGGAGGGTCCTCTTAGAGCCAGCTGCTAGAGCATATCTCTCCTTACATACTTAATACTTACATTGCACAAGACAGGCTTTAAAACAAAGCCTAAAACAAGAGACAAAGAAGGGCACTACATAATGACAAAGGGAAAAATCCAACAGGAAGATAGAACGATTGTAAATACCGATGCACCTCACAAAGGAGCACCTAAATACAAAAACGAACTCTTAACAGACACAAAGGAAGAAACTGACAGAAGTTTAATAAGAATATGGGACTCAGCAATCCACATACATCAATGGATAGATCATTTAGACAGAAAATGAACAAGGAGATAGTGGCTTTGAGTGACACATTGGGCCAGATGAACTCAACATACATTTAGAATATTCCATCCCCAAACAGTGGGATACACATTGTTTTCAAGTACACAAAGAACATTCTCCAGAATGGATCACACGTTAGGCCACAAAACAAGTCTCAGTAAATTCAAAAAGACTGAAATATCATTCATCTTTTTAAGCACCACTGCCGAGCACAATCAGTCACAAGAAAACACCTGGGAGGAATACAAACTACACGGAGGCTGAATAACAGGCCACTAAATAACAGATGGGTCAACTAAGAAATCAAGGAGGAAATAAAAATACATGGAGACCTAGGCCCTCTTTAGCATATGAAAACTCCGTTGAAACCTCCCTTTCCCTCACCTTCCCCCAGCCGCAGGGTACAGAACCAGCCATTCCTCACAACTCGGGGCAGCGGCTCTTCCTGCCCACGGGTCCTGTCCCCGTGCTTTAATAAACCACCATTTTGCACCAAAAAAAACAACCCCCCCCCAAAAAAAAACAACATGGAGACAAGTGAAAACAAAAACCCAACAGTCCAAAATCAGAGGTCCAGTTATAGCAAAATAGGTGTACCTCAAGAAGCAAGAAATATCTTGAATAAACAACCCAACTTTATACCTAAAGGAGCTAGAAAAAGGCCAAAGCCAGTAGAAGGAAATAATAAAGATTAGAGAAGAAATAAATGACATAGAGACTGAAAAAAAAAAACAAAACCCAATAGAACACATTGATGAAACCAGGAGCTGGTTCTCTGAAAAGATCAACAAAATTGATAAACCTTTAGCCAGACTCATCAAAAAAGAAAAGAAAGAACACAAATAAATAATATCAGAAATGAAGGAGAAAATATAAAAGCTGACACTAGAGAAACACAAAGAGGATATTATGAAAAATTATATGCCAACAAATTGGATAATCTAGAAGAAATAGATACATTTGTAGAAACACATAACCTTCCAAAACAGAGTCAAGAAGAGAAAAAATCTGAACAGATGGCTTACTAGCAATGAAACTGAATCAGTAATTTTACTTTCTTTTTTTTTTAAATATTTATTTATTTATTTCACAGACAGATCACAAATAGGCAGAGAGGCAGGCAGGGTATGGGGGAAGCAGGCTCCCCACTGAGCAGAGAGCCCGATGCAGGGCTTGATCCCAGGACCCTGAGATCATGACCTGAGCTGAAGGCAGAGGCTTAACCCACTGAGCCACCCAGGCGCCCCTTGAGTGAGTAATTAAAAAAAAAAAAAACGAAAAAACTCCTGAAAAACAAAAGTCCAGAACTAGATGGCTTCACAGGTCAATTCTACCAAATACTTAAAGTGGAGTTAATACCTATTGAATCAAACTGTTCCAAAAAATAGAAGAGAAAGGAAAGCTCCCAAATTCATTTTACAAAACCAGCATTACCCTGATACCAAAACCAAAGACACTTCGAAAGAAGAGTACTACAGGCCAATGTCTCTGATGAACATAGATACAAAAATCCTCAACAAAATATAAACAAACTGAATTTAACAATACATTAAAAACATCATTCACCATGATCAAATAGATATTTATTCCAGAGATGCAGGGTGGTTCAATATTCACAAACCAACATGATACATCACATTAATGAGAGAAAGGATTAAAAACCTTATAATCATCTTAGTAGATGCAGAAAAAGCATTTGACAAGATTCAACATCTATTCATGATAAAAACTCTCAATGAAGTAGATTTAGAGAGAACATACCTCAACATAATAAATAATAAAGGCCATAAGTGAAGACTCACAGCTAAAATCATATCATAGTCAATGGGGACAAACTGAGAGCTTTTCCTCTATGATCAGGAAGAAGACAAGGATGTCCATTCTCACCACTTTTACTCAACATAGTGCTGGGAGTCTTAGCCACAGCGACCAGACAAGAAAAATAAAGAAAAGGCATCCAAATTGGTAAGGAAGAAGTTAAAGTGTCACTATTTACAGATCACTTTAGAGTATATAGAAAAACCCCAAGGATTCCAGCAAAGAAACTACTAGAACTGATAAACGAATTCAGTGACGCTGCAGGATAAAAAATGAATACACAGAAATAAGTTGCATTTCTACATACTAATAATGAAGCAGCAGAATGAGAAATTAAGAAAATAGGGGCGCCTGCATGGCTCAGTGGGTTAAAGCCTCTGTCTTTCGGTTCAGGTCATGATCTTAGGGTCCTGGGATCAAGCCCCGCATGGAGCTCTCTGCTCAGCAGGGAGCCTGCTTCCTCTACTCTCTCTGCCTGCCTCTCTGCCTACTTGTGATTTCTGTCTGTCAAATAAATAAGTAAAATCTTAAAAAAAAAAAGGAATTAAGAAAATAATCCCATTTACAATTGTACCAAAAAGAAGAAAATAACTAGGAATAAACTTAACCAAGGAGGCTGAAAGACCTGTACTCTGAAAACTGTAAAACATCAATGAAAGAAACTGAAGATGACACAAACAAATGGGAAGATATTCCATGTTCCAGAACCAATATTGTTAAAATGTCCATACTACCCAAAGCACGATTTAATACTCCCTATTAAAATACCAACAACATTTTTCACAGAACTAGAACAAACAATCCTAAAACTTGTATGGAACCACAAAAGACTCCAAATAGCCAAAGCAATCTTGAGAAAGAAGAACAAAGCTGAAGGTATTACAATCCCAACTTTCAAGATATCAAAGCTGTAGTAATCAAAGAGTTATGGTACTAGAGCAAAACCAGACACATATATCAATGGAACAGAGTAGAGAGCTCAGAAATAAATCCATGCTCTTATGGATTAATCAACCAGGAATGGAGGCAAGAAATATCTAAGGGAAAGAAGACAGTGTCTTCAACAAGTGGTGATGGGAAAACTGGACAGCTACATGCACAAGAATGAAACTGGGCCACTTTCTTAGACCACACTTTTTTTACAAAAAGTAAACTCAAAATGGATTAGAGACTTAATATGAGAAGTGAAGCCATAAAATTCCTAGAAGAAAACATAGGCAATCATTTCTTTGACACTGCCGTATAAACATTGTTCTAAATATGTCTCTTCCGCTAAGGGAAACAAAAACAATCAAGCTATTGGGATTACACCAAAATAAAAGACTTTTGCACAGTGAAGGAAACCATCAATAAAACAGAAAGATAACCTACTGAATGGGAAAAGATATTTGCAAATGATATACCTAATAAGGGGTTAATATCCCCAATACAGAAAGAACTTACACAACTCAACACCAAAAGAGGCAAATAATCTAAGTTAAAAATGGCAGAGGACTTGAATAGACATTTTTCCAAAGGAAAACATACAGGTGGCCAAAAGAAGCATGAAAAGATGCTCAGCATCACTCATTATCAGGGAAATGCAAAGGGAAATTACAGTGAGATATCACCTCACAACTGTCAGAATGGCTAGTATCAAAAACACAAGAAATAATAAGTGTTGGCCAGGATGTGGAGAAAAAGAATCCTCTTGTACTGTTGGCGGGAATGCAAATTTTGGTTCCTCAAAAGTTAAAAACAGAACTACCCTATGATCCAGTAATTTTACTAGTGGGTATTTTACCCAGAGGAAATAAAAATGCTAATTAAGAAAGATGTGTGTACCCCAATGTTTATCACAACATTATTTATCATAGCCAAATTATGGAAGAAACCCAGGTGTCTGGATTTCTGGATGAATGAACCCCTGTCCATCCATAGATGAATGGATAAAGAAGATGTGGCATATAGATACAGATATAGATATAGATAGATACACACACACACAGAAGAAGATGTGGCATATAGATACAGATATAGATATAGATAGATACACACACACACACATGCATGCGCGCACGCATGTGCACGCAATGTAATATTATTCAGTCATAAAAAAGAACAAGATCTTGCCATTTGCAAAAACAAGGATGGAGCTACAGATTATAAAGCTAAGTGAGATAAGTCAAAGAAAGACAAATACATATGATTTCACTCACATGAGGAATTTAAGAAACAAATCAAAGAAAAAAAAAAGAGACAAATCAAAAAACAGACTCTTAATACAGAGAATACTGATGGTTGCCAGGGGGAGGGATGGGTGAATAGTTAAAGAGGATTATAGATAAAGAGCACATCTATCATGATGAGCAGTGAGAAGTGCACAGAACTGTTCACTCATATTGTGCATCTGAAACTAATATAACACTGTATGTTCACTATACTTGAATAAGATGATGATGATGATAATAATGATAATAATAATAGAGGGACACGGCAAAGCTTCCTCTCCTTGCCACCCCTCCTTGCTCCCCGGCAGGCTGAGCCGCCGCACGGCTGCTTACTGACCTGCATGTCTGAGTTGGTGAAGCTGCAGGCCGACAGGTAGTTGGTGTGCATAGCGACGGACTTCTTTTTGGCAGCCATGTTTTCATTTTTGTCAAACGTCAGTGGATACACAGAACACTTATTATCCAGACCACTAGCATGGAAAGAAAGAAGTGTCAAATGCGAATATAAGGCAACAGGATACGAGTACACATTCTCCTTCAGGCAAACTTTTCAAAATGTTTCCTTTGGCAGCATCATGTGTTGTAAACTTTCCCCCCAACGTGGAAGATTTTCAAATGTACCGTAAAATTGAAAGAAAAACAGTACAGTGAGCACCCAGATCCCTTCACCTACATTCACTAACTTTGCCTTTTGTCATATTTGTGGGAGCAAACTCTGAACCCATTTGAAGGTAGATGTAGACATGACATGTTACACCTAAAGACTTCAATTTGTAAATGTACATCTTCTTAAAAAAAAAAAAAAACATTCTCCTAGGTAGACACTAGATCACCATCACACCTGAGAAAACGAACACAAATTCCCTAACAGTATAACCAACCATCTGTATTCAATCTCCCCAGTTGTCCCCAGGATCCAGCGCCCCATCAAGGTTCACACACGGCATTCGGTTTTCATAGCTTTTTGAGATCTTTTAATTTAGAAAAGACTTCTACCTCTGTTTTTGTTGTTCAAACAAGAGATCTTAGGCCAATGGTCTTGTAGTATGTCACATATCCTGGTCTCGTCACATTGTTTCACGATGGTCATGTTCAAGTATAACAATTTTGGTACTACTAGTATACAGGTGATACTGTGTACTCCTTTCTCTTTCTCCTGCTTCACTTCAGGAGGTTTGCGATGCCTACTGTCTCAAGACTGGTGGTGCCGACTTTGATCACTTGGTCAAAGTGGGGAGCACTACATCAAAGCATGGCAAATGTGACTTCCTTATAATTAGTAACTAGGGTTTGCCACTTCAAGACCATGTGAAGATCCTGCTTCCCAACAACCTTTCACACAATGACATTAGCATGATTATCTTGTTTGAATCAAATGTTATTTTAGGAGAACAAAATGGTGACCTTCCGATTCGATCATTCCTTCTGCATTTATTAGCTAATATTTTTCGGTAAAGAAAAACTCCCCCTCCCCTCTCACTGTATACCTGTACGTTCTTTTTTCTCTTCAACTCTGTTATGAGCCATTACTATCACTATCCCATGTGAGGCTCACATTGTCCCACATTTGGACAGTGGAGGGCCCCTTCAAGCAGCTCCTGTTTCTGTTGGATATGACCCCACTGGTCCCTGGATGTTTCCTTGCTTTCTGGAAAAGAAAATATCCTAGGCTCACTTTATCCTCTTCCTGCCCCAGACCTACAATCAGCCTTACTCCAAGGAGCCCTGTTTCCTTTTAGTGGACAATGACATTTGGGGCGGGGTGGGGGCATACTCTCTTCCGATGTCCTGGGGATGCTAGGGGAAACCTTAGCTTTTCCAACTGCTCAAGGGGGCAGGTGTGGACTTGGGATGCCTCTTATCAGTAATTCATAAGCTTGTGGGTGAGAACAATTTCCAGTTAGGCTGTGGCATTGCACCAACATGCTCAGTTTAGTTTTTTTTTTAAAGATTTTATTTGAGAGAAAGAGAGAGAGCACAAGTAGGGGAGGGGCAGAAGTGGGAGGGAAAGGGAGAGAGACAATCTCTCAAGCAGACTCAGCACGAGGCAGGACTTAGACCTACAACCCCGAGATTGTGACCCCAGCCAAAACCAAGAACCGGATGCTCAACCGACTGAGCCACCCAGGTGCCCCTGCTCAGTTTAGATTTTGATGCTCTTTCCTCGCCCACTGGACCCCATATTTTAAATATTTGTTAATATTACACCAATATTTACACCTTGAGCTCCCTTTGCTTCTTTTTCCTAACAAGGTGCAAGGCAGCCAGTGCAGTCAGTCACGGACCGTCTACCACACCAGGGCCAGGAGACAGATACGACAGAGAGGAAGGCACGAGCCGTTCCTCCTCTCTGAGGAGGCTGTCACCACAAACCTGTCTTCCTGGGCCTTGTAAAATTACTCTCTTCCCTGCTTGGCCCCCACCCTCATGGAAATCTTCCCACTGGGTTCAAACAAGAAATAGCTGACAGAACCATTCTCCAAACTACTGCTAAAGACACTGCTCACGGGCCGCCTGAGTGGCTCAGTTGGTTAAGCAGCGGGCTCTTGATTTTGGGTCAGGTCACAATCTCAGGGTCAGGAGATGGAGCCCTGCATCAGGCTCTGCGCACAGCAGAGAGTCTGTTTGAGATTCTCTCCCTCTGCCCCTCTCCCCATTTTCTCCCTCCCTCATTTTCTCCCTCGCTCATTTTCTCTAAAAAAATAAAAACAAACAAAAATAAAGGCATTGTTCACTATATTATTATATCCATTGCAAATTGCAGAAGCATCTACCTGATATATTCTTATTGAAATACAGACCCAGCTAGTTGATATCTCAGTATCAAGTATTGAGAAATGATGTAACTTCTTCAGCTCTATGCATCTGCTAACATTAATGCCCAGTTAGAAACATATTACCCAGAATTTTAAAAAATGCATATAGAGAGTATTTATTATTCCTCATGAGTAAGAACTGATCTTCCCTAAAGAGAGGTCAGCTTTTACCCTCAGCTGCTGGGAGGTCATCTTTGAACCCCTGGAATGGCCCGCCTGATGGGAGAGCAGCCTTGGCTCACAGACCGTCCAACAGTGTGATTTATGATGGGGGCTTTAGGGCACGCACTGTGAGTTCTGACCCCCCCACAGGACCCAGAAATTAAAGGTATTAGCCTAAACCTCTGGGACACACTGGAGACTGAGGGTCAGCTACATAGGCTGTACGTGACTGAGTCCCAGGAAAAACTCTGGACCCCAAAGACTCAGGCGAGTGTCACTGGTTGCTAATCCTCTGTATCATCACGCACGGTGGCCAAGAGGAAGTAATGCCATCCATGACGCCATAGGGAGGGGACGACTGAAACTCCAGGTTTAGACCCGGCCTGGACTCTGTACTGGGCACCTCTTCCTTTGGTTGGTTCTAATTTGTATCCCTGCACTGTGAGAAAACTGTCAGCCTGGGTAGACAGTTCTGTGGTTGTTCTAGCAAATTATCAAACCTGAGGGTGATGGTGGGGACTCCCAAGTTTGTAGCTGAGAGCTGAAATGACAAGTTTTGCAGGGATGGTGTCTTCTTTTTTTTTGGGGTGGGGGGGATGGTGCATTCTAACTATACAGCTGGCCAAACTCCTTTATATTTATCTTATTGTGTGTGTGTGTGTGTGTGTGTGTGTGTATACATACACACACAAATGTATTTACACACAGCATATACACAAATACATATATGCCCATATATATCACGTGTGTATGTCTGTCTCTTATTGTGCTTACCTCATATCCTGGCAAGAAGTAAATGGGAATCGATTTTATATAAACATTACCATTCAGTTACAAAATGGAAATACAACCTACTTTTGCATTATTAAAAAAAATTAGAAAATATGAAATATATGTGTGTGAACATGGGTTCCAAAGGCACACAGGGTCTTAGAAAGTGGGAAGTGAATGAAAAGATGCCCCAGGGGCACTTGGGTGGCTCTGTGGGTTAACCCTCTGTCTTCGGCTCAGGTAGTGATCTCAGGGTCCTGGGATTGAGTCCTGCATCTGGCTCTCTGCTCAGCAGGGAGCCTGCTTCCCCCTCTCTGTCTGCCTGCTTCTCTGCCTACTTGTGATCTCTCTCTGTCAAATAAATAAATAAAACCTTAAAAAAAAAAAAGATGCCCCAAATGGCCCCTCAAAGGGAGGGATGTTGAGGACGACCATTGGTGTGACTCTGGCTGGAGAAGGCTCCAAACTTTTTGCTTAGAGGCCGAGGGTTTTCATTTTTGAATTGAAACTCCTTTCTCCTGATTATAAAAACAACATATGCTTATTTTCAAAATGGAAAATTATAAAAAAGTGAAAACCCCATAGTCCCATCTTCTATAAGGAACTACTATTGGATTTTTTGGTACAGTTCATCACAGACTTCATGCCTCTTTTCTAGACATGGCTGGGATCCTATGGTAGAGGTATTTTGGATGGTTCCAGAATTGTTTAACACAGGGACAGGGAATTATGTTGGCTGCAGCTTTTATTGCCAATTCTGTTAAACTGAGCTCCAGGAGAATAGGGAGAAAAAAAACACCATCTACCTAGCAACCTGAATAATTACTTACCATAATTAAGAAGTCTCTTCTAATGATTGTATAAAATAATACCTTCAACTCATGTCCCACAATTCACTTAATAATTTCCTTTGATGGACACATTATTCCTCCCTACAACCCCCTTTCTTTGCTTTATTTTAGATAATGCTACAGTAAATATTACTGCTCGTGTGGCTCTTCTATATTTTGGATCACTCCTTTCAAGCAAGTGTTAGATGTGTGGAATCACTAGATCAAAGGTTATAAATTTTTCAAGGCTTCCAATACACATTACCAACATGTTTTCCAAAATGTTTGCACCAATTTATAGTCCCAGCTGACAGCGTTTGAGAATAGAGGAGACAGGTCTGAAACTTGAGCTACTGTCAGTCTTTAATGAAAATAAGTACAAAAGAGAGTTTCATGGTTTCTTTTTTAAGGGAGTTCAGGGAGGAATTAAACACATTGCCTAACCAATCAACAAAAACAGTAAGTTCGGGTTTGTTTGCTTGTTTTTGCCCATTGGACGGTGTTTTATGGCAGCCAGGAGATCTGAAAAGCTGCTTGACCCCTACTTACCCACATGCAATGGCGCATCCCGATGGGGCGTACGCACATGCCATCACCCATGTGCAGGGCATGGTGACTGCATGCTCCTGAAACACAGAACACAAGCCTCATAGAAGGAACGAGCAGCGCTCCTATACAAATGTATTAATGTGTGGAGCCCAACATGGGGCTCGATCTCACGACTCATGAGATCGTGACCTGAGTGGAAACCAAGGCGGATGCTCAACCAACTGAGCCACCCAGGTGCCCCTACTTCTTTCTTAGTGTGATACTCCTCTTGTTCTTCTGAATGAATATTGGGGCTCATTTTCTGTGAAAGGTCTGTCAGAATTTCACTTCAGTTCTATGCTTTACCTTATTTACTCAGATTCTCCCTATTTTCAAAATCTACTCTTAAATGGTCCTACATGTGTGCTGTGTTTGTTGCCCTGTGAGTATCCAAGGGCCTCTGTCCCCTGTGGGTCCTGACACCTTCCTGGGTAGGTCAGAATGAAAGCGGGCGACGGCAGGGTGACCTTGAGAGACCCCGTAACATGGGAGCAATGAGAACTAGAAGTAGCAGTTCCTGCTCCTGGCTGGTGGTCGTGTCACCCGCATTCTCCTGCATGCTGACAGGGAACGAAGCCACAATTCGAAACCTTCTGCATCTGTGGGCTTCTTTCCCTGAGAGACATGGGCCCCGGTTCCTGGCTCCAACACCAGCAAGATGTCCGGCCCCAAGCAGGATGGCCACCTGTCCACCCTTAGTCTCTCCCCATCGGTGAAGCGAGAGGATGGGACTAGATGATTTCAGTACCTTTCAGTGCTGGTCTTTCCTGTTATGATTCTCTGTGTTTTTGCGGGAAAAACACGGGCCCTGATACTGCCCACAGAAATTCTGTCACTCACAATTACAGCCTTTCAGATGCCTAGAATAACCCACGCCAGCAAACGGCCACTGTGAGCACAAGGTGCCACAGGCCCCCTTCCTTACAAGTAACAGCTATGTTCCCTGTCAGGGGTCACAGTGGCAACACCACGGTTCCCCAGAAATCAGGCAGTGTGTGCTCTATGACATCCTAGGGCTTTTAAACAGAAGCAACAAAACCCCACACACTCTTGAAGATGCTAAGGCGCGCTGGCAGAAGAAGAGGCCTCCAAGGAAGGAGGTGCTAGAGAGGAAACCCCCTACAAACCGCTAAGCTGCCATCTTTACTATTTCCCAGGGGCCTGACCATGAGGGACTCTGCTCCAGAAGATGGTTCTGGGCCCCCCTTGATCAGGCTGTGTACACCTGTCTACTACAACACTTACTAAACATGTTCAATCATGCAGAATATGGATGCTGCTGGGTTTGAGGCACACAGAGGTCTCTGTCTTATGTGGTGAAAGAGTAGACCTGCCCTGTATAAATAACAGAACCAGTATGGAATACATAGTAGTTGTTACCGTAAAAGGCAACACGAGGCAGGCTTGTGAGCACACCTCCACAGAGATTTTCACCTTTCTCTTTAGTTACGAGTCTAAATGTAGGTCGGATTTGGAGCTGAGCACGCCCAGGCCCAACTTGCAGGCTATCACTGGAGAGTCAGTTCAACTCCCTGCAGCCTCAGCTTCCCCCCGCCTCCACTGTCTGCTCACGTCCACGGTGCTAGAGAGTCCGGTCAAAGACACAGAGGACAGGGGCGCCTGGGAGGCTCAGTGGTTAAGCACCTGCCTTTGGCTCAGGTCATGATCTCAGGGTCTTAGGATGGAGTCCCGCATTGGGCTCTCCGCTTGGTGGGGAGCCTGCTTCCCCCTCTCTCTCTGCCTGCCTCTCTGCCTGCTTGTGATCTTGGTCTGTCAGGGCAAATGAATAAAATCTTTAAAAAAATAATAATAAATAAATGAGTAAAATCATAAAAAAAAAAAAAAGACAAAGAGGGCAGAGAAAGCTGGGGGTTCAGGAACCTCCTACCACCCCTCAGAAGAAAAATAATGTATGCATATGTGAATATGCAGCGTTTTCCAGGCCAGGCCCTTTCCAGCATTAGTGTTAGTGCCCTCTCTGGGGACTCCGTGTGCTCCTGCCTGGGGGAGGGGTTTCAGCTCGGGATGGAGATGGACACGGCAGTGGGCTACTGAGCTGTCCCAATAAACGGTGGGCTTTCTTGGGGTTTCCAACCCCAGACAGGCAGCCAAGGAGCCGGATGACCATGCCCGGGGGTATCTGGCAGGGAAGAGGACAGGGCTGGGGCTCTGAGGTGCTGCTCAAAGCGCCAGGGACAACCTCTTACCTTGTTAGTAGTGAAGGAATCCCACACGATCACCTTCCCATCCTGGAGGGAAAAGAGTCAACAGCTTAGAAGTTGTCAGCCAGTCCTGACAGGGAGCTGCTGAGAACGCTCAGAAGAGCTGTGTCTGGCTGGGTGGCATTCAGGAGACCGCCAGAGTGAGCACCCGGGTATCAGAACCTCCAGCCAATCTCTGAACAGGGAGGGAATGGGGGGCTGAACTGTCCAGCCCGATTACAGGCTCAGTTCTCAATGGGCTACTGCTTGCGGAATACAAAGCAATGCTCAGAGACTTCTAGACCATTTAGAAACCAAGCACTGATTGTTGGTATCTTGTCATCGCCCACACGTCCTGATGAGAAGCTAGACAGGGGTGAGACAGACCTGAAATTACCTCAAGGTACTTGCCAGGTAACTAGTGGTCTCTTACTTCCTCCTTCCCCACCCCCACCAGCCGTCCTGGCTCCTGTGCCCCGTGCTCCCCACTCACTGGGTCACAGCCCCACCAGCACGCATTCCGGGCCCGCTTCTCTGGGCTGCACAGGCCTGACATCAGTGTCACTTCCCCACCCGGACATTTCACGCCTGTGCTGAGAACAACGTTCAACTCCTGTCTGCTACGGTGGGGCCCCCTCCGTAGAGCACTCGCTGCCAAGGGTGGGCTCAGGGCTGGCGAGGCTAATTTCACTTGACGGCTGCTGCAGTCACACTGGGGCTGTCGGGGGTCACCACAAAGTCGTGTGTGTGTCATACAAACCCACACGAGCCCTGGTCCCTACAGGGCAGCCACCTGCCCCGCATGTGATGTGCGGGTCCTCTGGGCCCCCAGACTCTGCCTGACAGAGGAAGAAGGTGGCCGAGTTGGCGGCCTCCACGGCAGGCTTGGTTTTTGTAATCACTGAAGCTGTTTGGAGCTAAATCTGAATGATGAGGTAAGGGCAGGGGGAGAGATGCCACTCAGGGACACAAGCAAGGTTATGATCATCCAAAGTGACATGGTTGCTTTCTTTGCATGATCCACTGGAAGACTTCCGTATTCTTGCTGCATGTGGCTAAAGGGCCCAGGAAAAAAGTCCAAGTGGGCCATCTGGGGCCTTTTGAAACTCCTAAGCACATTGGCTCTTCCAGTCTAATTTCTCTGACTGAACGCCCAAACACACTTGAGGTAGATTAGGTAACAGGGCAGAGAGGAGGGAAGGAGCTCCAGACCCGTACCCTGGGACGCCCCTCCTCACCTGGAGCCTGGCTCTCCGTGTGTTGTCGGAGCTGGCCTTCCTTCTGGCGGCTTCCTCCCCAACGCTGCCTGCCTGCCCAGCCCCACTGCCCACCCACTGTGTGCTCTGGAGAGAAGAAGGCACCCAAGAGGCTAAAATCAGCTATGAAACCAAATGTGGGCCTCTCCACAAGCCCAGATTTATACACCAGGGGCCTGCGAACCTGGAGAGACTACCCCCACCCCAAGCCCTACCCCACGCAGTCAGGCTAATTAATCTCCTGCCTGCAAGAGAGAAGGGCTGCTCTGAGTCACTCCGTCTGCCCCAGAATGTTCCTGCTGTTTCCAGTCCCCTCCCACACCTACCCAGCTGCTAGTCTTCTCTGCAGCAGAGCGGGATGGATGGAGCATGTCAACAATGTCCCTCCTCCCTCTCTAATAAGAACAGCATGTGAGTGACGGAAAAATCCAATATCTATTGTACTTTGAAGGATAAAAAAAAGTCAAAAAGGCTAGATAGCAACATGTGTATCTTGATAACCACTTGGTAAAAAAAAAAAAAGTCTGGAAAGAAATGCTCTGAAATAGTAATAATGGTTGGGACAGGGTGGTGGGAGTAAAACGGTTTCTTTGTTCTCTTTTTCAGGGTCTCTTTAACATGGTAACATACGTAAAAGATAAATGTTTTATGAACATAAAAGAAAGCAAGCACAACATGACACATTAGATCTACAGGTAATACAGGAGATTAAGAACACCTGTCCTTACCAAACGCAACCTGACACAGATGTTGGAGGGTGTGGATTATTTAGATCACGTACAGTTTTTATATTTAAAAGTGCTATTTAAAACCCCAAAATTGTCCTTTGGAAAATCTGGGCTGAAAGTTGGTGGGAGGGGAGTCCAAACTGGCCACAAAAATAGAGGACTTCGGTTTATAATTTTATAATTCAATGCATGTTACATCAAAATGGACATAAAAAGGACCAAGCAGTGATCACCAGACTCCTGACAGTCACACTCTTGTAGAGGCCTCTCCCTCATGTCAGGGTTGGAAAACAGCAGGAGTGAAGGAATGTCACCTTTGATGGCCTGGCTTCGGCCTCCTTCTCCCCCTCTTGCTCTGGGGAAGGCTGGCTACCATCTCGTAAGCAGCCCTGTGGAAAGGTCTACATGGTGAAAAACGAGGGCCTCCAGCCGAAGAGCCATTTTGGAAGTGAGTTTCTGCCCTAATCGAGCTGTGCCGTGACCTCAGCCTGACCAACATCTTGACTGTAACCCCATGAGGGACTCTGAGCCAGAACCATCCATGGGACACTACATCAAAAACTAATGATATACATACTGGTGACTAACATAACATTAAAAAAAAAAAAAAAGAACCACCCAGATAAGCCACTCTTGTCTAGCTCTCAGAACCATGTGAAATAATAAATATTTGTTGTTTTCAGTTGCTGAATTTGGAGGCAACTTGTGATGCAGCAATAGATAAAACTAGTTCGTAAGATGTAGAAGAGACTATGTCAACTACATAAAATGAATGAAAAATTATACTTTACAAAATACGTATCTTAAATTTATTCTTTAAGGCATAAAAAGAGTTTAGGAACTCTTAAACTAAAAGAAGCCACAAGCACTTATGTCCTCAATTTGGGGGGGGAAATGCCCCACTATCTAAAAAATGAATTTCATTCCCAAATACAGCCCTGAAGTATGCTCAGGAAAAAATAATTCTGAATGGCTTCTCAGATATAGTTCACGCTTCAGTTATTACCATAACTCTGAATCCACGCAAATCAGTGACATTCTACAGTCTGCAAGAGAATGCTGCACTATGCTAACTCATGTCCTGTGGAGAATAAGCAGAGGGATTAAGAGCAGACAGGGTTTTCTGAAAAGGAAAGTTCTCTTTCTTCTTCAGTGATCAAGTCAGACTCTTGTGCGCCCTCACAGAGCAGATGCCACCTACCTGGGAGGAGCTCACAATCCTCCTCTTATCTTTGCACCAGTCCATGCAGAGAACCTTGTTCCCATGGCCTTTGAGGGTCCTCCTGGTCTTCATGACAAACTGCCCCAGAGCTTCCACCCGCTCGGCCACCTGGTGCACTAGAAGGACAGGCTACAATCAGTTCCGTCACCAATGACTGGATTCTGAGCCATACACTGGCAAAGGGATGACATGGGTCTTTGTGGCCACAGCATGATTCTCCTGATTTGCTTTTGTTTTACTATTATGCCTTCATAACGCTCTTTTAAACTCAGGAGAGGGGAGAAACAACACTGTCATTCTCTCTTTGTGTTTAATACCCCACATCTTTCAGAGCACTTCTATCTCTGTGTGCTGAGGGATCAGCAAGAAGACCTCATCTACAGAGACGACATGCCTTCCACCACACAGAATTCTCCTGCTGAAGTGCCACAGCTCTGCAAGGTGTGCAGGGCAAGCAGCAGAGCGAGACCATTGTCCCCATTTAACAGGTGAAGAGACTGAGGCTCACGGGATTCTTTGGCTACAAGAAGTTCAGACAGCCAACTGGGAGAGAAGCTGGGGCTTTCGGTTCTTTTACCCACCTTTCCAGTCACAAGGGAAAGTGACTTTACAAGAACTGTCCCACTAGGTGGCGAAACGTGCACCCACACTGCTGTTCGGCAGGCACTGTGACTCCTGGCTGAAGCCCCTGTACCTAGCACAGGCCTGGGATGTGTTGGGCCTCTGGTTACGTGCTGCAGGTAAGAACGAACGAGGAAGCCACCACATGGAGGGAGCCACCACATGGTACACCCCCGGGTTTACTGAAAACTTCTGGTGCCAATACAGATCAGTATTCTACAAGTCTAAACACGTGACCTGCGGGAGCAACCCACACCAGGGAGGGGCTCCAAAAAGGAATCTCTCAGGGGCTGGGCCCACGGCTTCTTTCCTGAGCCTGTCACTGAGGAGTCCCAGAAGGAGCCACGTTCCCATGAAGAGACCGTCATGTCCCGGCCCCGCATCCAGAGGTGAGGAGACTGAGGCTGGGGGACCCCACGGCTTCGCCCCCTTGTGCAGTGCCCTTCTGGTTAGAGGCTGTGCAAGAAGGGAAAACTAGAGCTCCAAACCGCTCCCCTCCCCACTTCTCCTTCCTCCAACTCCTCCGGCTGGGCCTTTGCCCCAGGCAGGTGAGAAGGAGGGAAAGCGGCGTCTGAGGCAAGGGACAGGCCCAGGAAAGGTGTGGTGTCTCAGCACAGCTGCGCAACACAGTGGTGGGGTGGGGTGTGAGGCAAGGCAGCCGGTCCTCTTCCTTCCCAGGAGCTGCTGCCACATGCTGGGAAGTGCCACCTCCCTCGTGGAAATGGGGCAGGAAGGGCCAGACTGGGCTATAGTTTAAGCCTCTGACAACAGCACGACTTTTCAGAAATCCTCCCTCCCTCCTCTCCGTCTCTCTAAACACTGCATTGTGTATTTCCTAAAAACAAGGAACTCTGACAGAGCCACAGCATATTATCAAAGTCAGAACATAAACACCGAAGCGATGCTACATCCAATCTTACAGACCGTACTGAGTTACTCTCCATTGTCCCAATAATATCTTTACAGCAAAAGAAAATCCAGGAACCATGGGCTGCCCTCAACTGTCATGTTTCTTTAGTTTCCAGTTAGTTTTCCAGCGTGGGCTTGCCTGCCGCTGGCTCATGATCAGATGCGGGCAACGCGTGTTTGGAAGGATCGCCACAGACGGACACCGAGTCCCCACCAGCGCGCCCCGTCAGGAGGCACCTGTCGTCCCTTGGTCCTGTCACTGGCACTGTGCACGCTGACCATTCGGTTGAGGTAGTGTCTGCTGGGTTTCTTTACTGGAGAGTTACCATTTTGCCTTTTGTAATGAAACTGTCGCTCTTCAAACTCCGATACCCTCGTTTCAACATCTGTTCATGATTCTTGCCTGAATGGGTGATGATGATGGTTGGCAAGTGATTCTCCTAATTCCATCATTCCTTCTGCATCTTTAGCTGTCTTTCTAATAAAAGGAGCTTCCCCTCCTCTTCAGTGTATTTATTCACCCTTTCATATTAGAGGGACTCATGGATTCTTACCTTATTCAAGGGGTTATAATCCCTCAGCATTATTATTTAACGCTCAACTAGTCGCTGATTTGCTCAGTGGGAGCCCCGTCAAGCAAGTGCCCATACCTTCTGACATGTCCCTATTGTTCTCTAAGCATTTTTTTTTAAAGATTTTATTTATTTATTTGACAGAGAAAGAGAGAAAGACAGTGACAGAGGGAACACAAGCAGGGGGAGCGGGAGACGGAGACGCGGGCTTCCTGCTGAGCAGGGAGCCCAATGTGGAACTCCATCCCAGAACCCTCGGATTATGACCTGAAGGCAGATGCTTAACGACTGAACCACCCAGGTGCTCCCCAAGCATTTCTTATTCTAAGCTCATGTTCTTTCCCTGCTCTGGCCCTAGAATCAGTCACTTCTCCCAGAAGTCTTGGTTTCATTTAATTGCCCCATTTCTTTGTGATAAAAGAATAAGAGTGTGAACCAGTTAAAAGTCTCTCTGAAAACCCAAACTATAAAAAGTCCTTGCTGAACTATGAAGTACTACGTGAGAGGTGTCTGGCTGGCTTAGTGGGTGGAGTGTGCAACTCTTTATCTCCGGGTTGTAAGGTAAAGCCTCACGTTGCATGTAGGGATGACTTAAAAATAAAATCTTAAAGGGCACCTGGGTGGCTCAGTGGGTTAAGCCTCTGCCTTCGGCTCAGGTCATTTCAGGGTCCTGGGATGGAGCTGCATCAGGCTCTCTGCTCAACGGGGAGCCTGCTTCCTCCTCTCTCTCTCTCTCTGCCTGCCTCTCTGCCTACTTGTGATCTCTGTCAAATAAATAAATAAAATCTTCAAAAAAAATCTTAAAAAGATAAAAGTACTACATGAATGTGCAATTATTATGCTATCACTTCCGCTAAAACATTGCATTCTTTTTTTTTTTTTTTTTTTTAAGATTTTGGGTGCCTGTGTGGCTCAGGTCATGACCCCGGACTTCCAGGATCTCTTCCCACATCGGGCTCCCAGCTCCTTGGGGAGTCCACTTCTCCCTCTGACCTTCTCCTCTCTCATGCTCTCTCTCATTCATTCTCTCTCAAATAAATAAATAAAATCTTTTTATTTATTTGACAGACAGAAATCTCAAGTAAGCAGAGAGGCAAGCGGGGGCAGCGGGGAGAGCAGGCTTCCTGCCGAGCAGAGAGCCCGACATGGGGCTCGATCCCAGGACTCTGGGATCATGACCTGAGCTAAAGGCAGAGGTCTCAACCCACTGAGCCACCCAGGTACCCCAAAACATTGCATTCTTTATTGCCACAAATGGCACAGCAGTTTTTTACAGATACATTCTTTAAAACACACTGAATATAGTTTGAAGATGGCGAATTTTCTAAATTCTTATAGGCCGTTTACACAAGTCTGTACCAGCTCAGAGCTGTGAGCACATTTTATATGGTGTTTTGTTTGGAAACTTCACATTGATAATTGCTGTTTTCCCCAATTCAGCATGGGGACAACCAGAACTATTTTATGTCCCTCTCATGAAAATAAAAAAAAATTAATGAATTAAAAAGATGACTCACCCAATCAATATGGGGCCTTCCTTATCTAATGTGAGTCTGACCATATCCCGGCTACTAATAATTTTTTTCTCACTGCATTTTCCTTTCCATATATAGGTTTACTGTAAACCCACTCCATCCCATCTCTATCTGGCAAATCTCACATCTGTTAAATTGAAGAGTTACAGCTTGAATGATGTCTCTAGAACCCTGAGTACATGCCGGGTCAGAAAAGAGTAAGACAGTCCCTGCTCTTCCCGAGCTCATGGTCTGCAGGGGGCAGATCGCAGCTGTCGTGAGGTGACAGAGGTGGTGGGGAGCGCAGGGTAACCCGGCTGACTCTGCCGGCAGCTGCGCCATCAGGAGGGGACGTCACAGGTACCTGGCTTTGAAGGATCCATAGGAACCGGAGTCAGGAAAGGGGAGGCTGAATCACCTTCCAAATTTTGCACCAAAAAACTGTCTTTTTTTTTTTTTTTAACCAATAAACTGTCTTTGATGGCTACTATTTGGTGGAAGATCTAAGGAACCGAGGATGAAAAATTATCCAAAGCTAATTCTAAAAAATTCATTTTGCAACCCAAGTATCCACTGATAGAGGAATGGATAAAGAAGATGTGATACACTGGGTGTTGTGCAAAACCAATAAATCCTGTTATGCTGAAAAAAAAAATATAAATAAAAGAAAGATGTGATACACACACACACACACACAATGGCATACTTCTTATAGAAGAATGAGATCTTATCATTTGTGACAGTGAAATAAGTCAGACAGAGAAAGAGAAATCCATATGACTTTACTTATATGTGAAATCTAAAAAACAAAACAAAACAAATGCAGAAGCAGACCCATAAATACAGGGAACAGACTGATGTTTGCCAGAGGGGAGGAGGTGGGGGATGGGCAAAATGCGGGAAGAGGAGAGGGAGGTACGGGGTTCCAGTTATGGAATGAGTAAGTCATGGGGACAGTGGGGGCATGGGGAACCTGGGTGATGGGCATTAAGGAGGGCATATGTGGTGTGAGGAGCCATGGGTGTTATACCCAACTGATGAGTTATTGAATGTGACATCTGAAACTAATGATGTACTACAAGTTGGCTAATTGAATTCAAATTTTAAAAAGAAAAATACTAAGTCACGGGGATAAATGGGATAAGAGCATAGGGAGTACAGTCAATGATACTGTATAGAGCTGTCTGGGGACAGATGGTAGCTACTCTTGTGAACAGAGCATAACCTACAGAGTTATCAAATCACTGCCATACACCTGAAACTAATGTAACACTGTGTGTCCGCTAGATTCAAGTAAAAAACACAAATGAAAAAAATTAAAAAATGGATCCTCTCTGATTCTACCCCTGGATTGAATGGGGTGAGATCTAAACATCCTCAGATACTTGGATGGGAGGAAAACATCTGCGATCGTATTACTTCCTGTGTGCGTGAGATTTTGGAATTGCTCCAAAACATACATTAGCTACACACAGAAAAAAACCTCCCCAGAATTCCCTAATTAAAAGCTGGAGAGACTAAGCAACGGTGCAGTCTTTCAGACGGTGTACTACATGTCTCCATACAATAAAGTAAAAATATTGACGTTAAACAGAATGGCAAAATGACAGGGGGAGCTATGTAATCCATTGTGTTAATTTAAAATTAGGCTCAAACTCTGAACCTAGTGCAATCCCAAGTATGCTCACAAATAATTAGCACAAACATAAAATCATAAGTTATGAAACACACCAAAATATTCAAAGTGGTTACCTCTGGGTGGTGGAGTTATGAATGGCTTGTTTGCTTCTAGATTTCTAAATTTGTTATAGTGGGCCTTGGTTTATTATGGAGGTACCCTAGAGATACTTGTGTGAGCTAGCTTGTTGCAATTATGAACACAGAGCCAAAGCAAGGGGAGAGATGAAAGGCAGGTTTGCTCTGGGCTCCCTCTCATGGCTGCAGGCAGCATGGAGGAGAGCAGCAGCGAGATTAGTTTGTAGGGAAACTCAAGTCCAGCCTCAGGCCACACAGCATATTTCCTTAAAACTTAGAAAAAGCCAGTCAATGTCTTTGCTTCAGACTAATCCAGAAATTGGTTTTCCTTGGTTTCTCCTTAAACCATAAAATCAGAATAGTCCAAGGCTCCTGTTATCATATAGCCTTTGAGAATAAAACCTTTCACAAAGTTACATTTATAAGAGATAGAAAAGTGAATAGCATCTGATGGTAAGTCCTGTGACTTGCCCAAATTTCCTCTAGATATGTACTCAAGAAATTACATACATCTTCTTTTTTTTTTTTTTAAAGATTTTATTTATTTATTCGACAGAGAGAAATCACAAGTAGACAGAGGCAGGAAGAGAGAGAGAGGGAAGCAGGCTCTCTGCTGAGCAGAGAGCCCGATGCGGGACTCGATCCCAGGATCCTGAGATCATGACCTGAGCCGAAGGCAGCAGCTTAACCCACTGAGCCACCCAGGCGCCCCGAAATTACATACATCTTCTTTGAGTGGCTTTGTTCCTACGCTAGATTAGAATCTGGCCTCAAAGAGGCTGGGACTCTGGAAGAAGCCCCCCGAGCCCCCACGAGGCTGCCATACATGCTCCCTGAAATAAACACAGCATGCCTCCTGCCCTTTCTGGCTCATTCTTCTGTTTAATTTCAAGTTAAGAACTCTTTAAAGTTGAACTCTCTTTTTTGTTCTTGATCTTGACTCTCATTTCAGTTCTCATTTTTTTTTATTATCAAAGCAGGAAATGCACAGATGGGTATACAGTGAAAAGTACCTCTACCTCCCCTCACTCCCTGGGCTCTCTCTAGAGAAAACAAGTTTCTCATGTATCCTGCCACAAATTCAATGCACACACAAGCATCCCTTGTTTAAGCGAATGAGATCATGTTATATATACTGTTTTGTACTTTTTCAATTTCATATTGAGACTTTTTCATATGCATACACGGATTTTTTTTTCCTTTTTAATGTAAATCTCAATTGCCTGAGAGATGGCCTAGCAGGGTGAGAAGGAGAGCTAATACTAGGAGCCCAAACCCTGGCATCTACCCCCACCCCCATTCTCGCTTAGAGTAGCTGCAGAAGCTTAAGGCATTCCCTTTACCCTTCCCTGGATCTCAACAGTCTCCTCATCCATAAGGTTATGGAGAGGAGGGGAAGGAAACTTTTTGTGCCCGAGGACTGAGGCTGAAGCAAGTGACCCTTCTAGTGTTGAGAACTGTGGGATAGGATCTCCATGTCCTAATCCTCGGAACCTGTGACGGTGTTACTTTACATGGCAAAAGGGGCTTTGTAGATGTGATTATGTTAAAGATCTTGAGGCAGGATGATTACCCTGATTTATACAGGTGGGCTCACTATGATCATAAGGGTCCTTATAAGAGGGAGGCAGGCAGATCAGGGTCAAAGAAGGTGAGGTGATGACAGAAAGGTCAGAGCGTGTGGGTCCACAAGCCAAGGATTGCGTGCAGCCTTCAGAGGCTGGAAAAGGCAAGAAAGAACCTCTCCCCTAAAGGTTACAGAAAGAATGTGGCCCTGAAGACCCTAATATAGACTTCTGATGTCCAGAACTGTAAAAGAGTAAATTTATGTTGCTTTAAGCACCTATGTTTATGGAAATTTCTACAACAGCAAAAGGAAACTAATATAAGCTATAACTTCATGATTCTAAAATGTCTTACAATCAAGGAAGGAAACACTTACCCATGGTAGAAGGTAAGCAGAAGGCAGGAGAAACATCCTGTAAGGTGAAACATCTCGGGAGGAGGAAGCTCTGAAGGAATACAGTGAAAGGCAGGGGCCCAAGGCCCGGGGCTATGGAGTTTCATGTAGGCTGGCTTCCCCTTGGGACCCATATAAGCCATTTCCTCCATTTAACATTGGCCAAAGGTCTGACTTCAATCCATATAGAGACAGACCTTTCCACTGTGAGTCCAAAATTCAGCCCTGGCTTCTGAGGGTACTGCATCCTTGTCAGGATGGGGTTCCGTGCTGAAAAGCTCTACCTTGACCTATCTCTCTGCCTTAAGGCCATTTCCCAAGTCAAGGAAAAGGCCGAGAGGTTCCCTGCGGGCAGTCTGCCCTGCTGATGAAGAGCTTCTGGAGAACCTCCTCTGCACAGAGCCCAAAGGGACTGGGCACAGAGCTGAAGTGAGGCTGGGCTGGAGTTTTGACTGCCTGGGCTGGAATCCTGGTCCCACCACTTACTGGCTGCAGTCCCTGGCAAGTCCCTTCACTCAGTTTCCTCATCTGTAACATGCAGAAGTCAGAAGACCTACCTCAGAGGCACCCACCCCACAATGACAGCATCATCGACAGCATCTGCACAATGCAGAAACTGGCAGAGTGAAATGAGACAGACTTTGCCTAGTGCCTCCCAATTGCTGTTCACTACCGCTGGCTGATAATTATCTGGGGATGACAGTATGTCCAGTTCACTTCTTCCTTTCCCAGTCTTGCAATAACTATGTGACCTACTTCTGGCCAATAAAATACAAAATCTGTTGGGAGAAAGGAGGCTTTGGGGAAAACTTCTGCTTTCCTGATAAGAAGGCAAACAAGAGGCTGGTGCCCACACTGCCCCTTCTTGCCCTGGATACAGAGGTTATGTTTGGAGCTGTGGCAGTCATACTATAATCATGGGGCTAACACCAGTGTTTTCAGGGTGATGGAGAAGAAAGCCTGGAGTCTGGGTCCTTGGCACACTAGGCAGCTGAACCAAAGCTGGTGGTCATTGACACTTCTTCCTGTGATATAAGGAAAATAACTCCCAATTTGCTTTATTTGGGGTTTACAGTTAATTGTAGCTGGACACATCCCTAAATAATAAGCGGTTTAGCATGTCTCTGATTTCAAGAATGCCCCTAGGAAAGAAAGCACACTCTATAGAATCACGTCATCTGCTTCTATCAAGTGATTTTCAAAGAAAGGCATCAGGCGCTCAACGACCTAGCATGAACCCCATGTTTCTTCTCCAAATAGATTTTAAAAGGGGTGGTACCAGACAGGAATGGTAGGAGCACAATGTAGAGGGGTGCCTGAGGGTACGGTGGTGGGGGTGGGGTGTGGGGGGGAGGCTGTGCTCAGCAAAGGGAGCTGCCACCCTCAGAGCTGAAAAGCAGATAAAGCCACTTCCCCAAGCCTGGCCCTGAGCACAAACTCTGCTGAGGACAAACCATCTGACGGTAAAGGAAAGTGGATCCCACCAAGAGTCATTTAACCTGGCTATTTAATTGCTGGCTCATAAAAATCACAGAGCCGTTTCTGAATTATGGTGGTGGTCAATAAGTAAGTTTATTTAAGACTGGCATTGCTCTTTTATACCAAACGCGCCGCATCCATTCAAAAGCTTCTTTTGCTTTTTTCCCCCTCTTTTGCTTCTTTTTCCCCTTTGCTTCTTTTCCTCTGCTTTTTCACTCATCTGGTTCTCCACCCCTCGCCCCCCGCAAGGAAAGGGGGCAGAGTGGAAAATGAGGTTTTTAACTTAGCCTGGTTCCTCGTAAAAGCAAAACTGAGAAAAGGCACCACAGTGATGGAGAAAGCTAAATGATGGAAATACAAAACGGGAGTTTACCCTAGGCCGCGCCCACCAGGGCTCGCGGCGTTGGCTACCGCCGACACCCCCCTCCACTCGGCTCGGGCAGCAAGGCAACCAGTTCGCAGCTCCCAGGCAGGTGGTGGAGAGAACTGGTCCCAGGATCCTTCAGGGGATGGTGGGAGGTAAGAACAGCGGCCAGGGGCTGCTACCACAGGCGCCCCAGCCCAGAGGCGGAACGGCCTCCGCTAGAGGGCGGGGGCTCTGCAAGGTGTCCCGCGTCTCCGAGGGCCTCCCTCCTCGGGCCCCACAGCCGCGCACCCCGGGGCTCGGGGCCGCTACCCGCGCCTCACCAGGCGCCCGGGAACCAGGGGCCCATCTCTGGCGCCGGCGCAGGCCTGGCTCCCTCCCGGGGAGGCCCAGCGCCCACCCCACCCCCGCCAGCCGCGCTCCCCCGGGGGCCGGTCTGGTTGCCTCGGCCCGCCTCCCGGCGCGCAGCCCCCGCCCCGGCCCGCACTCACGCTCCACGTCGTGCAGCTTGGCCCGCTCCTCCTCCAGCTTGCCCTTGAGGCTCTCGGCCTCGCTCTTCAGCGACGCCAGGGTCTGGTTCTCGTGCAGCCCGTCGGTTGCCATCTTCGCGCCGGGACGCGGCGGGGAGGGAAGCGGAGAGGCGGGATGCGGGTGAGCGGGCGACCGAGGCCTGGCCGGCGAGCGGGCGGGAGCGACCCCGCGCAGCTCCACCGCAGTCTCCCCGAGCGCGGCCCCGCCCTCCGGCGCTGACGCGGCGGCTGCGAGCCGGGCTGCGGCGGCCGACTCCCCCCTCCGCCAGCAGCGCGGGCGGGCACCCGCGCCCCCTCCGCCCTGGCACCTGCCGCGCGCTGGCGCTGTGCCCACGGCGATGCCCTCGGTGGTGCTGCTGCGCACACCACCCCGGAGAAGCCGGGAGTATCGTGCCCATTTTACGGGTGGGAAAACCGAGGCTCAGTGATGGTAACGTGACTTGCCGGAGGACACGCACCTGGTGAAGGACCAAACTGGGATTCCAACCCAGGACTGCCCGGCTCCTGGGAGCCGGTGAAGTCCCGCTGACAAAGCCTTCCTGCCCTCCCCTTCCCCGGCACCGGTCTCCCCTCAGTGGGCCTTGATAGGCTGCCCAGTGGCTGCTGTCTGCAGAGTGGATGAGCGAGGACCTCCTGCACTACTCATACACTGATACCGGCCTCACCTGGGTGCCTCTGGTGCTCCCCCACAACGAAATCCGAAACTTTCTTCCTTTGTTGACTTAAATATACAAAAATAAAGTGAAATCTGGCTTCTGAGAAGCTGTAGAGGCTTTGCGGCATTGGGAAGCACACTCTTGGTTTTGCTTTTCCTCTCTTCACACAGGGAATTAAGTCCCTGGCCTGGGGTCAGCAAAACGAGGGGCTGGCAGAGCCGGGGTTAGCATACAGGGGCCCAGGCCCAGGTGTTTGGACCCACACTCCGTGATCTCAGATGTATCCCTTCTGAGGCAGCTTCCTCCACCTCAGAATGAAAGGTTACTAGGGGTCTCTCAAGGACGCAAATTTAGTGACGTCATGGCAGGCTCAAGCATCTCTTTTTCCCAGTCCCCGGCAGTGCCAGGCACTGTTCCAAGCACTTTACATTAGTAAAACGCAGTGATCACCCTGAATGGATACTGTTGTCCCCATTTGACAAACGAGGACACGGAGGCACAGGTTAAGTGATCTGCTTGAGTCACACTTTGAGAAAGAGGCGAAGGCAAAATTTGGACCGAGGCAATGTGGCTTCATCAGGCTACCTGCCTTCCGGAATTCAGTGGGGAGGATCCAAACCATGGCTTCTTTCTTTTCCTCTGTCCATGACCGGGTGGGGTGGGGTGGGGTGGGGGGGGTGGGGTGTGTGTGTGTGTGTGTGTGTGTGTGGGTGTGTGCGCGCGCGCGAGCGCAAAATGAGAAGGCGAATTTAAGGTTGCAAATTCCAGAGCAAACATTCCCAAGCAGGATTTTGGGGACTATCCTCACCCCTCACTCCCTGAACAATCTAGCCTCAACTTGTCCTTGGCAGCTCTTTATCAAAGAAAAGTTGGAAGTAATCTGTATTCATCTATACATGGTGGTCTAGGAGGTTAGATTCTGAGCTCCTCAGTTTCCTTATCTGAAAAATCTACTTCATCGGGCTGTTACAAGAATTAAGTAATATAATGTGAGTGAGCCTCTTAGCAGACTTCTCCATCATGGCAGGTGCGTATTAACTGCCAGCTAGCTCCCTTTTCCCTTTTCATCAGTGTAGGTTTATTCATCATTTATCCTCAGTATTTAGCATAGTAACTGGTGTATGGTAGGTCTTCAGTTAATGTTAGTTTATGAAGTGGATGTATAAAACAGAATATATAAAATATATAATTAAAGTGAAACAAATATAAAATGTCAATATATAAATATAAATGCTTTAGATACATGCAACTACTTATAAAAGTAAAAATATGACCTGTGCTTCAGAGTCTGTAGAGCAAAAGTTTAAGATAGCACCAGTCCCATGTAGGTCATACTGCCTGAGGATAAACCCTGGCTGTGTTGTGTGGTCTCAGGTGATTAACTTCTCTGTGTCTCAGGCTCCTTAACTGTGAATGGATAACACCTCCCAAGAAAGGCCTCATCAGGGTGACCACGCAGCACATTCAGAGCTGTGCCTGACACAAACTGTTTGTTCATTATTATTAAGGCTCCCTGATACACTTGAGCGATTCGCACGAAGTAATTAATACAACACACTACGTCATAGGAGGCACTTCTCAGCAGGGTCACCTCAGGCCTAGCAAAACAGCATCCTCTCCATACAAATGGCTATCAGACACATGAAAAAATGTTCATCATCACGAGCCATCAGGGAGATTCAAATTAAAACAACAATGAGATACCACCTGACACCAGTTAGAATGGCCAAAATTAGCAAGACAGGAAACAACATGTGTTGGAGAGGATGTGGAGAAAGGGGAACCCTCTTCCACTGTTGGTGGGAATGCAAGTTAGTGCAGCCACTTTGGAGAACAGTGTGGAGACTCCTGAAGAAATTAAGAATAGAGCTTCCCTATGACCCTGCAATTGCACTGCTGGGTATTTACCCCAAAGACACAGATGTAGTGAAAAGAAGGGCCATCTGTACCCCAATGTTTATTGCAGCAAAGGCTACGGTCGCCAACTGTGGAAAGAACCAAGATGCCCTTCAACGGACGAATGGATAAGGAAGATGTGGTCCATATACACGATGGAGTATTATGCCTCCATCAGAAAGGATGAATACCCAACTTTTGTAGCAACATGGACGGGACTGGAAGAAATTATGCTGAGCGAAATAAGTCAAGCAGAGAGAGTCAAGTATCATATGGTCTCACTTATTTGTGGAGCATAACAAAGAACATGCAGGACATGGGGAGATGGAGAGGAGAGGGAGTTGAGGGAAACTGGAAGGGGAGATGAACCATGAGAGACTATGGACTCTGAAAAACAACCAGAGGGTTTTGAAGGGGCAGGGGGTGGGAGGTTGAGGAACCAGGTGGTGGGTAATAGGGAGGGCACGTACTGCATGGAGCACTGGGTGTGATGCCAAAACAATGAACACTGTTATGCTGTAAATAAACAAATAAACGAATAAAAAACAAAACAAAACAAAACAAAACAGCATCCTCTCATCACCTCCTCAGTGACCCCTTGTGGCCCATCCTGGGATGTGTGCTTGCTCGAGGTCTGCCTGCCTGTGACCTGGGGTGAGCGGAGCTTCACACTGGGGTGTGCCCTTCTCTAGAGGTCCTCTCTGTAAAACAAACCCCAAACATCCTCCATTCTAGAGGTCCTACCATCTAGAAATAAGGTCATGTGACTTCTTAACAGATGGCAAAGTTTGCAAAGTGCCTTTCTGTACTTTGGTTTTAATTCCTTTTTCTAAGTAAGGAAGAAGGAGATCAGGAAAGTTGAGGTCCTCTACATTTCAGCAGGAGTGGAGTTACAGCGTTTCCCCTATTCATGAAAAGGGTCCGGGGCGGGGGGCGCTACACAAACGCAAACACCCAGGTGGAAATTAGCTGTCAGTCTTTGGATGTCTCCTCAGCCACAAGAGGGTGTCTGAATGCTTGGGAACCCCCTAGGGCTTGTGGAGATAGCCTGGACAGTTTCCTGGAAAAGCTCTCCAGGCGAGCCTCTGCCCTGGGGAGAATGTTTGATGCTACAGGATGTGACAACAGGGACTCTGGGCGCCCAGTATCCACAGAAGAAACTGTTTAAAAAAGATTTTTAAAAGAGCTAAGATTAATAAATAGCACTGTTCCAGGATGGCAGGGCCCTGGAAAGCAGGCTTATTTTAAGAAGCAAATGTCGTCAGTCTGATGACGTGCAGAGCCACATTTAGAACACAGTGTGCTGCGGATAGAAGCCCGTTACACTGAGCCTGAATCTTGTGATGTCACGATTATGACGCTGTACCAAAGCCTGTATGTCTCTCCGGGCTGTTTACTTGCCACTAGCTTTACGAGAATAATTTTTTAAATGTAATTACTGTCAGGGGTTACAGTGGGACCAAGAGGATGAATACTGCATTTTCCTCTTCAGTTGGATGAAATGTAAAAATCCTCTTTCCTCTCTTTGACAGATGGTTTTAAAACTGTGTTGATAACGAGGCGTTTCCAATTGGGATTTTGGAGAAGAGTACTTTACCACTTTTGACTAGCTGGGGGCTCTGCTGAGCTGTATTACTGAGCCCGGCTCTGCACATCCCCTCACGGATAATTTCTAGGGCTTCTGCCATGATATGGGCATTTTGCTACAAAGATGTGAAAAGCCTGTGCATAGCCACCTCTAGTGAGGACTGATTTATGTTCTTTGAAAAATGTAAGGATTCATATTCAGTCCCTGGCCCTCACTGAAATCTTAGGCCTAAGGAGCACATTTCCTGAACTTAATTTTGTTTACTACAGAGGCCCTGGAGGGTCCAGTCTTCAACAGAGCTGGAAAGCTGGATCATGGCCTTCGGAGAGGCGCTTTCAGGCTGTTTGTTTGCCAGGGTCTATTTTAGCTTGGTTGCTTGTCAAGCAGACAGAAAGCAAAAGCAAAAAGCATTAGCCCTAAAAAAGTAGTAATAGTTAAAACACTCATTGAGCACGGCCTCTGCTGGGTACTGTTTTAAATGCTTTATCAAACGAACACTGAATTCTCACAAAGCCCTATGAGATAGATGTTATTGTTCCTATTTTACATATTTGGAAACTGACCTCCTAAGTCAGTTGAAATCTGTTGGCACCAAGACTGGCGAAGAACGTAACTAGGATTTGAACCCCAGATGTCAGAGGGTCCACACCTTGAAACCCCCACGCTATGCTGCCTCATTCAGCCCAAGTGTGTTCAAAATGTCTGTGTGAATAAACCGATGGGATGGTGACTCATCTGTCACAGGACCCTGCTATTAGCCATCATTTTAAAACAAGATAACCACCTGAATTCTTTTAAAGTGCCACTTACGATTTCTGCACATGTTGAACAGTAGCTGAGCTGTTGAGATTTCTTGAAAACTGGTCTCAGAGCCCGTTGTTTGAAACATTTGTCACAGGAGCCAAATACATTAACGAGAAAGGTCTGATCGCACATTTTTAATCCAAAATGAAGCTGAAAGAGAGAGAGAGAGAGAGAGAAAGGGACGTTTGTGCAGGAGAAAAGCCAATAGAAACAGTTTTTTAAACCGTATCTTCCTTTGATCACGATGGTTGCTCAGACTTCTACATGTGGGATAAAGTATATGCAGTCAATTTATAACCTTTGATTTATTACAGCACACTGGGTCAACACCAGCTCGTTTATTTAATCAGTAAGAAAGCATCAGAATAGGTTTTCTGGGATTACCATTTAACTGGCTGTTTCGGCAGCAACACAGACACAATTGATTTTTGCAGCCCAGTATTAATCCTGTGGGGATCCACAGTGGAAAGTGTCATTATAATGGATATTATAATTTAAAACTTAAAAAAAAAATTCTTCCCCTAAAGGTAAAATTGTGGAGGGAAGACGAGAGTCAAAGTGGTAGAACCTGATTTCAACCAACACCCTAAGGCTGAGTAAACGTAGTATTGGTTCTCTGCAAGAGACACATGCCATTTATTGAACACTGGACAGCCACAGACCCAGGGCCCCTGTCTGTCCATCCGGAAGTCAACCGACAGGTCCAGGCCATTGAAGGGAGGGCAAACACAGAAGCAAAACCATCTGGTGGCTGAGGGCGCTGGCTCTGGCTGTCCAGATCCTGGCCCTACTTCTTAAGCAGGTTACTTGAGCTTCTGTGGATCTTTGCTAATCAATCAAATGGGGATCTTAACATCTACCGTAACAGGAGAAATCACTAGGGGATTTATGAAAGGCAGTGCATAAAGCTTAGCTCAAGGCTGGAATATAGTAAGTGCTCCAGAGATGGGAAGCTGCCCTGTGAGTGGCTGTGGGAGCAGCAGCAGCAGCAGCAGCAGCGGGAAGGAGGGGCGGGGGATGAGGGTGGAGATGTGGGAAAAACAGAAGTGAGCCTATGGCCACATTTAAGGCAGAATGCGATGAAGGCCTTACATAAAGCAATAGTGTAGGATGGATTCGGACCATGCTTGAGAAGAAGGAGCTAGACTTGCTGACATGGGGGGATAAGGAGAGGGAGAGGTCTATGAAGCCTCCTGTGTTTCTGTTTGGGAGGCTAGGTGTTGCGGTGTCACTGCTGGAGATGAGGACGAGGAGCTTAAGGGGGGCAGGGGACAACCATCACAGCCGAGCCAGTTTAATAGGTGTTTCAAAGAGTGGGCCACATCACGTTCAAAGAAATGACCCCCTGAGTATAAGGAGGTTTGGGGCCACTGGTCTGAACATTTCGACAGAGCCAAATTTGAGAGGAATGTATTTGTAGGGCAGGTGGCAGTGGGGACACCTCAAAGGGGAAATGTCTGCCATGCAGAGGTCACCCTGGGACTGGAAGAAGAATGGGGAGAATGAACTGGGGAGAACTCCTACAACAAAGGAGCAGCTGATAGTAGTTCTTGAGATCTCTATGTGTCAGAGAAGGAGAGGGCCATCCCGTAAGGATGAGAGATCAGAAGAGAACTAGCTACCGACCACCATGGAGCGCTTGGCCCTGACTGCTCACAGCCACCCCAGGAAGGGAGCAGATATCCGTGTCGTAGCTGAAGAAACACCTCGGGATTCAGTAAGTTCGAGGTCAGCAGTGGAGCCCGAATCTGTGTGTAGCGGGACTCCACAACCCTTCTCATGAAGCTGGCACAGTCAGGATACTCTGCCTTTTCATAAAATATGAGCTAAAGGAGGCTGCCCCCTGGAGCCTCACCTTTGGCGAGGACATGGTAATGCTGTCTCCCACTGCCCAGGCCTGCCAGTCCCAAGGTCATGCTGAGGACTCCAAGTAATAGCATTAGGAACATGAGCCATGGTTTTTTCAACAAGGGAGCAACGTCATTCAAGCAGATTATTCCAGCATTTGCGCTTCCAGAAGTAGGTCAGAGAGAGAATGCACAGCAGGAAAATCAACTAGGGTAAGAGGCTGTTATCGTGATCTGGGGAAGAGGAAATGAGCTCTGGACAGAGCTGGGGGAATGGAAGATGAGAGGAACTGTGGAAACTGAGTGGAGAAGGACTCCCAGGATGGCCAGGAGTTGCGAGAGAGCGAGAAAAAGGGAAGAAAAGAAAATGCCAGTATTCCAAATCTGGGGAGAGACACTGTTCTCCTTCCCAGACTGAATTTTAAACTTTTTCAAATGATAAGGCTATACATGTTTATTAGAACTGGAAACAGAAGGATAGGAAGAAGGAAAATTAATCACATGCA
Organism: Meles meles; assembly: GCF_922984935.1. Taxonomy (NCBI): domain Eukaryota; kingdom Metazoa; phylum Chordata; class Mammalia; order Carnivora; family Mustelidae; genus Meles; species Meles meles. The sequence goes on from NC_060071.1 coordinate 74,772,882, forward strand.
TGCCCTATACTAACAAACTGATTGCTGTTAACATTTTGTTTTCTTCTAGTGTTTTCATAAACCTATGTTTACACTTTTATTTATTTATTTTTTAAAAAAGATTTTTTTTATTTATTTGACAGAGAGAGATCACAAGTAGGCAGAGAGGCAGGCAGAGAGAGAGAGAGGAGGAAGCAGGCCCCCTGCTGAGCAGAGAGCCCGATGTGGGGCTCCATCCCAGGACCCTGAGATCATGACCCGAGCCGAAGGCAGAGGCTTAACCCACTGAGCCAGCCAGGTATCCCTATGTTTTCACTTTAAAAAAAATTCAGAATTGTATGCAATACATAATTTTGAACTTTAGTTGTTTGCTTACTAGTGTTTTTGTCTACATGTGCTGTTGTGTATTCTTAGAAAACATCATTTTCTCACGGAGACCACAAACTTTGAGACATATGAACCTTAAATCATTTCACATGGCTAGCATTTTGGATCTGATTGGTTAAGCATGAGCAAGCTACAAACTAAATTTGATATATTACAGTATTGAAAACTATAAATATTATACATGGGCATTGTGAGTCTGGAAAAATCAAAAAAGCATAAGGAAGAAGACAATCACCTATAATTCCACTGCCCAGAAAGACTCCTGGTCCACATTTTGGCATATGCAAGAGTAGATTTTATATTTTTTATATACTGATATTTTTCATTTAGCATTTATATCATGGCCAGATTTAACTGTAATGCATTCTACCATCCTTATTGTCAATAATCCTTTTTATAATGAGGGAACTTTTAACAGCTAGAACAAATGCTTCACTGAGCATTTTGACAAGATAAAAATGTCCCATTATAACAAGCCTTGGCATGAAGTTGTTCTGCAGTAGTCCACAGAACTTCTTAGACCTTCCCCTAAGCCCAAGCCAAACACAAATTTCCTTGCTATGTTTCATCTAAATAAATAATTTAAAAATTACCAAAAAAAATCCACCACCTCATATTTATTTTTAAGAGTTCAGACCTCGGGGCACCTGAATGGCTCAGTTGGTTAAGCGTCTGCCTTTGGCTCAGGTCATGATCCCAGGGTCATGGATCGAGCCCAGTGTTGGGCTCCATGCTCTGCAGGAAGCCTGCTTCTCCCTTTCCCACTCCCCCTGCTCGTGTTCCCTCTCTCACTGTGTCTCTGTCAAATAAGGAAATAAAATCTTAAAAAAAAAAAAATAAATAAAAGAGTGCAGACCAAAGACAAAGTCGGGAGTGAGAGTCCCTACGACTTGCTCTGTGTTCTCTCCCCATATTTAGAATTGCTGCATATTCTTCTAGACTTTTTTGACACCATAGATAAAGCTGTGAGTTACACAAATAAGGCTATTAGCTATTTGCTTTTTTTATCTAATTTATTCTGTTAGTCCTTACAGATCTGTTTTTTGGTAATAGCTTTAATATTACTCTATACGATAGTATCATGATTTATTAAACCAACCTCTTATTACTGGATATATAGGGTATCTCCAGTTTTTGCTTTTAGAATAATATTTCACTGACCCAGTTGAAAATGGGCAAAACAGCCCCGCATGCTTTGCTGCTGGGAATGTAAAATGGTGCAGCTGCTGAGGAAAACCGGTTGGCAGTTACATAAAGGGTTGAACAGAGTAGTCACCATATGACCCAACATATCCACACCTAGGTACATATGCCCATGATAACTGAAAATACATGCTCACATGAAAGCTTACACATGAATGTTTATAGCAGCATTTAAGCTCAAAGTGGAAACAACTCAAATCCGTCAACCGATAAATGGGTAAACAAAATGTGGTATATCCATATAGTAGAATGTTATCTGACAATAGAAAAGAATGAAATTCTGATCCATACTACAACATGGATGAACCTTGAACCCATTATGCTAAGTGAAGTAAGTCAGACGCAAAAGGCCACTAACTGCCACTCAGTTTCTATGAGATGTCCAGGATAGGCAAATCTGTATAGACGGAAGGTATGTGAGAGGTTGCCTGTAAGTAGGAGAAGGGGAGGATGGGGTGTGACTGCCTAGTGGGTATGGCGTTTCTTTTTTGGGGTGATGGAAGTGCTGTAGAATTAAATAATGCAGATGCTAAAAACCACTGAAATGTGTGCTTTAAAATGCTAAGTTTTGGGGTGTCTGGGTGGCTCAGTCGGTTAAGCATCTGACTTTTGATTTCAGCTCAGGTCGTGATCTCAGGGTGGTAGAATCAAGCGCCACATCCAACTCCGTGCTCAGTAGGGAGTCTACTTGAGATTCTCTGTCCCTCTCCTTCTGATGCTCCCCACTGTGTGCCCCCTTTCTCAATCCCTCTAAAATAAATAAATAAAATTTTAAAATAAATAAAATGCTGAGTTTTATGTTATGTGCATTATCTCATTAAAAATTATTTTTTAAATACAAGACTCTGAACAGACACTTCACAAATGCAGACATTCATATGCTCAATAAACATATAATGCGTAATATTATTAGTCATGTAAGAAATGTAAATGAGAACCACACTGCTGTACCACTCCTTACCCACTGGAATACCTAAAATGCAAAAGACTGACAATTTGAAGTGTGGGCAAGGTGTGGTGAAGTGGACCCCTTTCCTTGTCGACGGGAGTATAAATTGGTATGTCCACTTTGGAAAACTGGTTGATAGGACCTACTAAAGCTACACATATATATAACCTGTGAGCTGGCACTTCCATTCCTGGATGTATACTCATCAGAAACAAATACTTATATTCCCAAAGAAAAAAAAATAATAATTTCATAGTAGCTTTATTCACAATAACTCCAAACTGGAAAAACCCAAATTTTCATCAACAGACTCAATAACTTGTGATGTGTAATAAAAAGAATAAACTTTTGACACACACGACAATGTAGATAAATCTCACAGACTTATGACTATATGATGTTTGTATCAAAACATCTTCCTATTCCAGGAGCACCTGGGTGGCTTGGTTGGTTGCTCAACCAACTCTTGATTTTGGCTCAGGACATGGTTTCACGGTCTTAGGGTCCAACCCCGTGAAGAGCTCCAAGTTCAGCAGGTGGGGTTGCTGAGGGGTGGGTCTTTTTGGGATTCTCTTTCTCTCTCTCTCCCTCCACGCCTCCTCCCCGCTGCTCCTCCCCATGGCTCATGCGCCTACGTGTTCTCGCTAAAATGAATACATTTTTTTAAAAATTTTATTTGTTTATTTGACAGAGAGAGAGAGCGCGAGAGCGAGCACAAGCAGAGGGAGTGACAGGAAGAGGGAGAGGGAGAAGCAGGCTCCCCACTAAGAAGGGAACCTGATGTGGGGCTTGATGCCAGAACTCTGGGATCCATGACCTGGGACGAAGGCAGATGCTTAACTGACTGAGCCACCCAGGGGCCCCTTAAAAGATTTTATTTATTTGACAGACAGAGATCACAGGTAGGCAGAGCGGCAGGCAGAGGCAGAGAGAGAAGCAGGCTCGTCACTGAGCAGAGAGCCGGATGCAGGCCTCAATCCCATGACCCTGAGAGCACTACCCGAGTCCAAGGCAGATGCTTAGCCGACAGAGCCAGGCAGGCGCCTGAAAATGAATAAATCTTTTAAAACAACAACAACAACACTCTTCCTCTTCCATTAGCTGCATTCTGAGGCTTATATTGACATGTAAAGTGTTACCTGGATCAATTTTAAAGCTGATTGTATGACTTTTCAGATGCCTAGTTTTTTTCCCCTGATGTCAACACTAAATATATACATATATATATATTTTTAAAGATTTTATTTATTTATTTACTTGACAGACAGAGATCACAAGTAGGCAGAGAGGCAGGAAGAGAGAGGAGGAAGCAGGCTCTCCGCTGAGCAGGGAGCCCGATGCGGGGCTCGATCCCAGGATCCCGGGATCATGACCTAAGCCGAAGGCAGAGGCTTTATCCCACTTAGCCACCCAGGCGCCCCTACACTAAATATATTTTTAAAACAAAACACCTTTCTATTATTTCAAAAGAAACATATATGGATCATAGAACAATTAGAAGATGCAGATTACCCACCAATACTGCTGTTCACCTGAGCTCCCTCCTCATGAACGCTCAGTCAACACCTTGGTGTGTGCACATAGAACACGTACGTGAGCGTGTAGGAAAACCTGCATATGCTAATATACGGTTAGCACATACCTACCTTCCACAGAGTCAGCACTCAGAGCGCCCAGCGGAGAAGTCAGAGTTGCAGCTCCAAGGTGAAGGCGAGAAAGCAGAAGCTGTACCTCTAATCTCCTTATCTGGGTAGCGTGGCTCAGAGGTTTTGTCCCTTCCCACGGGCACTCACCGCCCATGGCAAACTTCTGCCCATCCACAGCAGATGCCCTTGGAACTTCTGCTGACATGCTTCTTGAGCTCAGTTCTCTGACCTCTGCAGGAGGCAGCCTTGGCAGGCTGGAGCCTCATGAATGCACGCTTTGCTCCACTGAGCCATGCTGACTATTCACCCCAACTGTCATCAGCAACTTCCTCCTGCTTGGTCCTCATCCTACCAGCTCCTCTTCATCTTGGAAGTTCTGCCCACCATCAGCTTTGTGGGACGGATGGAGAAGTGGGAGGTGTGCCCTTCTCCTCCCCCATGCATACATTTCTCAGCCCCTGCAGGCCCCCTTGCCTTGTTCCCAGACAAGATCTGCTCTTTCCCAAGGCTGACCCCCAGTCCTGCCCTCTAATAGGACCTTGCTTCTGCAGCTCTGTCCCATCTCGCCAGCATCAACATGAGCGTGGGGAAGAGTAAGATGTGGACCTGCTCTCCAGGAGCCCACAGGGTAGCAAAGGAGATGGGCACTGTCACCCGCCGATAGCCCAGGGGGAGTGTTGCAAAACAGGCATGAACTCTGACCTGTGGGAACCGAAAGGGAAGGGTGATGAGGAGCAGAGAAAGGGCACGGAGAAGAGCCCAGGGGCTGATCAGAAACCCAGCCAAGTGTCTGCCAATGGCCCCTCATTCCCTCACCATCTGGGAGCCCATGGAGACAGCCTGAGCCAGATTTAGGGCATATTTGCTTTCCCTCTAAAAACGTTTATATATATTTTACAGGGTATTATGAATCCATAAAAAAATATCAGCATCTTCAAGTATACAATCCTTAAAGAAAGGCACAAACCTTGTGCACCTAAGGAAAATGTAGTCTCCTAGCAATGGAAAGAACCTGACCCGGGATGCCTGGGTGGCTCAATCCCATAAGCATCTGACTCTCAGCCTCATCTCAGGTCTTGATCTGAGGGTTGTGAGTTTGGGCCCCAAGCTGGGTGTGGAGCCTACTCAAAACAAAACAAAACAAAAAACACCAAAAAACCCAAACCTGACCCAATTCATTTGATAATTTATTTTATTGATTAAAATACTTTAAAGTTCTACTTTTCATTTCTTCCTATACAATGTATCTAAATGAACTAAATCATTTATAATACGAAAAGACTATTACATATCAGGGCGACATTGCTTCATCATCATATATTATTTCCACCCCTAGATATATGTCCGTGTTAGAGACTCACAGCCACAGCCTGGGAGTCTGTCAGAAGCAGAGGGCCGGTTGGGATCCTTGGAACGGTGCCCAGGAGCACTGGGGCCACTGGCTATAAGCTAGCAGGCTGGTCAAATGACATTGTGTGCTCTGAAAGGAAGGAAAGAAAAGGTTTGGGGGAGGCGGCGGCGGCGGGGGCGGGGGAGAGAAGTGATAGTCTGTTTCCACAAAAATTGGGAAATGCTGGTTTCTTCCAAGGAGGAACTGACATAATTCTTCAGTTATTTTTATGGGAAAATTTAAGAACATATTTGAATGCTGAAAAGATAGAGAAAATCATTTAAGTTGCCTTTTAAGCTTAATTTTTTAAAAACGTTGTATGAACAATGAGAAAGTATGGCAAGTGTGTTGACAGATAAAAGTTAAATGTTCTTTCAGAAGAGATGATAAATGGGCATGAATTAATTTTACTAAGAGATTTGTTTTACAATATATATACATAAAATACTTCATATGATTCATTTCAGATTGAATATTCTCTTAAAAACTAGAGGAACCTGAAATTATAAATGTTTTTGCATGCAGGAGCATTTTTAGTAAAAAGTGAGTGAACCCCAACCCCGCCACCCCGGGGCAGGAGGCCTGGGGTCAGGGGACTTTTGACAGGACCTTGTGGCCAAATGGGATTATTTCCTGGAGGACTCAGCCCTACACCCCACCTGTGGCTTCATAAATGTACGTGGGCCACACCAAAACATTAGAAAACTTAGGAGACACAGTGCTCTCGGATCCTATGCCCTCTGGGCGGGGAAGCCCTGTCCAAAGACAGATCTAGAAAATACGGGCCTTACAAGAATCCCAGTAAAAGCTGGCTGTGCTTCTGAAGGTAGACGTGGCCTTTCCAACCCCAGCTAGCATGTGTTAACTCTTACAGAATGACAGTGGTGACACCATCACCTGGAGCAAGAGAAGATGGGGCCCATCTTGGAGAATTCTTATGCTTTTCCTTACATCACATTCCAAAGCATTTCCAGTTCCAATAACAAACCACATCCCTCATATTCGCTCTTCATTTAGCTTCTGAGGGAAAAGTACACTTACTGTCTTTTCTCTTGCTATAACCTATTGAGAAAGCCTAGCTTAAAACTGCTGGGGATCTGGATCATTTCCAGAGCATGCGGAGAAGGGGTAAAAGGAAATGTAACTTGAAAGAGATATTTTGTATCCAACATCAGCTGGGATGAATCCGCCCGGTTATTTAGGAGAGCCTGAAATTAAAACCAGAGGAAAAATGAATAAAGAAACCAGTGCATTCTGCTTTATGATTATCTAGAAGTCTAGAGTGAGGAAAACACAACTTCACCTCGCTGAAAAGCTCCTTTCAAAATCATGTGAGCGAATGCACAAAAAAGCCTTTTAACAACACAATCCCCATGGTGAAATGGTCTATGCAGTATTTCCAATCAGCTCTCATGAGTATTTACTTACTCGCTCTGTTTCACCTCAGAAGTTAATTTCCCACAGGATGGACTGACTGTAAATGGATCTGTTTTCTATCCTTACCCATTCTTGTGGCATAATTCTAAGCCCAAACATGAGTAGATCTGAAGTATTAAATCTTTCCAACAGTTACCCTTTTTTATAGTTCAGTAGTTTGTAACCTTTTTTTTATCTCAACACCTCTTTATACTCTTTAAAGATTACTGAAGACCCCAAAGAGTTTTGTGCATATGGGTAGAACTATTGATATTGGCTATATTAGTAATTAAAACAACACTTTAAAATATAAATTCATTAGAGTAACAAGAACAAACCCAATGCATGTAAACATTTATTGAAAAGTAACTATTTTTTAAAATAAAAAAATCAGTAGGAAGTTGTATTGTTTTATATTTTTGTAAATCTTTTTAATGTCTGACTTAATATGATAGGTAAAATCTCTCATGTCCGCTTCTGCATTCAACCTACAGTGAATAGAGATTGAAAGCAGAGGAAAGTAGAGGTTGAAGTAGAGAAAGAAAAGTCTGCTTCACACATATGTACTTGGAAAAAGGAAGCCTTTGCAGATCCCTTGAAAGGGTCTCAAGGACCTTCAGGATCCTGGAATCAAACTTTGATAACTGATACCTTTGTTGATTGGGGAAGAAACTTTAGGGATTAAAATAAGAAAAATGGGTATACATTTTTCCATTCAGCCTCTGCTCCCTTGCACAGAACTGATAAGAAGACTGATAATAAACAAGACATGTTGAAGGAACACAGCAGGTGAATCATGGTTTTAGAGGCTAAAATGGGCCTGGGTGCCTCAGTTGGTTAAGGGTCTGCCTTCAACTCAGGTCATGAACACAGGGTCCTGGGATTGAGCCCCGCATTGGGCTTCCTTTAGTGGGGAGCCTCCTTCTCCCTCTCTCTCTGCTGCTCTCCCTGCTTGTGCTCTCTCAAATAAATTAAATATTTTAAAATAAAATTTAAAAAAATTCAAAAATTAAAAAAATAAAAGAAAATGGGTATTTGGCAGGGAAAATTCCTGCTGCTTTAAAAAAAATTTTTATTGGGGTGCCTGGGTGGCTCAGTGGTTTGGGCCACTGCCTTCGGCTCAGGTCATGATCTCAGGGTCCTGGGATCGAGTCCCGCATCAGGCTCTCTGCTCGGCAGGGAGCCTGCTTCCCTCTCACTCTCTCTGCTTGCCTCTCTGCCTACTTGTGATCTCTCTCTGTCAAATAAATAAATAAAATCTTAAAAAAAAAAGAATCATTATTTTAAAAAAAAATTTTTATTATTATTAACATATAATGTATTATTTGCTTCAGGGGTACAGGTCTGTGAATCATTAGTCTTACGCAATTCACAGCACTCACCACAGCACATACCCTCCCCAATGTCCATTACCCAACCACCCCATCCCTTCCACCCCTCTTCCCTCCAGCAACCCTCAGTTTGTTTCCTGAGATTAAGAGTCTCTTAGGGTTTGTCTCTCTCCCTGGTCCCATCTTCTTTCATTTTTCCCTCCCTTCCCCCCCATGACGCCCTGCTCTGCCTCTCAGCTTCCTCATATCAGAGAGATCATAATAATTGTCTTTCTCTGATTTACTTATTTTGCTTAGCATAATACCCTCTAGTTCCATCCACATTGTTGCAAATGGCAAGAGTTTGGTTTTTTGATGGCTGCAGAGTATTCCATTGTATATATACACCACATCTTCTTTATCCATTCCTGCTGCTTTTGCTAAGTGCCTTTTGTTTGAATGTTTGGTAAATGTACTTCAATCTTAGATTTCTATAACATTAATTCAATATTCAATATTCAATTATTCATTCACTCATTTAAAGTAGACTCCATGCCCAGTGTGGACCCAATGTGGGGCCTGAACTCACAACCCTCAGATCAAGACCTGAGCTGAGATCAAGAGTTGGACATTTAACTGACTGAGCCACCCAGGTGTCCCCTCAATTTCTTATACTGAAAATTAAAAGGTACATCCTTAAGGATCTTACCTGTACTTTACGAACAAAAGATGGAGTCACTCTTTTCTCAAAGTCATCTATAGGTGTGTATGAATTAAGGATCTTTATGATCTGCAAACAGCACATAAGATGGTATTAGACCATGAAAAACAACAAGTCTGTCCACGAAATAACGATTCTGATGGTTTGGGAACTGTTGGGAACCACATGTAGTTCTTCCATACTGTAAAATGCCTCTAAGAACCATGTGCTCTGGCCTCCTTCCTTAATACCTCCTCTCCCCCCATACACACACGTCTGTGAGTTCAGAGGGCAGGGAATGTATCATAGGCACTTTTCTGTTTTTAAGTCCTAAGTTAGTATTAAATAAATGCTTATTAGATAAGAGGGTGGTTCTTGGAGATACGTGTGCACCACAAAGAGCACACAGAGACTCAGACACACCCTGTGGCTGGCTAAGCCAGAAAGGGTGACACCAATCACACAATCCATTTTTGAAGATCAGGGGCACACTCAGCAAGCCTGGTCACCTGCACAGCAGACAGTGAGGTACAGCGTTCATAGATCTCCTTGGCATCGCTGTCTGTGGTCTTCTTGACCTGAAGCAACCAGGCTGCCTGAGAGAGAGGTTCCAAAGTTTCCTTGGCCAAGCTGTTCTGTAAATTCTTGTCTTTAAGCCATTCTTCTAAGTAGCTGATGTTGCACCTGGAGTAAAAGCCAGAGAAACAGTGAATAGTGGGTGATCCGTTGAGAACACTTCAGGGGAGAGTGCCAAATCCCCCAGTGTGTCCTGAGAGGGTATCCAAGTTCACCGAGAGCTTTAGGACTGTGGTCCAGCCGTTTCTTCATTTGTAACATGAGGGGGTTGGACCAAATGATTAGTTCTCATGATCCGTGGTTCTAAGGATCTTGATGGTCTAGGGTAAGGGCCATAGCAGCTCTAAACCTTGGGGGAAATCTGAGCAAAAAGTGGTGACTGCAATAATTTATAAAGTAGTCTACTAAAATAACCTTAATAATGGATTTGAAAATCTACTAAAGGAAAAAATCATAGTGATATTTGAAGACCTTACATTGGTATAAAAAACTGCTTTCCTTTCCTAAATTGGCAGAAAATTTTCAATTGGTAGAAGGCTTTCATTCGGTCCACTGGGGTTTTTATTCTTGTTTCTGTCACTAATTATCAAAAGTTTATAAGGTAAGAGGTATGGGTTTTAGTCCCACCAGTCTATTTTGTGAGCTTGGAAAATTACTCAATGTCTATGGGTAAATGAGAGTGTTGAGAACAGTGGGTTCTCAAAAGTCAGTTTTCTGACCTTTTTGCACTGGCAATTTTGTTCCACTAGTTTGAGTTCTCATTACAATAGATTCCTATTGGGCCTCCCATCTTATCCCTTCTAATTCATTCTACTTAATCCTGCCACAGTCCTTCCTTAATATGGATGTTGAGCATGTTAATTCTCCCACTAAAAAATCAGTGGTGGAACATAATCCAGTAATTATACCCAAAGTACTGGGTAAATACTGGGTATTTACCCAAAGACAATGAAAATGCTAATTCAAAAAGATATATGTACCCCTATGTCTATTGTAGCATTATTTATAATAGTCAAGATATGGAAGCAACCCAGGTGTCTATCAATAGATGAATGGATCAAGAAGGTGTGGTGTAGCTATACAATGGACTACTACTCAGCCATAAAAATGAATGAGGTCTTGCCATTTGCAATAACATGGACTGACCTTGAGGGTATAAGGCTGAGTGAAATAAGTCTATTGAAGAAAGACCAGTAACATATGAATTCATTCACATGTGAAACTTAAGAAACAAGACAAAGGGGAAAAGAAACAAAAAACCAGATTCTTAAATACAGAGAACAAACTGGTGGTTGCCAGAAGGGAGAAGGGTGGGAGGATGGGTGAAATAGATACAATTATGAGCACACTTATCCTGATGAGCACTGAGTGATGTACAGAATTGTTGAATCATGCTTTTGCATACCTGAAACTATTACAACACCGTATGTTGATTATTCATCAGGTTTTTAGAAAAGGAGAAAAATCAGTGGTGGAGTTCTGGTTCTAAGCCAGAACATACTCCACTTTGCCCTCCCACTGAATGCAGCTGTAAAAGCTTGATGGAATGCCTGAAGCAGCTATTTGAGGACCCTGGAAAGTAAATAATACTGGGTAGGTTGGGGAAGAAGACCAGGATTTGAAGTATTGACAAATGGGTAGTGAATTTACTAGTTCTTTCTGTCTGCTATTCATTAACCTGACCTCAAAGGAGCCTGAAACTCAGCGGTGGGTACTGATGTCAATAAAGTCTTCACGTCAGAGGCCTCTAGGTCTGTGTTGAGGAGCTGAAAAGCGGTGTCTTAAAGTTCTTTAGAGAGGAGAGAAGTCCTCTGTTTTTCTTCTTTCTACTTTTTCTTTCTTCTTTTTGTGCTTCAGCCCCAATTTCATTGTGGTAGCAGTGTGGCAATGGGGTCCAGTAGGAAGCTGAAACTCTGAGGGAGGAAAACCTTCTCCAAATGGAGCGACTGTGGTTCAAGAGAATGGGGTGAACCCCTATTGTTCATTTCTGCCACCACTTAGCCCCAGACGAAGATATTTGTAGCAAATACACCATACAGTGAATTAAGTAAACCCCCAGTTTTCTGTCTGAAGAACCAAAGAGGGGATTCTCGGGGATCTGGAAAGTATCAGGGGTGTTTTGGAGATGGAGGAACTTGGGAAAACAACCTTTCAAAGTTGTTCGTGAACTCGTTGGTGCAACCTGGGGCCCATGCATGGATCTGACCCTTAACAGCACACACAGGCTTTGAGGACTAAACAATGGGACAGAGCACCACCCAAGTTTCAGACTGACCATGGCGTGTCACACGTGAGACAGAACCAAATAGCATAACAAAGGTTTTGAGAACTGACACAGGGGTCCCAAGCCACAAACAATGGTCAGAACTCACAGTCCGAACTCAAATGGGCTATCTGATAAAAATATCAACATTCACCATAAGACTGAAAGACCCAAAGTCTCATAGTATAATACTAGAAGTGTCCAGGATATGATTCAAAATTACTTGGCAAATGAAGAACCAAGAAAGTCTCAATTTGCATCAAACAAGAAAATCAATAGATGTCAATTCTGAAGTGACACAGAGATTTTAAAGAAGCTATCATAAAAATGCTCCAAAAAGTAAAGACAAACTATCTTGAAATAAATGAAACAATAGAAAGTCTCAGAAAAGGATGATACAAAGAAAAACCAAACAAAAACTTTACAACTGAAAAATAAAATAACAAAAATAAAAGAATTCTTTTAATGGGTTCAACAGCAGAATAGAGATGCCAGAGGAAACAGTCAGTCAAGAGAGAGGATTCGATCTAAAGAATGAAAACAGAAAATAAATAAACAACTTTAGGGACCCATGGGACCATAATGAAAGTCTTAGCATTCATGTTATTGAAGTTCTAGGGGAAAGGAGAAATTATGATGCAGACAAAATATTTGAAGAAATGACTGAAAAGGGGGCACCTGTGTGCCTCAGTTGGTTAAGCATCTGCCTTCAGCTCAGGTCATGATCCCAGGGTCCTGGGATTGAGTTCCACATAGGGCTTCCTGCTCAGTGGGGAGCCTGCTTCTCTCTCTCTCCCTCTCCTTCTGCTGCTCTTTCACTTTCTCTGGTCTCTTTCAAATAAATAAATAAAATCTTAAAAAAAAAAAAAAAAGGAAAGGAATGACTGAAAAGGTCCCAGATTTAGTGAGGTGTGCAAGCCCACAGATTCAAAAAGCTCAGGGAATCTCAAAGGGGTTAAACTCAAAGAAATCCACACCCAGCCACATCCTAATTAAACTGTGGGGAATCAAAGATCAAAAAAATCTTGAACGCTATCTGAGAAAAACTGTGCATTACTTGTAAGGAAACAGTAATTCAAATATCCTTGCATTTCTCATCAGAAACCATGGAAAAGTGTTTCACATTTTTAAAGTGATGGAAAAAATGGAATGTGAACAAAAATTCTATATCCCACCAAAATATACTTCAGGAATGAAAGTGAAATGAAGACACTTTCAGGTGAAAGAAAACTAAGTATTGGCACTGAACTTGCTGTGCAAGGATTACAGAAAGAATGCCTTCAGGCAGAAAGGAAATGGTATCAAAATGAGATTTGGGGGAAAAAATAAGACTTGCAACATTAGGAATGAAGGAGTAACAGAAACGGAGTAAACATGCGGGCAAATGTAATAGACAGTTCTTCTATTGAGTTTCTTAAAATATATTAGTTGGTTTAAAATGAAAATTATAGGGGCGCCTGGGTGGCTCAGTGGGTTAAAGCCTCTGCCTTCGGCTCAGGTCATGGTCCCAGGGTCCTGGGATCAAGCCCCGCATCAGCCTCTCTGCTCTGCCGGGAGCCTGCCTGCTTCCTCCTCTCTCTGCCTGCCTCTCTGCCTACTTGTGATCTCTGTCTGTCAAATAAAGAAATAAAATCTATTTAAAAAAAAATGAAAAATTTGGGGCGCCTGGGTGGTTCAGTGGGTTAAGTCGCTGCCTTCGGCTCAGGTCATGATCTCGGGGTCCTGGGATCGAGTCCTGCGTCGGGCTCTCTGCTCAGCGGGGAGCCTGCTTCCCTCTCTCTCTCTCTGCCTGCCTCTCTATCTACTTGTGATCTTTCTCTGACAAATAAATAAATAAAATCTTTAAAAAAAATGAAAAATTTAACATTATCTGGCAGTTTTTGATGTCCGTAGATACAATACATAAGACAACTATAACATAAAGGGGAAAGGGGCCTAAGTGATGGTAAGCATCTTATATTCCACTTGACATGGTTAAGATAATGATTCTAAATAGACTAAAAGGGGCACTTGCATGGCTCAGTCAGTTAAGCATCTAAATCTTGATTTCACTCAGGTCTTGATCTCAGGGTAGTGAGTTCAAGCCCCATGTTGGGCATGGAGCCTACTTAGAAATAACTAACAAAATAGACTGAAAATTAAGTATATATTCTATAATTCCTAGAACAAACACTAAAAAATACAAAGAGTAAAAACACAGTAGATAAATTTTTTAGGGGGGGGGCAGAGGAGAGAGAGAGTTTTAAGCAGGCTCCATGCCCAGCATAGAATAGAACCTGAATACCTGAATACCTGAAACTCTATATCTACTGAACAACGCCTCCCTCTTCCTCTCTCTCCTCAGCCCTGGGCAACAATCTTTCTATCTTCTGTTTCCAAGGGTGTGACTGACAGAATACATTTTTTGATCATATGGAATTAAACCAAAAGTCAGTAACAGAAAGAGAGCAAGAAAGTCTTTGAAAGCTTGTAAATGAAACAACAAACATTTTTCTTTTTTTAGATTTTATTTATTTGTTGAGAGAGAGGGATAGAGAGAGTGTGAATGGTAGGGAGGGGGAGAGGGAGAGAGAGAAATAGACACACAGGGCTTGATCCCAGGACCCCAAGATCATGACCTGGGCTGAAGGCAAAGGCTTAACTGACTGGGCCACCCAGGGGCCCCTGAACAACATACTTCTAAGTAGTCCATGGGTCAAAGAGTAAGACTCCAAGGAAACTAGAAACTATTTTCAATTCAACAAAAATGAAAAACAGCGTCTCAAAATTTGTGGGATAAAGTTAGTGCTTAAAGAGAAATTTTTGGCATTATGTTAGAAAAGAGAGGTCTCGAAGTCAATAACCAATGCTTCTACCTTAAGAAACAAGAGAAAAGAAGAGCAAAATACATCCAAAGCAAGCAGAAGGAATGATATAATAAAGACAGCAACAGAAATCAATTAAATTTTTTAAAAAAGAGAAAAATCAATGAAAGCCAGAGCTGGTTATTTGAAAGGATCAGTTAAATTGATAAACAACCTTGGCAAGACAGATCAAGATAAAAAGAGAAGACACAGATCACCAATTCAGGAACGGAAGTGGGGGGATATCACTCCAAATTCTGCAGAAAGTAAAATAATATGGAAATATTATTCATAGCTCTATGCACATAAACTCAACAACTTAGATGAAGGGCACTGATTCCTTAAAGAAGCTCATCTAAGATGAGATATGTAACCTGAATAGTCCTATAGCTATTGAAGAATTTGAATTCAGAGTTTAAAGCCTTCTGGAAAAAAAAAAAAAAGTCTGTGGTGGCTGCGACCACTGAGGGACTGATGCGTGCGTTGCTCAGACCCACGTTCCGCTTTCTCGATGTAACCAACCTGGCCCTCCATTCGAAGGGAGCTATTAATACCCTACCAGCAGTTTTCCGTCATGAAGCTTGTGCCCATTCCTCTAAGCCTGGGTCTGCTGAAATTCTGCCTGTGCTTTCGGACTCAAACCAATATCTTTCATGTTCTTCCCCAGTTGCCTTAGTCCAGCAAGCTGTGTACGTCCTTAGGCACATTACTCTGGTTCCTGATGGAACTGTCTGTCTCCACTTGCCCTGCGGAGGCTTTCACTGAAGATCGCTGGACAAAGCAGCTATAGCAAAACTCCCTGCAAAAATGCTACTGCAGAGACTGTGGGATAAAGTTCCATGTGAAATCTTATTTTTTATAACTCATTACTAGGAACAAAAAAATAATTGGGAAAATCTTTACCTCTTCCTTGGGAACACCTGGCTTACCATACTCATGAGACCAGAGAGCTGACCATGTTTGGCTTTTTGTCCCATCAGCCAGGAAGCCCAGAAACAGTTTTCAAGTGACTCTGTCCCATGTTTATGATTTTTCCCCTTCGGTGTTGATCTTCTACTTGTATTCAGGTTTTATTATTTTGTGGCTTGTGTTTTCATTTTAAAGCCACCTCAAATCCTCAGGGGCCTTGCTCATGGCAGGAGCTTAATAAATACCTGAATAAATGAGCTTCTGTGAAATGCATGTGTTCCTCAGAGCACCGCACCATAAGGGAATTACTTCTCAGATGGCCGCTGTCAATTGGTGAACCAAGAAAGCACTGAGCACCTATGGGGACAGATGTGGCCCATCTTCTGAGCAGCTGTCACGGGATCTAGGTGCACGCATCTTGCTCATGACCGTCCTCACCCATGGAGTGAGGGCTCTCACTTAGCCAGGGCTCTAATGACACATTTAGGTTTATGGGTTTCCTCTAAATAGGGTTGAATCCTATCTCAGAGGCCCACAGGGCTTCTGCCTGGAGCTTGTGAAAGAAAAAGAACCTTTTCCTTTCCCAGGGAAGAGAAGAAGATCCACAAAGCCCCTCAGAATACTCTTTCTTATCTGAAAACTACAACCTGGTGTCATGGCAATCTGCCAGCCTGGTTTGTGGGAATGTCCAAGTTCAAGTTTCATTAATGCTAACACGGTTTAATAGATGCCTTGTTTACTTCTTGGCTCAAGATGCTTCCTTTGCCCCCTTCCCTGACATCGCTGTCATCAACACAATCTCAGCTTCTCATACCACATATGTGTATCAAATCCCTGTGCAAATCACAGAAATCTTAAGTATATACCTTATTTCTAGTCACGAGAAATTTCTAGTGCAAGAGCACTAACTCTAACAAGAGCTCAGGGTTTGTGTTTCCACAACTAAGAATCAGGAAAAGTTGACACACCTCAAAACTGTGTCTCCCATGTCCTCAGGACATTGGTCCTGCTGCTCCCCAAACAAATCTCCACTGAATCTAGACAGAGCATCCTCCTAGAGCCTGAGGGGGGCTCCTCATTCTGCTCCCCCACTGTGCCTTTGCCTGCCTCATTTCCCCTGCCTGGAATGTTCTTCTCCCTGTTGGATCACTCAGTGCATAGCTCTAGGGCCTCACTTGTCTGTCCACCACAATCTCTCTTCTCTGCATCCTTGTTTGTGACTTCACCATAATTGCCTTGAATGGTTATTTGGCTATTTTGAGGTTCTGGAGGGCAGGGATCTAGCTGCTCTTTCCTTCATTTCCCATGTCCTCAGCTGCCAACAGTGCGAGTCACAGAGGTGGCAGTCAGCAAACACCGGTTGAGTGTCTGATAAGCACCCAGTGCCAGGATTTAAAATATACAATTACTAGTTACTAGTCTTTAACCACCAAAGGCAGGCCCTGGGCCTGAGTGCCAAGCTTGCTTGGTGCAGAGTGATGACCAGGGTTGGGGCTACCACTGGACCACAGACCTCCCCAAGTTTCTTTCTTTCTTTCTTTCTTTCTTTCTTTTTTAAAGATTTTATTTATTTATTTGACAGAGAGGTCACAAGTAGGCAGAGAGGCAGGCAGAGAGAGAGGGGGAAGCAGGCTTCTAGCTGAGCAGGGAGCTGGATGTAGGGCTCCATCCCACGACCCTGAGATCATGACCTGAGCCGAAAGCAGAGGCTTAACCCACTGATCCAACCAGGCACCCCATCTCCCCAAGTTTCTAAGAGTCCTCTTGCACTCCCTTACCTCAGCAGCGCAGCTCACTCGGAGGGGGTAGCAGACATTAAGGGTGTAAGGGCCAACTTAGCCAGAGGGAGCCATTTTGTGTTTATGCAATGAACTTAGATTGACCCTGCCCCTTCCAGAGGAACTTACTTGCAAAGCCCAGATACAAGGGCGGGTCAGGCCAGGTGGAGACATCCAATCAGTGGGGTGCACATATATCTACTAGGGTAAATTGAAATTCAATTGGCCACCCGTGTGTGACCTAGCATGACTATGCAGTTTTCTTTGTGTGTTGCTGATCTAGCATGACTGTGCAGTTTTCTCTGTGTATTGCAATCTCATTGGCCACCTGTGTATAGCTAGACTCAACCACCTCTATAAAAGTTAGTCTGTGAGGCTGGGAGGGGTCGCCTCTTTGTAAGAGACGGCCCTGACCTGTTGGTTGATGTTCTCGATGCTTGGTGCGAAATAAAGCTTTGCTTGACCTTCGCTTTGTATCAGTCTTGCTCCTTTGATTACGGACCCTAACAAAGGGCATTCTTCCCAGCTGCCTCTGGGAGGCTTATGGGTTTTACCTGATCTGCATCCCTTTTCTGCAAGAGCACATGTCTTTGCGCAGGAAGAGGCTGTTCAGGGTGACGGCCCCAATCAAGAAGAAGAGCTGCTTCACGGCCTGCCTCACCAGCTCAGGGTCCAGGCCATTCTGACACATGGTGCTGTAGAAGTAGCTCAGCTGCTGCAGGACAGAGGTCATCGTGTAGGAGTCTGTGTCATCTATGCTGGAGGACCGCTTCCGGAAGCCGGTGGGCTTCAGGCCAGAAATGCCCTGCAGGCTCTCGTACTCCAGCATGCCCTGCACTAGAGAGGAGAACACAAGCATGTCTTGCTCACACAGTGGGCACGACCAGAGAACATTTCCCATGGCTCTCCTGAGTCTGTTCCAGGAGGTGGCTCATTTTCTGCAGGAGTTAGCAGTGGACACAGCTGTGATAGGGGAAGTGAGAGGATCAAGGACTGGGGAGCCCCACGAGGAGGAGGTGGAGGGGTGCATGGCTGTTTACAACAGCTTGGAGTCCCTCTTCTTTCAACTTCACAGGAGAGGGAGCAGGTTAACATGATAACTCATGGTCTGGAACCATTTAAAGCCAGAAGTATTTAAATTTAAATTAAATTAAATTAAAATTTAAATTTCAGAAAACTGAAGAAAGTATACAAGAATTTTTTTTTTTTTATTTTTTAGTATACAAGAATTTGAGTGGGATTTTAGGATTTCAAAAATGCCTAGTGATGACCTAGGATTAGCTACATAAGTAGTAGCAGGTCTCCCTAGTCTTATCCTTCAGGGTGAATCACAGTTACAGGCAGGGAACTAAGAACAATGTACTTTTATATAGGTCATCATTTCAAGTAATTAAAAAGAATTAAAAAGTAGACATTTACATAATTGAATTTTCCTGGGTTTAAAATTGTATTCTTTGTCATTGCATTGCTTATACTGGATTTATTTTTTTAATTTTTTATTTTATTTTTTTTTTAAAAAGATTTTATTTATTTATTTGACAGACAGAGATCACAAGTAGGCAGGGAGGCAGGCAGAGAGAGAGGAGGAAGCAGGCTCTCCGCGGAGCAGAGAGCCCGATGCGGGGCTTGATCCCAGGACCCTGGGATCAGGACCTGAGCCAAAGGCAGAGGCTTTAACCCACTGAACCACCCAGGCGCCCATATTTTTTTTTTTTTAAGATTTTATTTATTTATTTGACAGACAGAGGTCACAAGTAGGCAGAGAGGCAGGCAGGGGCGGGGGATGCAGGCTCCCTGCCAAGCAGAGAGCCCAATGTGGGGCTCAATCCCAGGACCCTGGGATTATGACCTGAGCCGAAGGCAGAAGCTTTAAGCCAGAGGCTTTAACTCACTGAGCCACCCAGGTACCCTAGTATACTGGATTATTTTATTATTTTTTAACGATTTTATTTATATATTACAGTGAGAGATAGTGAGAGAGGGAACACAAGCAGGGGAGAGCTGGAGAGGGAGAAGCAGGCTCCCTGCTGAGCAGGAAGCCCAATTTGGGACTCGAACCCAGGACTCTTGGGATCATGGCCTGAGCTGAAGGCAGATGCTTAATGACTGAGCCACCCAGGTGCCCCTGGATTTCTTTTTTTAAGGTCTTAGGGCAACCATAAATATTTTTTGGTCATCAATTCTTTTCTTACCTATTATTGGTTGAATGTTGTTTTCCATTACAACAATGAACCGATGATAGATTCGTATTGCCACATCGCTAAGAATCTGTCTGTATTCTGAGAGGTCAAAATTGGTCAAGCAATTCTTATTCTGATGTGGACTATTAAGCTTCATGAATTCCTGAAAGTAATGTGAGCATATAAATATTAGAATGATACTGACATGTAGGAAATTAAATCACTACCTCTATTAGGGACATTCCAACGAGCGTCTATACTTTAAAACCCAGCGTCTGATTCTATGAAACGAGCTCTGCATGTCTGTGGTACTGCTTATTCTCTATAACTGTTGCCATATTGCCTCCTCACCCTACAAATAGACACCTCCCCCCACCCCCTGCCCTGCACCTATACCATACAGTGCAGAACAAATCCCATGGAAGCTCATCAAAAAAAGACTGCAAAGCCACAAAGGAAACACACACCTGTAAGAGGCCAGGAGATGCAATACAAGAGATTCACGACTTAATTATTATAGAGCATAGATCAACCTGAAATATTTTAAAATGTGTATTAGGGACTAAACATTTATGATGTCGGAGCCCTCTCCTCCAGTGTGGCTCTATTTGAAGACGGAGCCTGTGATCAGGTTATTCAGATCAAATGAGGTCCTTAGTATGAGGCCCTAATCTGATAGGGTTAGTGTCCCTTTAAGAAGAGACACTAGGGGGGTACCTGGGGGACTCAGTCAGTTAAGCATCTGCCTTCAGCTAGGGTCATGATCCCAGAGTCCTGGGATCAAGCCCCATATGGGCTCCCTGGTCAGCAGGAAGCCTGCTTCTCCCTCTCAAGCTCCCCTGTGCTTGTGTTCCCTCTCTCCCTGTCTCTCTGTCATAAATAAATAAAATCTTAAAAAAACCCAAACAAACAAAAGAAGAGACACTAAAAAGCTCAGTCTGTCTTCTTCTACACCTCATGCCCCAAGGAGAGGCTGTGAGAGGGCGCAGCAGTGAGAAGAAGCCATCCACACGCCAGAACAGAGCTCTCGGCAGGAACCAGCCATGCTGGTAGGCTGGTTGAGGGTCAGACTTCGGGCCCCTAGAACTGTGAGAAAGTACATTTGTGTGGTTTAAAAGCCTTCTAGTCTGTGGTTTTTTGTGATAACAGCCCAAACAGATTAATATGATATATTCAACATGTTCAAAGAGGTAAAAGAAAAAGAAAGCATTAAGAAGAGGATATAATAATAAGAGGCAGAGATGAAAAAGAACCATTGAAATAGAAATGAAAATATGGCAATTAAAAAAAATTCAAGCAGGGAAAAGAATGCTTTTACATGGCGGAGAGGGCAAAGGAAGGGTCAAAAGATAAATGGTGTCGAATAATATCCTCTTCCATTAACGTCTCACACATGCCAGTTTGTCTTAAATGGACTGGGCTGTGCCCCCAGCTCCTTCTGGTATTCCTTTTAGTTGGAGATTGGATTATCTTTACTTACTTTTCTTCTTGTTCTATAGTACTAGTAGAGTTACTTTCATATTTTATTTTACTTTTCCTTCATTGGGACAATTAGTTATCCACCTGGAAGAAGGTATAAGGTAATTATCTCACACATCATGGGATAAATAACCACACCAGTTCTGGATAGATAAAAGCATAACTGTGAGCTCTAAATCTGAATTATAGATGTTCAGAAGAAAGTAAGAGAAGTTCATGGTCTCAGGGCAGGGAAGAATTTCCTGAAGACACTAAAACATATGTCATAAAAGAATAGGATTGGTATACCAAAATTCAGAAATTGTGTATAACGGACTCCATAAAAAAATTATAAGACAAACCATGGTTTATCCATGATATGTAAAGATCTCCTACAAATCAGTTAGAAAAAAAATTGCCTCTAAAGAAAATGGAGACTGATGTCAGTAGGCAATTTGAACAGAAACCCAAATGACCAATGAGCATGTGGAGTGACTTCTTTTTTTTAAGATTTTATTTATTTATTTGACAGACAGAGATCACAATTAGGCAGAGAGGCAGGCAGAGAGAGAGAGAGAGAGGAGGAAGCAGGCTTCCCTGTGAGCAGAGAGCCCGACTCAGGGATCGATCCCAGGTTCCCGGGATCATGACCCAAGCCAAAGGCAGAGGCTTTAACCTCCTGAGCCACCCAGGCACCCCTCTTTTTTTTTTTTTAAGAAAAGATTTATTTTATTAAAAGATTTATTTTACTTATTTTAGAGAACATGAGAGCAGGGAAAAGGGCAGAAGGAGAGAGAAAGAAAATCTCCGACAGACTCCCCGTTGAGCATGGAGCCCTACATGGGTTTCATCTCTTAACTCTGAGATCATGATCTGAGTGGAAACCGAGAGTCAGACACTCAACAGACTGAGCTACCCAGGTGCCCCTCCATGGAGTGAGTCCTCACCTCACTAGTGATCAAGTAATTGCAATTTAAGTCAACAAGGTATTATTTTAAACCAATGAGACTGGGAAATAATTAAAACGCGTGTCAATATCAAGTGTTGGTGAAGGGATGACACTGGAAACTTCATACACTGCTGGTGGGACCATTAATGGTACAAACATTTGACAGAGCAGTGAAAACCCTGAAAACTACCTTGTTATTTTAGGTCAGTGACATTTTGGTCTGTGAGGACTTGAAGGTGGAGAATTCCTTTCTGTTGGGAGCAGAGCTGGAATGGCAAAGAATGTACATACAGATTGTGGAGGAATGATCAGAATCCTGCAGAGAAAAGAGCTCCAAAGAAACAGTCATGTTAGTCTAAAGGTTGGATTTTAGAGTCCTGATACTGAAAACTTCAGAATGTCACAACCAGAAACAAACTTAAAAATCATCGTACTTTATTATCATTATTATGCTTTTATTAATTATTTTTATTTTTAAGATTTTATTTATTTGAGAGAAGGGGGAGGGGCAGAGGAGAGAGAGAAGCAGACTCCCTGCTGAACAGGGCTCATTCCAGGACTGAGGGATGGTGACTTAAGCTGAAAGCTTATCTGACTGAACTACCTAGGTGCCCTGTCCTCATTGATTTAAAACTCAAGGAAAACTGAGACGTACTTTCATGCCCAAGGTCCCGGCCTCTTGCTAAGTCTTCTGACTGTGACTTCTGTCTGACCAGTGATGTGAAGCTGACCTCCTGGCTCAGAAGGAATCTGGGAAGCTATCTGGAGCAGAGGCTGCCCCTGGAGCTGGGGATGTCCCCAACTGCTGTGGTGAGCTCTTGCTCACGAGGAAGTTAGAGACCAGCAGTCTGCACAGAACACAGAACAGGCAAGTGTCCCTACCTCTTCTCCACTGTACTGCTTCAGGCAGTTGAGGAAATGACACGTATTGGAAAGCCAAAAAGACAGCATCTCAAAATCATCTACATGTTCCTTTAAAACAAAACAAAACAAACAAAGCAAGAAAGACAAAGTTGGATCTGGTGACTCCTGGTGCCTTTGAGCCAAGATCACATGTATCTTACCAGTTTGGTCAGTTTGTGGCTTTTGATCAGAATGAATTCTTTTTTATTCACCAAAGACTTCACTCAATTTATACTATAATGATAAGTTCTTATGTTTATTTAGCGGGTTCTGGTTTGCAAAGTATTTCTGATGATGAAACCTCCTGGTAAAGCTAAGTCTGGGTCCTTGCTTTCCAGAGCTCACGTTCTGACGGGGAAGAACATTGTTCGTAACATCACATACGCAGGACATAATTAAATGGGTGCTGAGCTCCTGTACAGTGGTCCTAGACTGGACTCCAAACGCTCAGGGGATGCAAGGACGCTGGTGAAAGAGGGCAGCTGAGAAAGTCTCCTACGAGCGGGGAGAATGCTGTCCTTGAAGGAAAGGGCTGAGGGATAAGAGCTCAGAATTGAGGACTCTGCTGTGGAGAGTAGCTCTGCTTGTGGGGCAGCGGGAAGAGGCACAGAGAAGGTAAAGAGGTACCATGGTCAGAGGTAAGCGGGAAACTGGGAAAGTCCCGGCATTTGAAGGACAAAGTAGGAGTGTTTCGGAGAGGAGGGCCTAATGGTTCTATCTGCCAGAGGAGGATAAAAAAGAAGGGAAAACCATTGGATTTAGTAAGAGGAATCATTGTGATCTTTCTGTGGAGTGACAGGAGCAGAAGCCAGACTGCAGGAACCGGGGGAGCCTGCTAGTGTGAGCACGTCGGCAGTCGGGGTGGAGGTGGATGGAAAGGCATAGAGACTGTGGGGTATGTGGGCAGGTCCTGGCCACTCACAAAGGCAGAGGCCAGGGAGTCACTGGGGAAACGGAGACGGGAGATGCTGGTGGGAAAGGATTTATACTCTTCATGCCTACATCTTTTAGTTTCTAAATATTTAAATATTCCAGAGCAGCAAAATGAGGCAAATACTGTGTGCCTATAGCCTAGAAATGCACGTGTGCTCTAAAACCCATGGGTGCCCCTTCCAAGAGCCCTCTGGTGGCTCTTGTGAATATAGCGACCAGAAAGCACTCAACAACAGCCAAGTGTTAATTCTCTACTCCTAACTCCTGCTGAATGATGAATCCTCTCAGCGGGGCAATCTCACCCCTGAGTGAGTAGAGGTGATGGGGGTGGTGGTTACCAGGTTGTAGCCTTGGAGGTAAGGCCTTGAGGTCTATGTGCTGATCTTTAGCCTTGGGGATCCCTAACCGAACTTGTCTTTTCCAAACAGCTTGGCTTGTTTCCTTGGGCGGGCCTCAGACTTGTCTGAGGAATCCCGTGGCTCACCGAAGACGAGAGGTAAAGGATGGCCCAACAACGAATCCTTAAAGTATTCTTAAAGTAACCAAAATACCAAGGGCCAATGTCAAAGGCATTTCCTACCTTAACCACCTGCTTGATGCCATTGATGGTGCTGTTCATGAGGGACTTGACCATGCCAGCATCGTTCCGAGAGTCCGCGTAGCGCACACACATGAACAGGATGTGAGCCGGCAGCCCTGGGATCATGTTCACCACCACGCCGCGCGGCTTCAAGTCTGGAACAGACAGAGCTGATGAGGACTACGGCTGATAGTCAGCTCTCCCCATCAACTCTCCCCATACGGCCCAGGCCTTGTTTGCTTTTCTGTACTTGATACAGTGCCTGAATGCATGAGGAATTCAGTCTGGCAAAAATATACAGGTACCACCTGTTCCTCTTACTTCTCATTTGCCAAGTACTTTCTCTTTTTTAAAAGGCTGAAATTCAGACAGAATTTTTGCTTCTCCCTGGCCTGGAGACGTAGACTTCAGACCTCCAGTGTAAGGGAGGAGCCCCACGTCCACATCCCCGACTCCAGCCTCTAATGAGGAGGGTGGGATATGATCTCAGTGACTACATGCACCCCTTGAATCGGGAAAATAGACACACAATAATCCTGCAGAGAAAGCCTTGCTGGCCTTGAGCAGAAGAGAATGGCAGGGGGAGAGAGGGGAGAGTAAAGGGAAGAGAGAAACTTTATAGAATGAACTCAGGTAAGCAAACAAGAACCTCCCCATGGCTGCATTAAGACAGGGAACAAAGAGGCCCCACAGCTGTGCACCTTTGAGGGTAGAAAGGAAAGGGTCCCGGGGCTCATGTGCTCTGTGCGGGGATGGGGGTGTCACTTAGAAGAGGAAGTTAGGCTACACGTCAGTTTTCTACTTTAAGATCTTGAGATCAGCTGATAGAAAGAAAGTCAGCTTTTCTCCCTCCCACTGGAAAACCATGTGATTTTCATGGTGAAGACAGTCTATTAAGATTGGTTCTAAGACCACCAGCCCTTGAGTATGTATGCTGGCATATTCCTGTAACAGAGGTGTGGCTGGGAAGCCCACATCACATTGCCTGCAAATAAAATTCTCAGTGGAAATCAAAAGGAACAGGGAGCCACAGTTACTTCCACCATAGTTCCTGCACTAAGACACAAAAATAAGAGGCTGGGTCTTTTATCTGGGTACTATGATTAGACTTTGGAAGGGGTAAGGGCAGCACTTCTTAACTGAGGGTAATTCTGGCTCCCTTGGGATGTTTGGCAATGTCTGGAGATGTTTTTATTGTCATGACTAGGGGCTGTTACTGGTTTCCAGAGGCTAGAAGTCAAGGAGCCTACTTAATATCCTACAGTGCACAGTCCCCCACAACAACGACCAATTATCTGGTTGCCAGTGTGGAGGTTGAAAAACCCTGGGCTAGGAGAAGCAGCGGTCCCCACTCAGGATGGGAGCAATGAGTGACAGAGCAGACATTCAGAGTTCCAGGTGTCACTACCAAGAATGAGGTTTTGGATGAGCTTGTCCTCATCTTCCGTCTTGTACTCCAGCATTCCAAGGTACTCCCTGGGTCCTGAGGACAAGTGGCCATCATTGCCTACAGGCAGAGGCAAACAATCAGTTAGAGTCACAGAAACAACTTCTACCGGCTTTATAAAGAGCCTAGTCTGTCTCTCTCCACCCCATTCTGACTGGCTGGCACATGAACACGTGTGGCTTTCAGATAAATGAAACTTGACTAATCCTGAAGAACTCCTCTGGTAGTGAGTCATGTCTGCGAGTCTATCCATGAGTATTGCTGCTGCTGGGAAGCTGGAGTTATCCTTGAAGAGAGCCTCACGAGAGCCAGCATGAATCCAGCACCATGCGGATAAGACAGCCAACCAAGATATTGCTTCTCTCTTTAAGACACTGATGCCACAGTCAAGAAAACAAGATTCATGGAACAGTTGGTGAGCAAAGTACCAAACTGCATGACTCCAAGGGGATCTGTATTAGTTTCCGATGTGCTGTAACAATTTACCACAAAGTTAGTGGCTTAAAATACCACACATTTTCCCAGAAGACTGAAATGGACCTCCCCTGTAGGACTGAAATCAAAGTGTCCGCAGAGCTGAGTTCTGAAAGCTCTTGGGGAGAATCCATTTCGTACCTTTCTCAGTTTCCAGAGGCTACACCCCCCAGCTTATGGCCGTAACACTCTGACTTCTGCTTCCGTCACCATGTCCCCCTCTCTCTCTGCTTCCATTATCATATCACCTTCTTTCACTCTGGCATTCCTGCCGCCCTCTTATAAGGTCTCTTGTGATTGTACTGGGTCCCCCTAGATAACCCAGGGTAATCTGCCCATTGCAAGATCCTTAATTTAATCACTTAATTAAAAATCCCCTTTGCCATTTAAGTAACACAGTCACAGGTCCTGGGGGGTTGAAATGTGGACATCTTTGGGTGGGCCAGAGTCTGCCCTCTGGTTGCCAAAGATTCATGTCCATTCTGAGAGGAGACATGATGACAGAAACAGAGGTTAGAGAGTCAGAAAGATTTTGAAGATGCTATGCTGTTGAATTTGAAGATGGAGGAAAGGACCCACAAACCAAGAAATCTGGGTGGCCTCCAAAAGCTGAAAAG
Organism: Meles meles; assembly: GCF_922984935.1. Taxonomy (NCBI): domain Eukaryota; kingdom Metazoa; phylum Chordata; class Mammalia; order Carnivora; family Mustelidae; genus Meles; species Meles meles. Next base: position 74,799,772 of record NC_060071.1, read on the forward strand.
GCAAGGGAAAAGCTCAGTGGTTTGGGCCGCTGCCTTCGGCTCGGGTCGTGGTCTCGGGGTCCTGGGATCGAGTCCCGCATCGGGCTCTCTGCTCAGCGGGGAGCCTGCTTCCCTCTCGCTCTCTCTGACTGCCTCTCTGCCTGCTTGTGGTCTCTCTCTGTCAAATAAATAAATAAAATATTTAAAAAAAAAAAAAAAAAAAAAAAAAAAGACTCGAGAAGGAACATTGCCCTGACGACATATTGATTGTAACTCTCTGAAAACTATTTTGGATTTCTGACCTCTAAAACCCTAAGATGATAAATTTGTGTTGTGTTAAGCCACTAATCTTATGCCAACATGTTACAGCAGCTGTAGGAAATTAATACAGTGGCCAAAAGAATTCTTACAGAAGGAGATGGAACAAATGAAGGAGGTGGCACAGCAGTCAGGCCAAGAAGGATGAGAAGGGTCTGGTGGGTGAAAAAGAGGGTGGTGCAGGTAACAAGTTACCAGAACTTTCTTATTACTGTATGAGAACTTCTCCTGCTAATATACTAGCCCTGTTCCCTTGGAGACTAATCAAAGTAGAATGTCAACTGTCTTACTAAGCAGTACTGTTTATGTTAAGAATGGCGTCTGATTGGTACCCTGCATCTGGACTGGAAGAATAAGAAGGAAGCCGAACGATCCGATAAGCCCATTCTACTCTGGGTATTCTTGAGTGTGGTGACTTGTATCTGGGCATGTTCCTTGCAGGGACTCTGGCAAATGGCACCGATGGAGCATTCAGAAGATGTTGCCTTCCTACCAAGAGTCATGTGGCCGAGCCTAGAAACAGATGCTACAGCCTGCTAGGCCCTCAGGTGACAGGGTCCCTGCTGACGACTTAATGGCCCTCAGAGCCAGAGCCCTAGAGCTAAGTTGCTCCTGCATTCTTGACTCTCAGAAACTCTGCGTTGCTATGTGTGTGTTGTTTAAAGTTCCTAAATTTGGGGATAAGTTTGTTGTATGACAACAGATAACTAATACAGGAAGGGAAGCTAATGTACTCCACTTTATCCCCACGGAACTGGAGGAGGTAGTGGAAAGGCAAAGGAGGTAGTTTTGGAGGCAAAGCGGGGCCGGGACTCAGGAACAGAAGTGAGGAGTGGGAGGTGGATTTTGGAAATCCTTGTGTTGAGATGGTAGTTCATTCATTCTTTCCAACAACAGGGACACAATGGGGCCTTGGGAAGGGCAGACATGGTCCCTGCCCTCATGGGGCAGAATAACATTTATCATTAATGATTGAAGGAGAAAGATCCTCATTTTGGTGGTGGGTATTTTGAGACTGAGGTGAGAGTGGGGAAAATAACTGTAAAGGAGATCTTAAAGAAATGAATAGAGAAAAAGGAACAGACAGTTAGAGATACAGCCTTCACTATCCAGGTTGGGAGGAAGAGGAAGCAATATGGAACCAGGATCAAGAGTGCAGAAGAGAGAAGTCAGAAAAGTTCAGTGACTCAGAAGCAGACGGAAGGTTGTGAGGGCATTCGAAGTGAGAAGTTTGGTCAATGTTCAGGACTCCTGTCAGCTTCTTAATTCTCTACTTCTTTCTTGTAACAAAAATAGAGGTATTGATCCTACGTAACTGGGAGAGGAAGAGAATTTCAAAGCAGTTATATTGGAAACTTGTTCACAGTTTCATTTCTACTGGGGAAGAGTTAATAGCAGATGAGGTTAGAAGTATTCATTACGGGGTGTCCCTTACAATTCCATGAGGGCATCTGCAATTATCTGAGGGCTGATGAGCTATCCTCTGACCCAAAGGATCTTTGCATTGGCCCATCATTGAGTCCCAACCTGCTCCCTCACAAACCGTCCTCGGTGAGAATCGTTCCTTCGCCTCTCAAAGACTCTGGACCACTTCAGGAAACAAACAATGCTTGTTGACCTTATCTGATAGTTCAAAAGGCAGGAAAGGGAATGTTATTTTTCCTACCCTTTTCAATCGTCTTGGTTAGAGCCTTGACTTGATCTTGTAGCTTTTTAATCACTCTGTCCTTCATGTCTAACTCTTCTTCAAGATCCTACAGAAATCAAAAGAAACAAAGACATTCGCTTAGAAGCATTTTAATCTGTGTTCTGGTAACAGCTTCATTAACATACCACCCACTTCACTTTGAAGGACACATCGGTTGTTTTCTAAAGTCAGCTAGACAACCATCACCATCATCTCATTCTGGAACATTTTGGTCACATCACAAAGAAACGTGTAACTTGTTCCCCTAGTCCCTTCCAGTCCTTGGCAATCACTGATCTACTTTCTGACTCTGTATTATTGGCCTCTTCTGGACGCTTAACATAAGTGCAATCATAAAATGTGTGCCCTTTTGTGTCTGGCTTCTTTCACTTAGCATACCGTGTTCAAGTTTTATCAGTTTCAAGTATGTATCAGCCCTTCATTCCTTTTTGTGGCTGAATAATATTCCAGTGTAGAGATAAGGCATATTTATCTTGATCTCTTTTTCCCTTAATGAAGTAACGTCCATAATAAAGAATTGAAAAATACAAATGTGTGAAAACAGGTTCTCTGGATATCAGAAACTTGAGCCAGAAAAATTGTAGAGATTTGGGTCCTGGCATTGCGTTTCCTTCCTGATAAGGGGATGCCCTTGCCCATGCAGAATTTGGCTCAGGAACCAGTGGAGTCCTGGATGCCTACAGATATTTCTTAGAAAGGACAGAGTGTGTAGGTTCTTCCTGAATTCTGAGGGTTTTGGCTCAGAAAGGATCAGGTTTCTGAGATCCAGCAGTACCTGGCACTCAGTCACTACAGCCGAGGGGCCCCTGGAGAGTCTCGGCACCAAGAGAAAATGCTGTTTCTACGCTGTGACCACCTCTCCCCTGCTATGGTTCTGGGTCTCCGGCTAAACATGTTAGGAACTTTTTCTGGCCTCACAAGTGGGGGTGTGGGTACAGTTTCCTCCCTCCTGTTTCAGTCCATCCTAAGATGCTTCTAATAATAACAGTCACTAGTTGATGAGAACCAGGAGGAAACCACTGTTCATGTTTTGATTTATTTCATTCCTTTCTTTTGTTCTAATATGGCACATACACATTTTATGAAATTGGGGTCATACTGCATATAAAGTTTTAAATTCTGTATTTTTCTCTCATTATACTGAAGACACTTTCCCATGTCATTGGCCATATATGCCAACTGTCATTTTAATACCTGTCATATGATACACAAGAATTTATTCTATCCACTATTGTTGGATATACAACCTTTTGCTATAATTAATAACATTATGATGAACACTCTGAAAAAAATCTTTATTCACATATCTAATTACTTAGGATAGTAAGATATTAGAAATTGCATGACTGAGTCAAAAAGAATGTGATTCCCAAGGTTCATGATACTTGCTTCCAAATCACCCCTGAGAAAGTTGATGCCTATTTCTGTTCCTGGAAATCATGTGTGAGGGTACCCTGCAAGGCGTTTCCAGCAGCCCCGTAAGATCTCTATTACTTGAGGGGCAACAATAACATCTAGTTTTAATTTTTCATTTCTTTGATAAATAGTGAGATGAACACTAAAAGTTTTTTTTCCCCTTCTTTAAATTTTAAATTTTTTTTTTTAATTTTATTTATTCAACAGAGAGAAATCACAACTAGCAGAGAGGCAGGCAGAGAGAGAGGAGGAAGCAAGCTCTCCACGGAGCAGAGAGCCCGACGTGGGGCTCGATCCCAGGACGCTGGGATCATGACCTGAGCCGAAAGCAGAGGCTTTAACCCACTGAGCCACCCAGGTGCCCCTTTTCCCCTTCTTTAAATAAGGATTTTTCTTTGACTCAAAAGTCATGTCTTGGGCCAAATAGTGTCTCCTCAAAAAATTCATGTCTACTTAGAACCCCAGAACATAACCTTATTGAGAAACAAAGTCTTCACAGTCGCAATTAAACTGAGGATCAATATGAGGTCATCTAGATTAGGGTGGGTCCTAAATCCAGTGAGATTCTCCTTCTAATAGAAAAGGACACAGAGAGATACAGCCGTATGAAGGCTCAGGCAGAGTTCGGAATTACGCTGCCCCAAACCCAGGAATGCTGGGAGCCACCACCAGCGGGAAGATGCAAGGCGGGATTCTCCCCTAGAGATTTTGGAGGAGCACGGCCCTGTTTCACCTTGAATGGGACTTGTGCCCTTCACAACCGTGAGAACAAATTTTTGGTGTTTTAAGCAAGCCAATTTGTGCTAATCTGTTATGGCAGCTCTAGGAAACTAATACGGTGAAGTCCCTTTGTGGGCAAAACCCACCCCATTATACAGAAATTACATTCTGTTGTTGTATATGAATACAACACCGAGGTTACTCACTGGCTCGGGCATACGCGGTTGGAGGGAAAGTGCAGCTGTGGGCGTTCCCTGGCTCTGTGCACCCTGGCCAGGCCCTGCCTGGGAACAAAGCCAGGCACACAGAGGGCTCCTGAGGAGGCGTGCTGAGTGGGCTTCACTGCCCCCCTCTGACGCTGGAGCATCCGAAACAAACTCCTACAAACCCCACACAGCTCAGGGGCTGAGCTGCATGCCCACAGGGAGGGAGTGGACGTTCACGTGGGGCAAAACACGCAGCACCCACGACCCCCCACCTGCCCTCTCCCTGACTACCGGCTCCGGCTCCAGCTCCGGCTCCGGCCCCGGCTCTGGCTCCAGCCCCAGGGACGCGGGCTCCGGCGTGGAAGGCAGGACCACCTCCCCCCAAAGCTCAGCAGCCAGTTGCTTATCTGCCATGACCTGAGGAGGTTTCTGAGAAAGTTGTACCCCCCTCAGAAAAAGACGGTCATCATCTAGGTTCCCGGACTGGAATCTGTTACTTTCTGTTAAATGGTAAGCTCTGTGGATTCCTTTGGATATAATTACTCATCAAAGTTAAATCCTGATCCTGCAAAATAGGGTTTGACCCTATTGCGGTTTTCCTGTGAGACAAGAAATGGGGGGACCCTGACAACAGGGTGCGGGGCCTGTGGGTCTGTCCAGGCTGCCGACCACTGCCTGGGAGCCCTTCCCGGGTCACAGTCTTGGAGGCTGCCAGGCCAGGAAGGGGCCTGAGCATGTCCACCTCCCAGGAAAGCACCCCATCTGCCACTACGGTGCTTCCTAGTCCTGTGGGTTTCACATATCAATCACATCTCCAGAGAATTGCTGGGGACTGACTGAGAGTTCCCTAATTTGATGAAGACTTGAACAATTTAAAACGTTTGCCATCTACCATCATGATCATTTCATAGAGGAACATTTGGCTTGAAAAACTGCAGGGAGGGCATACCCCCAAACCAAGCGTGGCCCTTTAATGGGGGAAAAGCTTGCTGTAGACCAGAACATCGTCATCTCAGATGGTTGCCATCATCTCTCCTCTTATTGTCCCTTTACTCTATTGAACACTTTCCTGGTGTGGCCCATGAAAGTCCCCAAGGCTCCCTAGCAGAAGCCCACAACTCAGAGACCACCCATGTGCTGAGGTAAGGACACAGAGTGCTCTGACGGAAGTGGCTTTTAGTCTGTAGTTGTTCACCATGTGCTTTAGGTGGCATGTCCCCCCCCCCCCCCCCTTCAGTGACATCTGCACACACTCCTTTATCAACAAGCTGGGAGAATTCTCACTCTGTTTTCCATAGTTAGACGAGACGCTTCCTGCCGGAAGGTACTCCTGACTTCACTCTCAGTTTCAAATTGTTTCTTCAAGTGCTCGCTGGCCTCCTGCATTTCTTGAATCTTACTGATCAGCTTCTCTTTCTCTTTGGTGTGCATTTCATTTTGGGCCTCTAGGGTCCTGAGAAAAAGATAAAGGCAATTTTGGCATCAGTTTGACCGTCATGGAGCAGTCACTCATTGTTATAGCACACACTGATTATTTCCAAAGACAGAAAAATACTTGGGCCTGTTGATGTGTAGAGTGAATGGTACCTGAATAGGAATGTCTTTGAGGTGGGGGTGGGGTGGGGGTGGGGTCAGGGCTGGCTGGGTATGGCTGGGGCCCACGGTTGCCCCAGTCTCCTTAACTTGATAAGAGATTCCTGCCTCCACTCTGCCAAAGGATGCTGACGGCCGCCCCAGGACACCCACATCCACTCACCCCCTTATGACCAAAAGTCCAGTGATTAGGTCCTATGTGAATGGTCTGGCGGCCAGACCCTCAAAAACCCAGGGAGAAGAGAAGTAGAGATCCAAGACTGTGTCTTGCCACTTTCCTACTATTTGGGACCCTCATTTCACCACCATCCTACCAATAAAGTCACATGACTAAAATGCTCCCTAGGACATAGGGCACCCGCGTTCGGCTCTGAAAGGTAAGTATGTCAGCCTGTTGGCGGCAAAACATTTCCCCCCCGCAAGGCTCTGCCTCAGCACCAGGCCCTCGGCTGGTCAATGTGCACATCTTGGGGGGATTCTCTGCAAAGACTCTCTGCCACATGGATTTCAAGGCTGGAAAATCTGTTCTCTCCCAGACAACTTTTTTCAGCAGTTTTTTGAACAGATAATCCATGTCCTAAGGGCATAAAATGTGAAAATTATGTCCCCACCGCTGGGCACCAGCCATCCGGTTACCCTCCCTGGAACAAGCCATGTCTTGATTCCTGTATGTTCTCCCAGGTGTGTTTGTGTGTGTGTATGTGTGTGGTGTGTACATATGTGTTTCTTTCCTTCACATCTGAATGGTAATAGATCATCTACCTTAATTAGCACTTTGCTTTTTTGGCTTAATAACATATCTTGGTTTCTCCCACAATTTCAGAAAAGAAAGCATTGCGTGAGCATGAGCTTGAAGAGCATACACGTTACCACTTACTTTCTTTGTGTTCCTTCCTCTTCTCGATTGCGGTTCAACTGATTAGACAATTCTTCCAGCTTGCCTGTAGCGGGAAGAACTGTCTTGACTTTGGGGTCCACATCACGTTTTGATTTACATTGGGTCTTGCTTTGAAACAGTCCTAAGCTGTTTCCTGCTTGAGATTAGGTTTTGTTTGGTCTGAACAATGTTTTAAAATTTTCAAAGCCATTATTCCAAAATTGTGATATTCCACATCAAAATCTGGCTTTCTGGCTTTTCTTTAAAGATAGGGATATCAAGCGACACTGGGGCCAGTATTCCCACGTGGCAACAATCAACGGAGCTTGGAGGCCACCGCACCTCTACATGCCAAGCCCCTTACAGTCCCTTCCACTCAGCCCACTTCTCACATTATGTCACCTGGTTGGGCCCCTGGAGGACCAGAGTTTGAGATGCTGGGGTACAATGACTTCTCTGTCATTTCCTGGACACAGGAATCCATTTTCTAGAAGCAGTTTCATGACAGTTTCAGTTACCTTTCATGCTTTCCGTTTGTTCATTCAGGCGGATTTCCAGATCTTGCTTCTGTTTCTCCAGTTCTGAAATCTGCTGTTTAAAGTCTGGGATCATCTTTAGAGAAGAATTAGGAATATTTGAATATGAAACGCTTTTGTCTGTGAGCTTCAAAATCTCAGAGCTTCTCGGAAGCAAACTAGACCATGTAGGTGTCTAACCCCAGAGAGCAGATGTTGGGTTCGGCTGTGTAGGAGGGCCAGTCAAGGCATTAGCCTGGTTTGGCATTACGATTTTTTACCTCAAGATCTAGAGAGTCACAAGCAACACCAGCGTGTCTGGAGGGAGTGGCTTTCACACAGCTATACCTGTGATGTCGCCGGGCTCTCCTGGGGGAAAAGGAAGTACACTGTCTGGGAGACCGTGTGGGGGCTCTGCTGTGGTGAGCCAGCCTCTTCGGTCCAGGCCCAGAAAGGTCATATCCTCATCTAGGAACACGAAAATCATCTCAAAGAGATCCCCCTGCGCCCTGTGAATTCTAGGTGGGGTACTGCTCTGTTAGTGGAGGTCTGGAATGATTCAGTATGTTTCATGATCCTCTGTCCTTGTCTGTCTGTGTATTTCTATAAATGTCACTCACATCCACCCTCAGTCAGGTAAATAGTTTTTCTGTCATCCAAGTGTGTGAAAACATGTGTATCTCTGAAGTACATGTGAAGAATACTGGTTTGTGCATTTGGATGCATGTTCCGCACTGTTCCTCAGTAAAGGTTCATCCGAAGAACAAACAAAGACATGAAGGCCCTTAATCACTGCTGCACACATCTGCTGTGCCCAGAGCCACATCTCACTGGTGGCACAGCCCGGAGATGTCCTAATACTCTCAGGTTAGGCAGAAGAGAAGGAAACAGTAAGAAAGCTGAGACAGGGTAGCCTAAGAGGTGGGTTCTTAGGAAAGTGTGGTATCCTGGAAGGCAGCAGAACAAACAGCAGGGAGGAAGACGGAGTGATTAACATCACCCAATGTTGCTGAGAGATAAGATGGGAGTGAAAAGGAACACTTTGGGCTCAGCCGTGTGCAGGTAGCGTTGGCCAGTGGTGGGGGCTTAGGACAGAATGGCGTGGCTGTGGGGGAGTTGGGAAGTGAGTGCAGAAATCCGTTAGGTGGCCACTGAGAAGCCTGGCCGGCTCCCCCCAGAGAAATGGGGTGGTGGCTACAGGCGATGTGGGGTTAAGAAAAGGATGTTCTTTGAGTCAGGAGATTCCTCCAGGATTTCTCCAGGGCTGAGGCATGGATGAGACAAACACTGGGGGAGGGGGAAAACAGGTGTCATGGAAGAGAGAAGTCCTTGAGAAAATGAGATGAGAACACAAACAGAGGGACAGACCTGAACACATGCCCCACTCCAGAGTCATCCCTCTACCTTAGCGTTTTTTTGTCACTTTCCAAGAGTTTAGGGCTAGACTTAAACAGATTTGAAAATACAGGCGCACATCACAGAATTGGGACCCATCCCCTGGTAAATAAACCCACTCTCAAATCAAAGTGCTCTCCAGCCCAGGGTAATTTGATAGTTGTATCTTTGGACCCAGCTATTTCACTCCTAGAAAACGTAATTCTGATCCATCGTTTACTGCCAAGAAACTGAATTTTATTCCACTGTCAAATGACATCTCTAGAGTAATGGCCAACCCCGGGCCCACGGCTAAGCCCGTACCATGTTCTCTGATGTTAGCCTAGTAACTTCATGACGGATACTTTCATTGATGTCAGTCTCTTCTCTAAATAATTTCTGCAGGTGGTTGATCTCTTGACTTAGGTGCACCACTTTGAAGTTCAAAGCTTCGATCTCCTTTTCATAGGAGTCCTTCTGGGACTGAAAATGGCTCTCCAACACGCTGTCGGAGGAGAGGGGGCAAGAAGTGAACCACATGGTCTTTGTTCTGCTGGGCTGCTGACCGTGAGCATGCACGTGCGCAGCAGTTAGGAAAATTCACAGTGAGCGCCATGCTAAGGACACAAAGTTTATGTGTACGCACATAGTGACAGGCTACGGAATTTGGTACGGAGAATTATAAAATCCTTCTAGCCAGTTAGGAAGCATTATGTGGCATTAGTATGCAGTTAACGGTAAAAAAATTTTAGACATTATTAAAATTACATGTTATTCGTTTAAGAATATGTTTGGTATGCAACGATAATAAATATTCATTAAGTATGCATGTGTCAGACTCAGAATGTACAGCACCAACAGTGAACCCCGACGTAAACTACCGACTCAGGGTGATAATGATGGATCAATGTAAGTTCATCAAGTTTAACAAACGTACCACTCTGGTGGGGATTACCAACACTGGTGTTGTGGGGGAGGGGAGGGAAATCTCTGAGAAATCTCTGTACTTTCTGCTAAATTTTACCATGGACCTGAAATTGCTTTAAAAGATAAAGTTTGTGGGGCACCTGGGTGGGTCATTGAGTTAAAGCCTCTGCCTTCAGCTCAGGTCATGATCTCAGGGTCCTGGGATTGAGTCCCACATCAGGCTCCCTGCTTAGCAGGGAGCCTGCTTCCCCCCGTCTCTCTCTACCTACCTCTCTGTCTACTTGTGATTTCTTTCTGTCAAATAAATAAAAATAAAAATAAATAAATGATAAAGTTTGCAAATAAAAGATTACAGCAAACATCTAAATTTAAACATAGTTATATCTCTATAGCAACACTGGCTAACTTCTTTGATATCATCAGTTTTCCCTGTACAGATTACAGGTTTTACGACTCAGGAGTTTATCCTATAAAAAGATTGTTTTTCATTATTAAGCTCATTACTTAATTCTTGAAATATTTTCAGTGATTATTAGATCATCCCACTACAAGGAATTTCCTTTGTGTTGAATCTGTGGAAGGTAAACTTTTGACTTTCTAATATTTATTATCTCTGAAAATCAAAAAGAACTCTGGGGGAGTTTCTTACTGTGTTGCTTTCTTTAGTCCTTCATAAGCAAACCAAAGTTCTCCATCCTCATTTAAATGTTCCAAATCTTCCAACGAGAGCCTGGAAAATAAGGGGAGTAAGAAAATCAATCATCTCACTCATGTGCAAAATGATTCTAAAAGTTTGGTAACGCAAAAATGATTACCTGCTTCTAACATCTTCAATGTCATAACTTTCAAGAAGTTGTTTGGTGATCTCGGACATCTTTTCTGAGAGGAGAAGGCAGAGCTGGTATAAATGACATTTCTGCATGATTTCTCTTCTCCCATTCCCTTTTTTAGTCCTACTCTTCTAGATTTCACACAACTAACCATACCATCAGCTAACTTAGCAGCTGTTCAACCAATCAACTAACCAATCTACCAGCTATGACGTCAACCAGCTATTCAACCTGCCACATGTCCAACCAACCAGCAAACCAATCAGGCTCATACCAAAGGATACATTTCCTTAGCGGTGACGCCCGTGATAAACTGGGTCTGTGCCTGTGGGCTCCGTGACTCTTACTTTTCTTACCTCTCATTTCCCGTTTCTGCGACTGAACGTGTTTCTCCACATCTATCTTCTGTGTCTGAAGTAGCTCTATCTCCTTTTCAAACTCAGAGATTGTCTGTATCACGGCAGTGACCATACCGGGTGAAGAAGAAATAGCTATTACGGCTTATGCCAGACAAAGAGAATACTAATATGTTATCGTTCATCTACCCAAGCCAGCCTCACCCAACTAGCGTCTTGTTAAATCATCACTGCCTACACAGTGTGGCCTTGAAGTAGTTTCACTGCTCAAAATATGGCTACTTATTCCCAGATGTAGTCAGTTGTAGCAATAGAAGTGGTTTCCTTACCACATAATTGGGAAAATAGCTCCTTACTTCAAGGTTGGGCTGGGCTGGCCTGGAAGAGGGGCCTTCCCCTGGAAGGGGGCCCAAGAGGAGTAAAACCTAAGGGGCTAAATTCTTTCACTGTTACGATGAACTCTTGGGGCAGAGCCAAGTGTACCCAGGAGGCTGGGAGTTGGCCAAGGAGGAGCACATGTTATGGGGAAGAGGCCGTGTTCTGCCTTTATTACGTTGTGAGGCCAGCCTGAGCAAGGATCACAGGTGTGAGGGATTGTAGCTCTGGGAGATATACAGCAGGAAATAACCCTGCCTTGATATTTTCCTCAGTTTGTCTTAGTATTTAAGGGCCATAGCTCCAGTTTCCTCAGAGGGCGAGGAGGGAGATCCAACTGACATTTACCAATCACTTCACATACATGATCTTTCCCTTATAATAGGCCCTTTGGTGATGGAGTAATAATTTACAGATGAGAAAACTGGGCTGACAGAAGGGAAATGGCATGCTCGGGGCCACACAGGGAAGCTGATGGGGCCCCAGGAACGTCCAATCCAAAAGCCCTGCTTTTGGTAACATTTTGGCAAATGTTCCAAGTCATAGATGTGCTTACTTCCAGACTGATGTTTATTTTCTGTGAAAATCAGATGAATCTTAATATACCACATCAAAGGGTTTGGGCCACATTTCCTACCAAAGAGGAAGTGAGTGACAAATAGTGGGGTCTCATTCAAGGGCAGCCCTATGATGTCCCAAGATGCAGACTAGGCAGAGGACATGACTCCCAGGGATTGACACAAGCCTCGTGTGGCTCCTAAGGGTGAAGCAGTCAGAGCAATACATGGTCTTCCCTGATCCCATGGTCTAAACTCTTCCTTCTCAATGACAGGAAACTGGGACCCAGAGGATGTGGACAGCTCTCTTGTCAAGAGGTGACCCGGATGGGATTCCTATGGTTCTTCTAAGCCATGCGTGGCTATTCCATGACCATTACAGCAAACATTTGCATAATCTTAACAACATTCTACCAACACACATTTCACTTATTTAGTGGAAGCTTAAAAGCTTTCCAAACTCACACTGAAACATTTTGCACTGAAGAATGCAGGGACACTGGGGTATGTGTTTTCTGGTGGGGAAGGAATTCAGTTAAGCCTCTACCATCTAAGCAGGTTTAATCACTGATTTTGTGGATTTTCTGATAACAATTTAAAAGATTCTGATAATAAGGTAATTTAATTTTAAGACAGGTGTTTATAGAACTATAACAACATGATGGAATGTACAAGAAGGGTTCACATCAATTTATCATTTAATCTGGAACTGTTCTCTAGGTCAGCATATTTGAATAACTTCACTTAATTTCAAGAGTTAGAAAGCTGACTTTTAAAATATGAAAGTCAAAGGCAACTTAGGGGTTCCTCCTTAGAAGAACTGAAGGGATCAGGGTCCTTTTGATTTTGGCCTTTATTCAGATGCTCTTAGCTATCTGACCCCACGGGACTGTGGAAATGCCCCCTCCATGCAGCTCACACGGCACAACCAGGGAGCTCATCTGCAGGCAGGAAGCCCCTTCTACCTTTGCCTGCTTTCTCAGTTGGGCCACCTCCCCCTTTAAGCCATCGGAGGTGACCCGTTCTTCCTCTAGCTGGTGCTGCAGGTGCGTTTTCTCCGCTCTGAGAGCTTGAATGTCTTCTTTCAAAGACCAGATCTGCTTCTCATAGTCTTGTGTTTTCAGTTCAAAACTTTTTTCAAGAAGTCTAGACGCCAAAGAAAAGAAATGAGTAATTCAGAATTTCTCTAAAGTCTTTACCATGAATTAGAACAAGACATCATTTTGAAAGTAATGAGAAGAGACTCGGAAAGGAGTCAAGTTAATTAGGATCCACTGTGACAGTTCCAACAGACAATGGCCTTCCTTTTAGCTGCCAGTTTCCTGTCCCCTTACGTTAGGGAAGCTTCTTACACCTTCCCATCTGAGAAATGTAGCTCTACTCTGATCACACAGAGGAGACACAGGATAGGGAGGCTGAACTCCAAGACTCAGCAGCGGCAGGATACTCCATTCCTGAAGCCACCATATTTCCGTGGGGTTCCCTGTGGTCTCTTGGAGGCGTCCCTTCCCTCCTCAAAGACCTTGGCACAGTCTGTCACGCCCTGGCCCCTGCTGCGTTCCAAGGATCCTGGCTAGGTCCTAAATAAGTTAATACAGCCATTTAACACATCAGAGCGCCAGCCCTTCAACATTCTACAATAACCTGCAGCAAATCCAGGTGCCTGAAAGTCCATGGAAACCCAGTTCCTGGGACACCTGTGTGGCTCAGTGGGTTAAGCGTCCACCTTTGGCTCAGGTCATGATCTCAGGGTCTTGGGATTGAGTCCCGCATCGGGCTTCATGTTCAGCGGGGATCCTGCTTCCCCCTCTGCCCCACCCCCTGCTTTTTTCTCTCTCTTTCTCTCTGACAAATAAAATCTTTTAAAAAAAGAAAGAAAGAAAGAAAGAACAAACCCAATTCCTTGTGAGATGATTGCTCTATTAAATATGGGGTGACTGACCAAGAAAATAACCAAAAAGAGACATGACTTAGACCAGCCCAATGTAGCCCAGAGGGTCCAGTCAGAACGGAAGTAGTCCCAAGGGCTCCACGAGTTTATGAAATCATCGCTCTACCGGCCAAGCTCTCATCTCTGCTTGTTTTATGACTGGCTTCTGTAGCACAAAGAGAGAACCCCCAGGAGGAGAATCCCCAGGAGGAGAGTCACATTCCCAGTAGGTTTGTGTTTCATTTCCTTTCACAGATATTAACAAACTTCTTAACTTTGTTCTCAGGTGTTTCAAAAAACCACAGTGCTCCTGAGAGGACAGTAGAGCACTTGTAAAGGAGCCAACTGCAGCCAGACGTCCATGCTGGAAGAATCGCAGACTTGTACCTGTGCGGGCTGGGAGCCACCCACAAGCTGCACGCATCTGGGCACCCCTCAAGGGTTGTGACAGGTCAGTCAGCTGAAAGGACCAGACCATGCTACAGGTGAGAGCTGATGAGGATGGTGAAGAACTTGAAGTGACCTGGCCTCAGCCTGTCTCTCCAAACCCCTTCTCCAAATGATTGCTCCCAAGTGGCCCTAGTGCACAGTGGAGGCCAAAAACTGAGCTTCTTTCCTGGAATTGAGTGTTCACTGACAAATAAAATTTTCAAAGTGAAGAACCCAATCTCCCTGTTCTAAAACTCACATAGGATTGTGAAACATGTAACTGGAAACTCTTGCAGCGCTTGGGTACGTTCCCGCCACTAAGGATTTGGCATCCTGCTCCTTACTAAGACTCAGGTTCTTCTGCAAACCAGGCGGGGAAGGCATATGTCCTTCCCCCCAGCTCCCAGCCTTTCCACCCCCAACTGAAACATGCCAAGGATATTTTCTCTCTCCCCAACACCCTGTCCAAACATCCCTACTTTAAGATCCAAGAGCTCTGAGTTGACTCTCTAAGAGAGGGGAGTGTAGACTGCAGCCTTTGCAGATTAGCAGGGCGTTTGGTACTGAGCTAAGGCAGGTGGGGCTGGTGGACTACAAGGTCAAGGGGACCTGCCTCAACTATTGTGAGGTGACATCCCTTATTGTCTGGGACAAGAGTCAAGTTAACAGACACAACAGACAAGGAGGGAAGCAGGCTTATTTCCTAGACAATAATTCTACTTCTTGGACTTGATGGAAGCTGAAAGGGATGGCCATGTCTGAACTTCTGTCTTAGCCATGAAGGGAAAGTGAGAAATTCCTGGGGGGTCCACCGCCCACCGCTGAAGGATGTGAGACAGGCCTGAAAGGTGCACCCTGGGGGCCTTGGCTCTCACACATCGGAGTCCCTTGCCTCCTATAAATATTCACCTCCCCGCTTTCCTGTATCTGTGACCTGCTATCAGCAAGTCGAGAAGCAGAACATAAAACAGGAGAGAGAGAAGGAAGCAGTAACTTGAAGGCAACCAGATTACATACATTCTCTGTTCTTGCTCTTTTTGCACGTCATCAAAGAGCTGCTTGGTGAGGTCGTCCATCTTTTCTGTGAAGAGAGAACGCCCTTTGAAATATGTCTGCACCCAGTACCTCGAAGGCATCATGTCACCCGTAAGAAAGCGTGGCTGTGAGAACAATCATGGGCTACTTGGGATGAGCAGGACTGAAGATGGGAGGGTAACGGTCACTTGTTATAATTTAGAAATTAGAAATACAGGCAAGAAGGGGAAATAATAATTCTCACAAACTGGTCATGCTGGAAATGTGTGAATAGTTTCATTTATAGTACTTTTTTGGTCTGAGTATTATTTGCTTAAAAAGGCATATTGGCTTTGAGACGATATATATGAATATTAAAAGCACACAGAAACCCTTTGGGAAGGACAATGGTCAGTTTATGATGGGGTTTCAGTCTCGGTACTGTCAATGCTTCAGATTGGAGAATACCTTGTTGCGGAGAGGGGGCCATCCTGTGCGGTGACCGCCCAAACCGTCTCTGACGAGGCCATAAGTCCCCCGACAGGGAGAGGGGAGCCAAAGTGGTTCTCTTGGCTCATCATGGTCATCATTCACGATAACCAAGAAAACAATTAAGTGTCTGTCTTCATCTGGGGAAGAGGAAGTCTGACAAAGCTGCTGTTGCCTTTCTGCACAAGAGTCTCCAACAACAAACGGTAGGTTGAGGCAACACTGGGCAGCCAGAAGTCACGGACATTCTGAAGCCGTGACAGTCCCAGGTTCCCAACATATCCACACACAACAGGCACCTTGAAAACGGGGTAACCCATCAAAGCCTGACATCTCTATCTGTACTTCGTTGATATCCCATCCTTGACTTCTACCTCACTTCTGAATCCTGCCCCAGAGGGGAGCCCCGGGAGGAGGTGATGAAAGCTACCCTGAATTACTTGATTAAAAAAAAAAAAGAAGAAACAAAACAAAAAACCAACAGTATTCAAATGAGGTATCAAATGTCCCTGAATCAAAAGGACTGCCTCAGAATGTCATGATTCAGCCAGAAGATACTAGAAAAATGTTTAAGCTCAAATTTAGAAGCCAGCATATTTGATATAATTTCAATTTTTACTTCACTCACAGAATTGGCTTTCGTTCTGGTGCTTACTAAATTTTAGACCATTTGCCAAGGGGTGAAAAAGCTGCCCGAGCGTGACTTTCTTCCTGGGAGCCATGGATGGTGTCCATGCTGGAATCTCAAAAAGGGGAAACGTGTGGTAACATCCCTTAGTCACAGGTCCCAGGGTAAACGAAGGCTGGTGCTTTTCACACAAGACTGTTCGCCACGTGTAGAGAGACCCATAGGATAAGCACTTTATGAACACTGGGTTTGAAAGTTTTCAGGCACTTTTTAGAAGGAAATATAAAATTATGGACCCCAACATGTCAGTGCTGTCAAATATGTACTTCTCAGGACACACTTGTAGGAATTTAAATGTTCTTAGGGAAAAATCACTTAGAGTTAGAGAAAAGAGCAAAATATACCCAGGAGCTGCATATCGTAATTAAAAAACAGAGGTGGGCAAGCCCTTCCCTCACTCAGGTCTGAGGTTTCCTCAGGTTTGCTCTGACCGCATGCGCCCATCAACACCCACATCATCGGTCCTCAGAGATCTGGTGGACACCACACGTCATCTGGAGCAGGAGGTCACTCCTGGGCTTGGCATCCCCTGAACAGCCTTTCCTGCTCAGCTGGTCAGGACTCAGGGTGTTTATTTCCTCCTCCTGACACGTGTTTCTCCACACCCTGACCTGCACCCCCGGGCTCCTCTGGACCCCGGTGTATCTACTGTCTGCTAGGTTTCCGGTGTGTGCCAGATCCCCAGGCCTGAGCTACCAAGGCCCTGCTGCCCTGTTAGGGCTCACAGGGAAGAGCTCTGGACAGTATAGAGAAGCAAGTGTGGTCATTTCCACCATCTGGATGGGAACCATCAGGTTCCCATTCCCACTGGGATTGAGCAAGTACCTACAGTTAGCCTCTGAGTGAGACAGAGCTAGGCTCAGGGTGGCTGTTTCACGCCCCCAAATGAAAGGAATACCACTGGTTCCAAGGGGCTGTGTCAGAAAGCTCAGGGGGCTACAGCTCAAGGGCTCAGCAGAGCCTTCCCTCACAGCCAGGGCAGGAGCCGGGGGAAGTGACCGCTTACACCAAGTCATACGGACAGATCTGAAATTTGACTACAGACCCTCGGCCAGCAGTAGCATTAATGCAGCGTTACGCTGCCTGTGCATCAGATTGCCATAAATGTTTCAAATGACCCACGTCTGAACCATCCTGGCCGCACCACGCACAGACACCACCTCCTGATGGAAGGGTTCCAGGCTGACAGCCCAGCCACCTGCATTTTGCAAACAGCCCAGGCGGTTCTGAGACAGGGACTGCTGTGCCATCGGGCAAAAGATGGGAATGAAACAGCCGAATCTGTAGGGTAACGTTACCACAGCTTAAATATAGTTGCTCCTTGCCAGGCAAAAAGCATTCTCATTTCACTGGGAATGCATCACAGATTCCTGATTCTGTCTAAAACTCAGTTCACGCCAACAGATATTTCCCGAACGCCTGGACAGGTGAGCATGTGAGAGGATGCCTCGGGCTGCCGTGGGCTCTACCTTTCAGCTCTTCCGTCTTCTCTTGGAGCTGCAGCTCTATTTGCTCCTTTTGTATTTCCAGTTCTGAATTATGCTTCTGAAGCTTCGCCAGTTTCTAGGGAAGGGAAGAAAAAAAGCTTTTTTAAAAACCTCACTTTAAGTTTTGTCACCATAGCCTTTCTTGGTGAAAGGCTGCATTTTATTTTTAATAATTTTACAGTCTTGAGGTCTTTTATTTTCTTTATATTTATCATGCCATGAATTCACAGGGAATGGGTTCCAGCAGTTCGGGCTCCTTTCCATTGGTTCTCACAAAATGTGCTTCTCTGGGTGGAGCAGGCTGACGCTTCAGTTGAACCCAACGACCTTTCTCTTTGGCTTCCTTCTTTTTCTGATCATTTTCCTTTACACGCTTCAGGAAGCTATCTCGGCTCTTTGAATGTTTAATATGCTCAATGTGTACATTAATTCTCTTGGCAAGAATCTTGCCCTTAACTTGTTTGTTTACAACAGTGCCAACAGCATGCTGAGTAACACTGTAGACTCTTCCAGTTTTGCCGTGGTAACATTTGTGGGGCATTCCCTTTTGAACAGTGCCCATTCCCTTGATGTCCACAATATCACCTTTCTTGTAGATTCGCATGTACGTGGCCAAAGGAACAACTCCATGTTTTCTGAAAGGCCTAGAGAACATGTAACGGGTACCCCTCCTCTTTCCCTTTGTGTTGGTCATTTTGGCAAATTACTGGAAGATGGCGGTTCCAGCCGAAAGGCTGCATTTTTGCCCAACCATCCATCTGTCCATTCATCCGTCTGTCCGTCTCAGCTCCTATTGGAGGCTGACAGCCAGTGCCAGCCCGCTGCAAGATGCTACGTTCCATCTCACACAGGGGATCCGTGTGACTTCAAGCCGACACGGTTCTTAACCCGGCCAGGCAATGGCTGAAGTCAAGGAGAAACCACCAAATCCTCCTCAAAGTAAGAAAATGCCTCTATCCTTTTCTGGAAGCTTCTCAACAGCCAAGGTATGCATATATTTAATAGGCTAAAAATAATTTATGATATAAAGCGGAACCACACTTTGAGAGTATTATTACTCGGAAGAATGTGTGATCAGGACAGAAGTTCTATTATCTTAGCTTCTCCTAGTAAAGTATCTGTTGAACCGGCAGCTGGGGCCACTTGGTGCTGATGGCTGCTGATGGGCAGTGCATGCCACGGGAGGGGCCCTGGGGCTCCAGGCTGCCCCGAACCTGGGTGCCGTAGGACTTTGGAAAGTACGGGAGAGTGGAGGGTAATAAATACCACTGCTTCAGAGAACAGCAGCTCACACTTGTGCAGGTCTCCACGGTAGGCACATGGCTAGATGATTTCATCTGACAACTTTATCTTCACAAGGACTCTGTCAGTCCCTTTTTGTTACTCCCATCTTACATCAGAGAGGGTAGGGGACTTGCCCAAGGTTGCCCAACCCGATGGCAACAAAGACGAGATCTGAGCCGGGGACATCTGATCTCTGTCTACTGCTCATTTTACTCGACTACAGAGATGAAAACCTGCCCCAAACTTTGCACTGCTCTTCTGGGGAAGATGCTTCAGGGCATGGTCCAGAAGGACAAGCGATAGGAGACCAAGATCCTCGTGGAAGAGAGGTAAGCATCTAGCCAGAGTTCCTTTGCTTTAAAAGAGCTTTCATCACTTCAAGATAGTTGAAAAAAAAGGAAACCTTATGTTGTATGTCTTGAAGCACGAGCCTCCTCCCCTTCCCCCAGATTCTAGGCCTTTGATCTCCTCTCCCCTCAAAGGTAGACCTCCCTTTGTTGATGGAAGCCAATAGCAAAATCTGATC
This sequence comes from Meles meles, assembly GCF_922984935.1. Taxonomy (NCBI): domain Eukaryota; kingdom Metazoa; phylum Chordata; class Mammalia; order Carnivora; family Mustelidae; genus Meles; species Meles meles. The sequence goes on from NC_060071.1 coordinate 74,819,370, forward strand.
TGTTCTGCAGAAATCTGCTTTGTGGGAAAATGCTGTCCCGTGACCTCTTGCCCAGAAAGACTCGCTTGGAATTCCATAATCACGACCAGCACAGACCTCTTCCGTGGCAGCCTTGTATTTCTTCCCCTTCTCCTCATAACTGTGCCTATGGGCAGCTGCTTTGTCCAGCTCATATTCCAGTTTCTGAATCTTCTCCGTGTCACCGGCCCGAAGAGCGGCAAGGCTGGTCAGCTTCTCCACCAGACCATGGTTCTCTTTGTTCTAGAGGAAAAAACAGCAGATATTTGGGGGTTTATCCAAAATAAAGAAGCAATTCCATTTGCCTCTCACAACATTTAACATGGCGTCTAGATCTATCAGGGGTTTATCTATACTGATCACAGTTTTAAGACTTTGTTTATTTATTTATTTGTAAGAGAGAGAGAGAGCGCACGCACACAAGCAAGCAGAGTGGCAGGCAGAGGCAGAGGGAGAAGCAGGCTTCCTGCCCATCAAGGAGCCTGATGCGGGATTCGATCCCAGGATCCTGGGATCATGACCTGAGCTGAAGGCAGCGGCTTAACCCACTGAGCCACCCAGGCATCCCTACGCTGATCACAGTTTTAATTATGATTGCACGTATGAACATCTTCATCCACAGCAAATAGCAAGGCAGACGTGGTCAGGCAAACTTCCTGAGCTGATGGCACTCTGAGCGCAGGACAAGCGCAATCCTGGAGCTCTAAGATAGCCCTAATGCTATGGGATACACTGTGTCCCCTGCTGCCCCTCAAAGTCACATGTTACAGTCCTAATACCCAACACCTCAGAATATAACTGTATTTAGAGATAGGGTCTTTAAAGACAAAATTAAGGTAAAACGAGGTCATATTGGCAGGCCCTAATCCAGTATGACTGGTGTCCCTATAAGAAGAGATTAGGACATAGACACTGAGGGAAGACGGCCATCTGCAAGTCAAGAAGGGACAGCTCAGTAGAGACCAACTCTGCCAACACTTTGATCTTGGCCTTCTAGTCTCCAAAACTGTGACAAAAGAAATGTCTGTTGTGTAGGCCACACAGGCTGTGGGCGTTTGTTATGGCAGCCCCAGCAAATGAACATGCCCAGGGTGGAGCCCTGGCAGCATCAGGACCCCCGGGGGCCCTCCTCCCAGCTTTCGCTGCAGCGTTTTGGTACTGGTCTGCGCAAGACCCAGAAGGGGTAGGCCTGCGCACAAGAGCACAATAAAGAGTAACTGCATCCAAACCTCAAGGGGTTTTTTGCACATTTACCCATTCGCTAAGGACTCCTAAGACTCCGTTCATGGCTAAGTTTTAAGTTTCCCCTAGGAGAATCTCAGTATTGTTTGGGATAGGCCCAGAAGTGAGTTTTATAGATCTGGACCCTGCATATGATACAGCCCTTCTCCACTGACTGAGAGCAGGTAGATTTTTGTTTCCTACCAGTGGAGATGGTATGAGAAGTCTCCCCAAAATAGGAAGGGCTGCAGATAGACCATATAGACCTTTGGGCAAATTAGAAAGGAGCAACTTCTCTGAGCCAACACAGTCCTAAGGGAGCATGGCTTGGCATGTGGACATCTTTGTGCAGGTGAGAAAAAGGCACTCCTGTCCCAAGGCAGCTTTGTACCAGGACACATGTGTTGACAAAAGCAAAGTTAGCCTGGATTTCAGCCCCACTTACACTCTTCAGCAGCTGACCTTGTGCAGTGTACAACCTATACAACCGCATGGAGCAGCCTTTTACAGTGTACTTCTGTTTTCTGAATAAGGTGGTCCACATTATCTATCTGAACTTCCTAATATGGGCATAAATCTTAATAGCGTTAGCTAAGGAATTGGCCCAGGACAAAAGAAATCAGTTGGAAAAATACATATGAAAGATACATTATGAACACCTACCTGATCTTCTAGCTTTTTCTGCAAATGCTGGACCCTGTATGTGAGCTGAATGTTGAGCACAAATCGTCGGATACTCTGGAATCTGCGTCTGGCCAGCCACGCCCGTGCGTATTTCTGTAGGATCACAGCCTTGTGTTCCTCCAGCATCTTTAAAACAAAAATTTTTGAAATGCAGATTGGTTCCCCACTGTTTCTCTCATCAAATCCTCCAATGTTGAGAGACACAACTATTAAAATATTCTCACAGTGTAAAATACAAATTTCTTGTAATTAACCCACAGAGTCCTATTATACCTAGACTTCTGAAACTATGACCAAGCCAACCTGTAGCGGACATGTATGAACACTCAGATACCAGCAATCCACACTCTCTACGAAGGTCTTCCTCCAGAAAAAGACCATCTCACTATGACTAAGAAAGTGCAGGGTCTCAGCCGTACCTTTCGGTACCTCCTCCTTGCCAGGAGTCCTCTGGTGTAGGCCTGGATGGTGATGGCAGCCACGCGGATCAGCTGGTACAGACTGCGGACAAGATACCCACGACAGTACTTCTGAATGATGATGGCGGCCCATGCTTCTTTCAAGGCTGTTGCCGTAATAGTTTTCCTTGGTTAAAAAGAATGCGGAGTGGACCTGTTATCCACAGAACCCTGGTTTCTGCACAGTGATGAGCTGGTGCAGCATTATTCCCCCCACTGAGGAACAGTCAAATATTTTGCAAATCTACTGTTAAACTCCAGAACTCATTGAGTCTAACACCTGCTGGAAGTCAGTCTCCTCAGCTTCCATTCACCCTGATCTAAATGTGGGCCTGCTCCAGGCCAGGGGAACGATGTGGCAACTTGCACACTCCCCACATTCAGGCTGGTCAATTCACCGTTGCTCACATATGTGAGAAGAAAACGGGGCTTTGACTGTGCACCTGCTCATTCAGCCTGGTGGGGAATCATGGAGCAGCTCCAGATCAGGGCTTGGCAAACTACAGTCTGGGGACCAATTCTGCAGCCCGCAACCTGTTATTGTCCAGTGTTATGGAGACACTGCCACGACTATCATCTGTATTTTATCTGTGCCTAGCAACAGCAAAGTTGGAGAGTTCTGAGAAACTGTCTGGCCCCCAAAGTCCGAATATTCGGCTCTTCCAGAAAAAGCCTGTCAACTCCTGTCTAAAGCATCAGAGGTAAAGACAAAGTTCTTCCCTTCAGAGCTGACAACCTCATGTTGCAGACTTATGAATGGCCAGGTGGGATAAGAGGAAAAATAAAGTAACGACTAAAAGATCCGTAAGAGAGATCTTACAGAACTATCATTCTGCTTGTGAGCCAGCCATTGATGGAGAAGTGGGATTTCTGGAGACAGTGAAGGCTGGAAAAAGCATTTCAGGCTAAGGACCAGTGAACATATGGAGGCCTAAGCAATGCCGGAAATACTCGGAAAAAGAGAATTTGTCTGGAACTGTCAGAATATAAGATACATGTAAAAATTAGAAAAATAGAGACCATGTGTTATTGAAAAGTGTAGTTATTGGATACCCATGGCTGTGTATGAAAGCAGGGTCCCGGCTCTCCCAGAGCTTCCACTCTCATGAATGCAGCTAGGCCATGGGGGGCCTTGAATGCCATGCCAAAGACAGAGTGTAGGAAACAGGGGTCACTGGAGGCATTAAGGACAAGAGGAGGGCAGTGGCTCCCACAGACTCTGCTTCCAGACGACAGACAGTAGGGGGAGGCTGTGCTGTGGGACCAGGAGGCAAGTGTAGTGGAGGCCTCATGCAGGACAGAGGCATGGGATCAGAATGAAGGGACAGGCACGAGAGGTAAGCAGGGGTAGAACTGTCAGGCCACTGTGATTCCCAGACAGAAAGGGGGACTGACCTGGGGAAGAAGATAACCCTGGCTTTTCCTGCCCTGAAGACAGCTGCTGTTGCCTGACTCAGAGGTGCGGGAGGGCAAGCCTGACTATGTATATGTGTAAGACGGTCACCTGGGGTGGGGTGGCAAAACCAGCTCAGGTAGAGGTCAGGTCCTGTGACACAGCCTGACCCTTAAAGAGCTGCCTTCTCCGCTCTCCTCATGGCACGCTGAGGCCAGAGGCAGCGCCCATGCATACTAGCACATGCTGCTGTCGGGAAGGACACCCTCTCACTGGCCAGCCTGGCATGGCCTCTGGGAAGCACTCAGTGAGGGGTAGGATTGGTGGAACTGCCCCCACATTCATCCACCCCCTTGGGAGTTGCTCTATATTTGCTGGCAGAGCCTTGCCATGGATCCCCTCGGGTACTGCCGGCACCCCCACTCTCTGCAGGTAGGTTGGTCAGTGGCTACACACAGCATTTATGTAGGGACCCTGACTGCCTTTGGCATTTTCACTTCCCATGGAAAAGGGGTCCAATCCCTATACCTGGTCTCACTTCAAAACCCTGATCAGAGCTTCAGGGTCCTAGAGGTCACTTCTGTTGTGGGAACAGTAGGCAGAGTTAGCACTCCCTGCCCCAAGGACATGACCTTCTCATCTCCAGGCTCACGGCCCACAGTCATGAGAACCACACAATCCGTACCCCCCTCCCCTCCACCCTAGCCCCTGGCTTCCTCAGCTCTGGTGTACCTCACGGTCTGCTGACCCCGGAAGTACTGCTGGATGGTCAGAGCAGCTTGTCTTTCTCGGAGGAACTTTTTTCTCTGGAGCCAGCCACGGATGTGCTTTTGTATCACAACACAACTCTGCCTGAGCTTATCCAGTCGGAGTTTCTCTAAATAGGCCACTTGTCCTGCTCTGAAGAAAATTTTGGTTTTACCAAACTGGTACTGATTAGAATCCTGGAAGAGAAAAATGACAGAATCAGAAATAAAAATCTTCCAGAGTTTCTAGAGTGTTTGGAAAAGATGTTTAGAGATTCGAAGATGCCAAAACATTGTTATTTTGACATATCTGCTCCTTGACAGAAAGCAGAAAAATTCTGATCAGGACCTCAAAATTTATTTTTTGAGATGTCTGTTTAAAGCCACTGGGGGAAGAAATGGACTTGAGGTTCAGGGGTCCGTCTGTGGGGTGAGAGGGCTGAGTGAATGTTCGGTGATTATCTGTTGGGCTGTTGGGAAGCTTCAGCTTCTCTCGACAAGAGAGCAGAGCTTGGAAAGGTCTGATTTCTGTCTTCATTTTGGTTTGTCTTCACCACCCCCTTTCCTGGCTTTGGTACCTCTGTCTTTACTGCCTTCCCACAACTCACTGCTACAGCAATGACCCAAATCCATACGGAGTACCTGTCTGGGACCCTCCTAGGGTGGAGACATCTCAGTTGACCGTGTGATATAAACCAGGCCCATCAGAGTTCCTTAGATGATGGGAGGACAATGTAGGATAAGGAGGACTCTGAGGGAGGCTGGGGTTCGAGTCTGGGTCCCTAATGGTGACTCCTAGTCTCAAGAGATGATGCCCCCGTTAGTGTGTCTGCTCTGACCTCAGCACATAAGGCTCAGGGCATATTTTCTTCCTTGGCATTCATGACAATACAGTTCTGAGACAGGTGGGTATGGAAACACATTCAGGAGATAGGCAGCTCGGTAAGAGCTTGTCATTCCCGGAGTTGAGCGAGACTGACCTGGATGAGCCTGTGTAAAACCACCTTGCACACCTCCTTTTTATCGCTGAATGAAAGCTCCCGTTTGGTCATGAGCACACCGTAGCGACTATAGAATTCGATGTACGTCCACCTGCAAAGTCAAAGGGGGTCTAAGGAGGCGTGGCAGCGAGGAGGCATGGCCCGTCTGCGGTTTCCACTGCTGATGGGGTGGTGGAGTCAGTCCTGGGATGATGGCACTGACCTTTGACCTCATCCTGCATGCTCCCCGTACTGTATTTCTGCTAACATTCTGCCCCATCAATTGTGCTCTCCTCCCCCAGGAGCAGTACAGGGGCAGCAGGCGGTGTTCACCAGCCATGGAAACAGGTGATGGGGCGGCAGTGACCCCTGTCCCATGCACCCCCTGTCAGTGGCCCTCTTCTGGCCTTCCTAAAGCACAGCAGGAAAAATCTTGGGCGCATCTTCGGCAGGTATCTGACAAAAAGGCCTGGCAGACTCTCCCATGGTTCTCAGCAGACCTGAAGTTGGGCCTTCCTCCCCCCCAAAAGATGGCGTGACCACGAACCTGGAAGGATAGCTCTGCGCACCGATGCGAATCGTCTCTAAGACGCCGCAGGCTCGCAGCTGCTGAGCAATCCTCCTGGAGTCGAACCTGAAAGAAACGTGAGTCAGGAGATGGGTTAAGCCTTGGTGACGGACAAACGTGCCTCGGAGCAGCGCAGCGGAGACACCTGGGCGGGGCACCCTGGGAAGCCGGGTGGGCCTCTGCGCTCCCCACGCCGGCCCCCAGCCACTCCACGGACCCCCGGAAAACAGCAGCTCCACCGGCCTTCCAGAAGCTGACTGAGTTCGTGGAGAAATGAGCAATGGAGTCTGACAGTGGATAAAGGGAGGCTGCTTTGTGGGGAGAGGGCCTTTGGTTCAGCTTTGCAGGACAACCAGAGTGGAGGAAACGTTCCCGCCTGCCCCCTCCGAGTGTCCATTTGACGCTAGAATTCCCTTGAAGGGACAGGGACACCGACCAGCTGAGGTCCGAGCGTCTGGTGGTCCCCCCAGACATGGCCACTTCCTGGGTGGGCCACGTCCCTCAGACACCTCTCAGCTCTAGTCAGCTCAAAGAGACTCTGCAATGTCCACTCCTGAGCCTGGGGCTTTCCCAGGGGCTCCAGACAGCAAGTCGCACGTCTCATGCCATGTTGGAGGGTGAAACCTCTGTTCCTCTACCACCTTTCTTTCAAAAATCAAATTTTCTTTTTTACTGAGGTCTAACTGACAGGCAGCATCACAGTCATAGCTCTGAGGTGTGCAACATAGTGACCTGGTATTTGTACACACTGAAATGGTCCCACTCCCCTCCCCCATAGTTAAACAGTTTCTTTCCTGTGAGGAGGGCTTTTAGGACCTACTCTGTTAGCAAGTTTCCAACACACAATATAGTATTATTAACTATAATGCTATTACAGTTAATAGTTATAATATAACTGTTAGTGACCATGCTGTACACAAATCCTTCTTATAAGCAAGGAGCTGCTCTGGCTTTCCCAGCTACATGAACTTCATTTGTGGGCTATTCTTGGAAAGCTGGCCCCTTGGCTTTGGCCTGGAGACAAGACTCCTGAGAGGGGCTGTGCTGGCTTACAGTGTATGTGAAAGACAGAGTTGTTCTGAATTGTTAAAAAGCTAGAAACAGTAAACTTCAAGAGAAGTATAAGCAAATTTTCCAACATTGTGACAGAAATGGCCTCCTCAGTGTTTTCACTCTGCTGCATAGAAACACTTACTCAAAGGGTAATTTCTCATCATTTGGCTTGATGCATCGCACATAGTGGGGTGTGGTCGCATTGAGGGTTTCCATGAGCAAATACAGAGAGCTGCGGAACTAGGAGACAAGGTCAGAGATTAAAATGTCATGCTTAAGTCAAGGCCAAAAAAAAAAAAGGCCTAATCTTTGTAAATTAAGAAGGAGAAAAGTTAACTTCATGCATTAACAACTATTATGAAAGCTTTCAAACCATGACTGTGATTATTACTAGCAGGTCCTATACTCTGGATAGAATGCTGCTCTATCCAATTTTCCCAAACAGCAGGGAACTCAGTAAATCATGTTACTGTGTGAACACGTGGTTTGCTCAGGTGTGTACAGCCTTGGAGGCTGAGGTGTGATGATGATGACCTGTGGCCTTTCTTTGCACTTACATACATAGTAGATGTGAAGCAGCTCAGTGCCCGTATCCAGGCCTGGAATGTGGGCCCTACCACTGCCTGGTGCCCTGTGGGGCCTGACCCCCTTGCCCTCAGTTACTTTGGGGGTACCTTGTTCCCCACTGTGGTCCGGAACTGCTTGTTGTTTGGCTTGATGACTGGCTTTGCAGATTTAACTGTGATCGCTGACCTGTAAGGGGAAGGAGGAACTGGATTTTCTTGAAAAAAGCTGGCACAGAGTTGAAACTGGAAGAAACAGAGAGGATTTCAATGTCCAGAGGTGTTCATTCTCAGTCATCAGCTGATACAAACCACAAAAACGGTCACAATAGGCCCGTGTAAAGGGAGGTTAGCAGTCTCTAATGTCTACAGTCAGATCTGAATCCCACAAGAGGACTATCCTCCCTCAGGGTGACACAGGGCTTCTTTCCAGGAATGTGAGCAGAGAGAAATCCATGCCAATGTCTTCGTGGGTCTGTGGGTCCGTATGCTGTTTCTACACCTGGAATCTTCTCCCTCCTACCTCACGTTTTCATCCCTGTCTAAGTTCTACCCATTATTTGAGGTTTTATTAAAATATTTTCTAGCTCTACTCCCTTCACTTGCTTAGAATGAGGTTAAAAAAAAGATAAAAAAATTTGTGCCCTAACTCAAATTAATTCCAATTTCTTCTAAGTAAGAAAATCTGCTTCTAAGATACTCATTACTTTCCACCAAACATCAATTACTTCTCTGTCTTATCTTCTCAGAGTGAAACTCATTTTTCCCCCTTTTAAATCAGACATTGACAGTCTCCTTTGGAGGGGAATCCCTGTATTTCCCCCTGTGAAACCAGTGGGTCTGAACGTGCCACACGTCTGAGAGCCTTCGTGCTGAGCCGCACAGATGGACACCCATCTGTGCTCTCACGTGACCCGCATCCATCTTCTAGAATGGACCCTGGGGTACGCTTGGGGGCGAGTAAGAAATTGGTGAATTAAATCAACTAATTTTGTACACAAGATGCAGGCCATTTCCACACTGAATTCTCTAACATAAATCGGTTTTAATAACTGAAGTTGACATGTGGGGACTTATTTATGATTGTTAGGGGAAGCGCTCCTGCTCATTTGGGAACCCGTCAGAACTCTTGAATAACAACAGAGGATTGCGGATCTTTTAAAAGAGGAAAATAATAAATATGATCAAACCAAATATTCACACAATGAAGGTTCATGTATGGCTTATTCTTAGTCTCAAATGTTAATAAGGAAATGTTTGAAGTGGAAGAGAAAAATCCAGAAGTCATTCCTTTGACGACACTATTCCTCGTACAGAACTGTGGATTCGAGGAGCTTGCACATTGGAGCCAGCACCGCTTTCCCTGGGTCACCCTCTTTCTGTCTTGTCCTGGTTTCCTTTGGATGCTTAGCACCACCTGCCATTGCTACTTATGTGGTTAGGGTGTGTCCCTCCACAAGGACGGGAACTGACTGCCTTGTTCACTCCTGTGTTGGGAATCTGGGACCAGTGCTTGGCACATGGTAGTGCTATAGAAATATTTGTCAATGAATCAAATGTAAACTGTGGTCGCGTAACTGGTTATATATTAGCTATTCTTCCTCTCTGGCTTCCCGCACATTTTGATTTCTGATTATTATTATTTTTTTTTTTAAGAGATGGGGTCTCGCTATGTTGCCCAGGCTGGAGTGCAGTGGCTATTCACAGGCGCGATCCCACTACTGATCAGCTCAGGAATTTTGACCTGCTCCGTTTCTGACCTGGGCCGGTTCACCTCTCCTTAGGCAACCTTGTGGTCCCCTGCTCCCGGGAGGTCACCACATTGATGTCGAACTTAGTGCGGACACCCGATCAGCATAGCACCCTACAGCCCAGAACTCCTGCGATCCTCCTGCCTCTTGAGTAGCTGGGACTACAGGTGCTTGCCACCGCGCCCAGCTTGATTTCTGATTTTATATCTAGTGGATATTTATTTGGATGCTTTCAGAAGCCTAATACATATTTCAGTCCCAATTCCAAAACAGTTATTTCTTCTAGGTCTGAGCTACAGTTTGCCACTGCAATACAGTACACACACCCACACACTTCTTACTCTTTCCTGATGCACAACTAGGTCCATGTCAAGTTATATAACAAATAACATTAATTACCCCCTTAGAAACTTACAAACCTTGCTCGCTCTCATGATTTCAACCAGCATGTCATAGACGGTATCTCTGTTCTTCTCAAGAAATCCTTCACATTTATATTCTACCTACGCAGAGAAAGGATTTAATTATTTCCAAAGAAACAAAAGCAGACAGCATCTAAGGACCATGGGATTTCTCTTTTTCCTTTTTAACAATGATGAATGAAGTGGCTAAAAAGGCAAACCTCTAAAAAGAGATCCAGTTTCGTTTATCACAGAAAACCATTTAGATAAAACTTTGGGAGCTGGGAATATGTCATCTGATGGAAAGAGCCAGCCTCTTGCACTGCCTGGATTTCTCACTAGTCACTGATCACGCTGTACACACCTGTCGGTTCCTTCTAGCCACAGGTGACCAGTCATCCCTGCAGTGGGTGCAGTTAATACACACAGTTCTATGAAGAACTGGCTTGGGGTTCACTCTGCCTTTGAAGCCATCTGGAGGAGGAAACTATCTCAGTGTTGTCCTTTGGGTTCAAACAGAAATATTTTCCTAAAGCAGCATAATATGGTAGAGAGGAAAGAAAAACTGACCATTTGACCACAAAGTTTTTGAGGGCCACCAAAACCATAGAGTCAGGTTAGGGGGGTAAATGTCTGCACTGCTTCAGTCTGGTTTAGGGAAACTCTCTGCGGCCCTTTCAGAACCATAAGGCTTCTTGAATCCCTCAAACATATCCACGGTGGTTGCTTAAATATTCAAACCCAAATAGTTTATGCCTCTGGGTTACATAGTTTATTATATGATACATATTTTTCATAATTAGAAAATATGTTCAAAGTACAGTTTTCATGACTGTGCAAAAACAGGCTTTCGGGGATGCTGGAATCTGGGGGCAGAGAGGGTGTTCGCAGACCCCTGAGCAAGTACTCTGCTTTGTCTCCTTAAGGGAGGCAGCATCCTTGCTGGGCAGAGTTTGGGTTAAGAACCAGGAACACCAGCTGTGTGCAAACACTCCCTTGTGAATGAAGACCTTAGGTTGTTGCATAAATTCTTCCAGGCTGGTGGTGTCAGCCACTGGCTTACGGGCAAAGGTTTAACAATGTAATAAGACCATCTGTGGGGACCGCGTCACAGCTGCCTCTGTCGGGAGCTCTGGGGACTGTGGGAAGATGCACTGACTCGTTACATCTAAGCGCAGCCGTCTCACTTTCAAAATGATTGTATTTCCCTGGCTAATTAAACAGGGAACCTAAGCTAACCTTACAGCGTATGTGGTTTCTTCCCACCAACCTGCAATCCACCCCAAATGCTGCTTTTAAGAGGGACTTCCTGGAAGTGCCAGGGGGAGGGAATTAAATGTGCAGAAACCAAGTATGGTGAAGAGGGTCTCGAAGTCAATCCCATATGTCTGATATCGTTTTGCTCCCCTCCCCCTTTCTCCCATGGGATCCCAGCTGTGGAACTGCAGAAGACAACCACTAGAAAATATAACCTGAGATATTATCATTCATTTCATATGCATCCCTTCAGGAATCAAAAACGCTAGCAGGTTTTTACAGTGCTCCTCTAGCCTGCAAAATCATTACGACTTTCCAGCTTGTTGCCCCTGCCCTGCCCTTTCAGTCACCATGAGCACAGCTCTAGCATTGGTCCCATGATCCCCAGCACTAGCATTGGTCCCATGATCCCCAGGCACTGGCCAGGACCCAGGAGTAACACCCAACCAGCAAATGCTATGAGGGCGGGAGTTTCCTTAGGGAACGAAAACAAGAGGAGAACATGTTTATGGCAAGTGGTTATGGTGATTTTTCTTTTTTTTTTTTTCCCTATTTCCTAAGCTTTCTATAATGTGATTTTTTAAATAACTTTTTCTTTTTATTAAAGTAATGTCTCATTAAAAAATAGATCAATAAAGAAGAAATTAAAGATCATCTAGAAAATGCAATATCTTGAGCCAGCTTATGTTATCAGTGTAATAAATATATTACAACCTAATGAAAAAGGAAAGCCTCAAAAAAGGTCCAGCTTTCATTATTGAAAACAATTATGCTGTCTTGATTATAACCATTTCATAGAGGAAATAAACGGATAAGAGATTCATGAATTCCCAAGAAATCTAAAATCAGAAATGAGGTCCACTAGCCACACGTTTATCTTTAAAGCACTGCAGTTGAAATTCGTATTTTGCGACAAAAACAAGTTAAAAATTGTTAGACACACACGCGTGTCTCCTTCATCACAGCAAGGCACGGAGACCGAGTGTGACTTGAGTCTGGCGGGAGAAGCCCCCGCCTGCCTGCGGCGTCTAGGAGATCTCTCCAGCTCCAACGCAGACGGCATCGCCCCAGACTCTCCCTGTACCTTGTCAGCAAAGTGCTGGATGATGAAGGATGCATTTGACATCCTGGGTTTCTCAAAGAAAGAGTTCTTGTTGACGAAATTATTATACAGCTTTTGAAGCCAGTTTTCATCAGTTCCATGTGGTAACTGCAAGAGAAAAGGAAACCAGAGAGTGAGAAAACTAGAGCTGAAAGATTAATAGGGGCACAGAAAAGTACGAATTCTGACAAACCAAGGGAGCAGACGACTCAGAGTGAGCTGCTTACGTCTGGGGCTCGTTTTTATAAAGCAGCTCTAGGCACACCTCTGTCCTTGATCCTAACAGCCGTTGCACTGCCACTTATACAGACCTACCAATGCCCTTGTAGGAAAACAAAATGTTATGAACTAGAAGGAAATGGACATAGAATAAAACTCAAGAATGAAGAAATTTATTTTTGCAGAATTGGCAGTATTCCTATTATTTCTTCCCAAAGAAGTCTAAAGTTTCGGGGCAAAAAGAGCATAGATTTCATTACATGAATGGGACTTTTCGTCTCACTTGAATGGGGAAAGACTGGCCCCTAAATGTAACCCTCCCTACTTCACCCCTACCTCGGGAAAAGAGCTTTTCTTTCACTTTATAGCCTAGTTAGTAACTACTTCCTCAAACAAAACTAGTTGTAAAACTTGTTCTTGATACAAGATATGGAAGTGATCAGTGATATTTGACCCAAACCCAGTGAATTTAATCTCCCATTGTATCCAAAAGACTCCTGCAGGCTTCTTTGTGACACTGGTTGCCTAGCGAACGTCTGTGTAGAGTAGGTACAAATATCTCCTAGAGGCTGCCTTGGCCTGGGCACCCTGCCCTCACTAGATCGACCCAGGATGCTTAGCCCTGCTGCCAGCCCTTTAATCTTGGATTACTGTATGCTACCCAGGTGGGACCAGAGAGGAAAATCTGTGAGAAAAAACATGGAATTGAGAATTCCAGGGAGAAAAGGCCAGTTACTCTTCAACATTATGATGTATTTTTTTAAAATAAATTTATGCTTAAAAATCATGATACAACATTTAAAAAAATTAATTAATTACTTTTATTTCAAGCCACTACATTTTGGAATAATTTATTTATTTTTTTAATTTAGATTTTCGTTAGTGAACATGCAGTGAAATATTGATTTCTGGAGTAGAATTCAGTGATTCATCACTTACATACAACACCCCACAATACAATCTTTAAGCCAAAAAATGACTACTATCCTGGGACTTATTTATTCCTGTGGTCCCACAAGAGCCACTGCTAGGCTGGCCCACCGTAAATGTGTTCTTCCTACAGGGAAATAACAACAGGAGAACTAGAGACCTCTTCTCTTGAACTGTATGATGTTGATTTTTCAGCTACCCCTCCCAATGGATGACTCACGAGAATGAGGAAATAAAAGAAAATTCAATTCTTATTAGTCATTAGCAAGTGGTGTGAGGTCACCTGCTATTTTCACATCCATTCTAAATATGCCTTGGACAGCCTCAAAGATCTCCTCCTTGGTGGACATAACCTGAGAGGTTATGGATGGTACCCAATAGTGGGCTACACATGGTGAGGATAGAAGGCTCAGTTGGCCCTCTGGGGTTCCTGCCATGGACTGCCATCCCAGCATTAATGTCCAACCAGTTGGGTAACACATCAGGAACTTATAAGTACACCAAAAAAAAAAAAATCCAGTTTGTAATATTCTTATTTGTTACTATGCAGAGGTTGAACACAAAAAATTCTTTAAGTTACCAAGCATTCTTCATCCAGTAACTCCAAAATACCCATTTTGGCTTCGATCAGGTCAATAACTGGTTGGTTGTCATAAAAATCTATCAGAGTCCAAGGGATATCTTCCTTCATGTATTCTTCTTGTTCAAGTTTAAAGACATGCTGGAAATCCAGAAGTTAATAGAGAAAACTGAACAGAACATTAAAATGTGCTTTCAAAGTCCAGGTCATAAACACTTGGGAAACACAGAGACCTGACTGGTTTACAATGTTTAGGGAAGACCTTGAGGTGCAAGCCACCATCCTTACCCATGACCGATGCTGCACAGTTCCTAATGTGACCCTCCCACCTCGTCTGAGTGGGACCCCATGCCCTGAGGACCACCCAAAGTGGTCTTACAACTCCTCCCTGCTCACAGCACTGCCACTAGCCAAGACAGGTGCAGCCTCTCTGGCTGGGTGGGAGCCAACCTGCCTGAGAATGCTGGCCATGGGGCTGGTGTGAGACGCCGACAATATGGAGAGCTCCGTTCACTACTTGTTCAGGCCATACGGGTATCAGGGTGGTTTCCCAGAGGACTGGCCCCGGGCTCATCCCGGCTGCAGGTGGCGGGAGGGGAGGGGCATCTAGGAGAAAGCCTCCCACAGAAGAATCCCCGTGCCAGCTGGGAAGCCCAATGGGAGGTTGAGAAACATGGCTCTCTTAGAGGCCAGAGAGCACAGTAGAGATGGGGCCGAGGGGAACGCAAAGGATGATGGGGTGACTTCAAGGGCGTGATGAAGCCTATCTACTGGGAATAAACTCTACTTGTCGTTATTAAACGCTGAACTTCCAGGTGATCCTTGAGATTACGGTACTTAACGTACATTTGCAATGGGATGAAATTTAATGTTATACATGGATTAATTCCAAAGTGAGGAAAAGGAAAGAGAAGAAACATATACTGGGTGTGAATCAGTGTAAGGTCTAGTCCTCACAACAATGTCAGACAGGCAGTTACCAGTGACCATTTTTCCCAAAGAGGAAACCGAGGCTCTGAGCGTAAGGTCCCGGAGGAAGAAGGTGGGAGAGCAGAGATTCAAATCCAGTTCCCTTTGAATAAAAAACCATGCTCTCCATGATGTCACATTATTTTTTTCTCTTCAGGAGTGTTTTAGGAGAAGCTGAATTTCAAAAGACAAGTAAGAATTTGCCAGGTGAAGAAAAAGGGATGGGGAAGTGACAGGAGCCGATGAGTGATGGCACAGAGGCTTGCAAGGCTGTGGGGCCTTCAGGAAACTCAGTCATTTGGTCCGGCTGCACAGAGGGTCTGTGAATAAGCTGGGCTAGTGATGGACTGTGGCGGAGCAGCTGGCCGGGGGCTAGAATACGAGAATAGACTGGGAAGGTGTAATTTCAGGATGTGGCCACATGGTGGTGCTGTAAGCCGGCACGGGGCTCCCGCACTGCGCCGGGGATCTGAGAACTGGTGGATAGGAAGGGCTGAGAGAACTAGTTTCAAGAAGGCAGAGAAGTCACCTACCAGGTTAAACTGCTGTTGCAGCTTCTCATTAGCGTAATTGATGCAAAACTGTTCAAAGCTGTTCACGTCAAAGGTTTCAAAACTGAAATATGGTTTAAACAAGTTAAAACATACTTGCAGGGCATATGCATCTGTTTTTAGGTAAGTACTTTTTTGACAAACTTCACAGTTTAAAAGTTTGCTGCTTTCACCCAGTTTTAAATATGCCCCCAAAGCTTCTGGTTTTACTATCCCGGCAGTTGATAAATCATTTCCAGGCTGCGGGGGAAGGGATCTGGTGTGTACAAAACACCTGCCCTGAGGCAGGCTGGTCCCGATCGGCTGTATGATTTCCTTCACAACAGCACCCAGACTCCATTACCCTCTTTGTTGGTGAGGGAATAAGGCTCTGAGAGGTTAGGAAGCGTGCCTGAGGTCACACAGCTCTTGTCAGACTCAGCTGTGAGCCTGCCTGACTAAGACAGCTGTGCTTTCGGGGAAAGGCAAGGCTGTTTTCCTATCCTCCCATTCTGTTGAAGGCACAGTTCTGCCTCCCCAAGGCCTGGTTTCAGAGTTCTTGGAGGACAAAGGCAAGGTCGTCTAAGAGCCCGCAGCCCAGCACACCTCATCAGGTCTGTTTTCAGACTTGAAACACTTGTCTCCAGAGTTGCAAAGTGCGAACCTGGGAGGAGGCGAGCGGGGACAGAAACGGGAAGTGGACTGGAGACCACACCACAGGGAGCTTACACCGCAGGGAGCCGTTCAGCCCCCACCTCAGCAGTGGGCCGTGATCAGCACACAGATCTGAATGGGAGACCGCCTGATTTGCAAGAGGAGCTAGAAATCTGGACTATGTGAATTCTCCCACTCTGGAAGACATGGTGTGGGCTGAACAGAACATGGCACGGCCTTCTGACCCCAGCCACACAAACTGCTTCTGCCAGGAGGAAGCTGAGTGCCCTGGGGTCTTGGGGTGGATGCTCACGACCTCACTTGACCCTAACACGGCCCTAGGTCAGGAACAGCAGGACACCCCCCCCACCCCCATCACACTTGAGGGCCAGAGGCCAACAGCACCAAGGGGTGCCAGATGCATCATTTGACCCCAGGCCTCAGTTAATCCTCTAATTCTGAGTGGTTCCTGCCAGCTCCAGCCACAGGTTCCCTGAGAGTGGCACTTGACTGAGCCAGGCTGTCTCAGGTTAGAATTCCAGTCCAGGGCAAGGGCCTGGACTGGGCTCTAGACAGTTCTAGGATGACTCAGAGCAGGAGCAGAGTCCACACAGTTTGGGCCAGGGGAGAGTCCAAAGGGCCTCGTTGTGCCCCACAGCTCACAGCCAGGGCCAAAGGCGAGGCTTTCTAGAGCGGGAGTGGAATATCAAATACCAGTGATGATCGCCTTGTCCTTTTACACACTCCCTCTCCCAAAAATGGGTCCTCAGATTTGAAGTTGAAAACCCATGGAAAGACCAGAATCTGGGACCTGAAATGCCAGAAGCGCACGAGCTATGAGACGACTTCACATGTTAGTGATACTCATGGTTCTAAAGATGCCATTTGATCTTCCTAATGACCCCATGAAGGAGGCCCCAGCTTACGGAGTCAGAAACCGAGGCTTGGAGGGGTCTTGTGACTTCCTCAGAGCCACACATCCGGAGCTGCCGTGCTCCCTCCCAAGGTCCCGAGCCCCAGCCTCTGGCCTTGCCCACTCTGGGTCCAGAGCACATAGACCCTGACAGGCTGGGGAGCCTCAACTCTGCAGGCTGTTCTGAGCAGAAACCTCAAGGCTCCCAGCTTTGGCTGTCATCGCTTTCAGTGCTGGCCACTTTTCCTTTGAGGCTGCTGTATTTCCAGATCAGACTGAGCTCAGTTCTCTCAAACACTGCCTGGCGTACCTGAGCAAGGGCTGAGCAGCGGGGCTCAGCACACGGGGAAAGGTGGGACAGGGTTCGTGGCAGCCCTGCGCCTCACAGGGGAGCTTGTGTTTTTAGAGTGGACCCTTAATTCACAGGTGGCAGCAAGCATGCTACTTGTATTATCTCTGAAGTGGATTTTAATGTTAAAAATTTAGCCTAAGACATACTTTAACAAGTCCTTATAAATTTAGTTACTGTCTCAAGTTTGTTCACATAACCAAAACCTCAGATTCCTTATCGCAGGGGTCTGCAGGCTTCGTTCATCTGCCTCCTGCCTGCCATGGCCCTTACTCCTTGCTGCTTGTCCTCAGCTGCCCTCCTCTCTCCCCCAGCCCCTGCTGACCTCCGGCCCACCCACCCGCTTAGCTGCTCATTCCCATCCCAAGAAGCTTCCCAATCTCTGATTACCTGCCTGCCTTCTCCATGAAAATTTAAGTTCCAAGAGGGCAGGGGCCATGTGCCTATTCTGCTCCCCAATCACACCCCTCTTAAGTGCCTGGCACTTAAACACGTGTGGGATGAATGGAATCAACTACCCTTAAAGGACTATTTATTTTTAAGACATTTAAAGGCACAGAAAAGAAGAGAATGCTATAGCAATCCCCTAATTCTCCCACAATAAAAGAGAGCATTGTTAAACAAGATTGTTTCATCTCTCTCTCTGTCAAATTAAAAAAAAAAAAATTAAAAAAAAAGGGGCGCCTGGGTGGCTCAGTGGATTAAGCCGCTGCCTTCGGCTCAGGTCATGATCTCAGGGTCCTGGGATCGAGCCCCGCATAGGGCTCTCTGCTCCGCCAGGATCCTGCTTCCTCCTCTCTCTGCCTACCTCTCTGCCTACTTGTGAGCTCTCTCTCTGTCAAATAAATAAAATAAAAAATAAAAAAATTAAAAAAAAACAACCAAGATTGTTTCTTTTTAAAAGTCTACTGAGAGTCCTACTGGCTGCTCAAATCCTCTTTTTAGCACAAGACAAGGTAAATCATTTACCAGACTATCCCCGTAATGGATCAGTGTATTAGAACTGTTGACACACGCTATTAATTGGGAGTCACATGCATTAACTCAGACTCTAAATCAAACAAAGCACCTCCCCTGAGGCACTGTCTCGCATCGTGCAGCTATGGGAAAGCCCACTCTTTGCACTGGGGTAAAAGTTCCACAGCTTTGTCACAGCCCATCTGCTCCCTCCGTCCCCCAGCAGGCCGCCATGGGGGCGCCCGAAGCCGGCTCTCTCCTCTGTATGGGGAGGAGAGGTTGGGCTGCTGCTCAGGGGGTATGGGGGAACACTCCCCAAGGCAGGGAGCCCCTCTGTGGTGCCCTGAATGGAATGAGAAACCAGGATCTGCCCTGGGAGGGGCGAGGGAGGGGTTGGGGGTTTGAGGCCAGTTATCACAAACAAAAAGCCCCTGCCAACAGCCCTCAGAGCTCGCCTCCACGCTGGCCTGTCCTCGCTCACGCTCTAAGGATTCTACAGGCGTCTTGGGCACGCGTCTGGCCTTGAATTTAGAAAAGGAGGACCAGGCAAAGAGGAGGAAGAGCAACCCCAGTGTGGTGGAAACTCGGCCTCCCAAAGGTCTGAGAACAGCTAGAGCAGGGCGGGTCTAAGAATGGAAGGGAGCTCCGTGGTGTACAAGGCTGGTGGCTCAGATACCTGGCTTTGAGTCTGCCTCGGACCCTGGCAGCCAGGGCAAGGTGCGGGACCTCTGGGACTGTCCCTGCACCCTTTGCTACCGGAAAGGTGTGTCAGGGCTCCGCCCTCCTCCGGACTTCCGCAGGGAAACTGACATGGGCTCTCCCACCAGCAGAGCCCCCCAGGACCCGTTTCGGCCTGCAAGCCTCAGTTGTTTCCCCTCTGTCTGAGAAGTCGGGGAGCAAGTGCAGGGGGATCAGCCGGCACCGTGGCCAGCAGGCCGTGAGCTCTGGGTGCTGGCTGCTGGTAATTAGGCATTTAGGTCACATGCTCTAAGTGAAACACACCGCAGCCCAGGGGGCTGCACTTAACATCCACGTGTGCAAACGTAGAGAACACCACTCTTCTGATCACGTGAAACACAGAAAAGGGAACCAGAACAAAACGTTCTAAAAATAATGGCCATTTGACATTTAAATGAGGAAAGACAGGCTCACAGAAGAGAATCTTACCCATAAATGTCCAAAACACCAATAAAAGTGTGCTGCTTGCCTGAAAACTGCAACGCTTGGTTAATTCTCTCCACAATGAAGTCGAACAGGTGAGCGTAGATCTTCTTGGCCAGTGCGTCCCTAGCGGTGACTGCCTGGGGCCTGGTCATGGGCTTCACCACTGTCTCAGAGGTTGTGACGATTCTGCGACTGCAGAGCCACTGGGCAACTTTGGCCCTCTCCAGGCCCAGGAGCTCACAGAACACCTTCAAGTGCCTGTCGTCCTCCTTCAAACACAAGCACAAGCCCCATCAGGGCCATCTGGCCATCGAACCCAGAACCAGCCCACCCGGCCGGGGCTCCGGGGCCTCCACCTGGGCCTGTGCCAGGGACAAGGACGAGCTGGCATGAGAATGACCAGGCCCAACCAGACAGGCAGGCCTGGGAGAACAGCAGGACGGCTACAGCGGCACAGAGCTCACATCAAGGTATAGTTGGGATGATGCCAGGCAGTCCGGGGCCTTGTCCCACCCGGGTTGTCATTCTGGCCAAAGAACGTCCACAGTTGAGTCAGGCCACAGAAGCAATCCTCCCCTTCCTGGGCATGCGGACATGGCCTCAAGGCCCCTCTCTTCCCTTGGCAACATGCCCAGACCACCTGTCCCTACCTATGTGGTCAGGGTTTGCGTGGGAGGTCTAGCCCCGAGGTACCTAGATGTCACCATCAGAGAACCTGACAACGGGGCTCCCTTAAGCAAGCTGGCTTCCCAGCGGACAGGAGGAATGTGTGCAAAGTTTTCCTGGACACACAAAGTGAATCTTGCTTTTGTCCCAGCTGCCCCGCTGGTCAGAGACAAGGAAAGGTCTGTTCCCATCTGTCTTTAGCCAGCATGGACAAGGAGTCCTTGTCCTTGCTGATAGTGAGCACCATCATTCCCCTTGGGCAGGGGAACTTCCTTGGCACGCTAATCTTCAGAGGTCATCACGGCCGATGGGAAAACTACGTGGTTGCGCCTGAAAAGCATCGGGTTACAGAGCAGCAAACAATCTAGAAAGTTCTGCCGCCTCCTTGCTGTCCACCCACTTCCGACCAACATCGCAGTAACACAAAGCTTGTATTCACCTGCCTGACCACTGGGGAGCAGACTGGTAGAACCATGGATTTCTTCCTTCTAAGAAGGAACTAAACCATCATTGAGCTACAGGTGCTGCCGCAGGCGGAAAGGAGAGGGACAGGAATTCTTAAAAAGATGGCTTCCTCCAGATTGGGTCTGCCCAACATTTCAAGTTTCTGATGTGAATGAATGGTATGAATGTTCCAAAGATAGGATCACTAGTTACAGAACTGGTGATTTGCTTTGAAGATTCCACATCTTTTTAAGAGACTTTGTCTCCTCAGGGTGATAGACAAAGGATTTTTATTCTATGAGTTTTAACTCCTCCTCCAAAATACTATCTTCATAGCAAACTTCATGGGACAGAGATCAGTGCAAGGGAATTTGTTGGGAAGATATCACATCTTTTGTCCATGGAGTTTGAGAAGAACAAGGGCAGAAGCCCATTTATCAGAGGTCGATGAGAAGGCACAGAGGGAGACCCACTGCCACATGCACACCAGGCTCCTACCCAGGCCTACCATCCCCTCTCCCAGAACCTTCCAGTTCTGTGCCAAATGACTGGGTGAGGCCTGGACACTGGGGGCATGGGATGGGTGCTTAGTGTGAGAGTCTGAGGAGAGGGAGGAGAATTACTTCCTGGTCACAAGACAACAGGACTGAAGACTGGAACCCAAAACCACACGTTCCACCTACTGTTTGGCTCTCTCTCCTCTACACAGCAGGTACCAGAGAGCTCAAAAATGACCTATGTGCCAAATTATCAGCTGTTCCCATGAGTTTTTTGGGGGGGACAGGAAAACAGACATTGTTATATTATGAACTGAACACTTCCTCCCAAAATTTCTATGTTGAAGCCCTAGCCTCCAGTGTGATGGTATTTGGAGTGGGGCCTCCAAGTGGGGCCTTTCAGGGGTAATTAGCTTCAGATGAGATCATGAGGGGTGGGGCCCTCATGATAGGATTAGTGCCCTTCTAAGAAGAGGAAGAGACCAGAGCTCTCTGTCCCTCTCTCTGCCATGAGGACCCCGCGAGCAGGGGGCTGTCTGCCAGCCAAGAAGAGCGACCTCACCAAGAGCTCAACCATGCTGCACCCTGATCTTGGACTTCCAGCCTCCAGGACTGGGAGAGGAAAAACTTCTGTTGTGGAGGCCACCAAGCCTGCGGTATTTTGTCATGGCCTCAGGAATTGACAAGATAGATATATATATACAAAGCTTAAAAGGTCAGGTGACCTTGCAGTTCATAGAAGCATTTTTCATTGTGTGTTATTTTCTTCTTTATGCAGATTTTCATGAGAAGAACCATAGACATGCCCCTACTAAGGGTCACTTTTCATAATTTGTCAAAGAGACACACATCGACACTTACCCTGTGTTCGTTAAATCAAGAAATCACAGAATTGACATGGGAATATATTTCCAGAGGAAAGTCAGCACTCCTGGCGCTTGATGTGGGCAGGTGTCAGGAGGTGGGAGGTGTCCTTTCTGCTCCAAATATCCAGTGCACTGAGGGCCCTATATGACCTCACCCTCTCCCCTCCCCGCCCAACATTTTCTGGCCTCAGAAACCACCCCTGCTTTTATTCACTCCTCTCTGGATATACTCCCCCTACCGCCCCTGATTTGTCAAGTAACAGCTCCTGCCTGAGGGCCTCTGCACTTGCTGTCCCCTCTACCTTGAATGTTCTTTCCTCCAGTACAGCCACAATTCACTTTCTCATCTTTAGGCCTCTGCCCACCGCCCCCGTACCTACGAGGCTTTTACTGAGTGCTCTACACAAGAGGCACAGCCCCTCTGCACCCTGGACTCTGCTTCCTTCTCCTTGCTCACGGCCGCCACCAGGCCTGTAACCGGTGAGCGTGTCTCCTCCCTCCACTTCCTACCCCCAGACCGTAAGCCCCTCGAAGAGCTTCTTGTGTGGTTTTGCTCACTGCTGTTTCTCCAAAGCCTGCAACAGGGCTTGGCACGTAGCAGCTACTTAGTAAATATTTACTGAATTAAAGAAAAACAGAGAGGACGCCTCTTCTCCTCTGCTGTTGAAGGGGAAGCTACCCACGGAACCCTGGCTTCCTGCTCCTGACAACTGGTCTCTCCAGCGGGCCCAGTGTGCCTGGTGCTAAAACGCAAAAGCAGAGTAACATGAGGTGCTCTGCTGGTGACCCTCTGACCACAGGAAGGGGAATCGCAGCAGCGCTTACACTGGCAGAAGACCTCCCGTGGCCCACCGCTCTGATCTGCACGTTGCCCAGATGTAGGATGGCTGCTAGGATCTTAAAAATGTCCATCTGAACATCCTCCTTGAAACCTGAAAAAACAAATGTCCAAATTAGGAATACTGCATCTCTTCCCTGACGTCGTCACTCGTAGGATAAGCACCAGAATTCTTTCAAGACACTCTAGTACCGTCATTGCTGAGAGCTGGCACGGGAGCGTGCAGCGGCCCCCAGAGAGCCTCTGGTTCGCCATTCTTGCCAGTTTGACCAGCAACGACACAATGTGAATTTGACAGCCCACTAGGTTTCCCCTTTTGCCATCGCTGCTATAAGTGCAATGCAAAAATTCATACCCAAATCACCATTTCATGTTAGGTTCCTGGGCAAATCAGCTCTCATTTATTCTACGTGTTTGTGCTTCCTTTATTTTTATTGGGGTTTTTTTTTTTTTCCCTTTTTGGTTCGCAAGTTCCTTGAACTATTTATTTATTTATTTATTTATTTTTAAAGATTCTAGTAATTTATTTGACAGAGAGAAAGAGAGAGCACAAGCAAGGGGAGCAACAGGCAGAGGGAGAAGCAGCAGGCTCCCCAAGGACCAGGGGGCCCCATGTGGGACTCGATCCCAGGGGCCTGGGATCATGACTTGCGCCCAAGGTAGATGCTCCTACTGAGCACGGAGCCTGACACGGGCCTCAATGCAGGGACCCTGAGACCATAACCTGAATGGAAATCAAGAGTCAGCTGCTCAACCGACTGAGCCACCCAGGTGCTACCCTAAACTGTTTTAGACATTATCTCCTAATCCTTACCACATCCCTAATAGCTATGGAGGCCTCTTCAAAGATGGCCCCCAGGGCACCACCCTCCCAGAGTTCATACCCTGTGCGGTTCCCTCACCATGGGTTATGTATGAGTCTGAGTTTTTGACCATTATCACATGGTGGTAGTGACGTGGCCTTACTTCTGAAGCTGGTTCACAAAAAGTCTTACACATCCCACCTAAGCCTACTGTAACTCTCTCTGGGAGAAGGGAGCCACAACATGGTACACACCATTTACCCTGAGACCAGTGTGCTGTGAGGGAGTCCATGTGGAGAGAGAGATGCCTGCCCAGTCCCTGGTGCTTCTAACCATACCAGTCCATGTGAGAAAACAAGCCTTCAGAGAGGATGGGGTCCCTACTACCATCACAGAGTAGTCCCCAAGTGACAAGTATCCAGCTGAGCCCAGTCACCCCAGAATCACCCCAAATAATAATGATCCATCATTTTAGGCCATTAAGATTTGGGGAAACAGCAGAAGATGATTGGAACGACTGAGTATTTTCATTACTGGCCCAGTAATCAAATGGGGAAACTGATGCCCAGAGAAAATAACTGAGCTCTGGAAGGCCAGAGACTGATCTTAGGATAAACAAAAAAAATACTGGAGCAAATACATGACGATAGATAATTTAGTACTAAATTGTGAGATTGAATGGCCAAGACAGAGGCCATGAGAGGAGAGTTCACTGGGCTAGCATCTTGAGGTAACAGACTTCATAGAAAGTAAGCAGGGCAGATTTCTTCATATTCCTGGCATTCTGCCCACTAAGGGAAGGAGAGGGGAGCAGGCCCCAACCCCTTGCCACCCCTGCCACTTCACACACCACAGTGGGCAGCCAACACCACTAATAGCCACAAGAGGCAGTAGAATGTTTTTCTCTACTTCCCCACAAAACTTTGGGGGGGCTTTGTTAAAACTCTAGGCCAGGGTGCAAGGCTGGGCCAGGGGAAGCAAGCCAGGTGCCTGGGGCGACTTCTCCTGCCTCACACCTAGTCCTGATCCGGCTGCTGTGGACATCTGTGAAAATAATCTAATTTGCGTGAGACCATGAAAAAAATTGCTGCTGCTGCTCTCGCGGGATTAAGAAAGGTTTCATGGAGAAGGGGATGGTTTTGCTGAAAGGATGGCTAGGGCTTGGACAATAGGGAATAGAGACTGAAGGCAGGCCGTCATACTGAGCAAGTACCTGCTATGTGCCCAGTCTGGTACCAGGGGCTCTCACACACATTTCCTTACCAGTTATTACGGGAGCCGTGTGGGTAAGGAATATGGCTTAGCTACAGATCAGGAAGCTGAGTCTCAGAAAGGGCAACCTCCTAGAGTCCTGCCAATTAGGTTTTAAGTCATGTTTATTTGACCTCAAAGCCTACTCTATTTCTCTTGGATCATTTTTGCATGAAGTGAAATATTATAGAGGCAGGAGGGAGTGTCAGAAGGGGAGAGATGGGAAGGAGGACAGGGCATGTGGACCAAGGTCCCACCGGGGCCCGCCAGAGCTAGGCTGCCTGCCAGAAGTAATACATGGTATTATTTCTCAGTAGAGCACATTATAGATACAGTAATGACTTCAACTACTTTAAGAAAATGGTGATCAGTACCGAAAGTGCTTATCTCATTATTATACACTATTTAAATGCCCCTTCTCCTTAAAGGGGTTTGGAAGGGCGGGGGCATCTGGGTGGTTCAGTCAGTTAAGCAGCCTATCCTTGATCTCGGCTCAGGTGTTGATCTCAGGGTCATGAGTTTAAGCCCTGCATTGGGCCTGAGGCCCACCGTGGAGCCTATTCAAAAAAAGAAAGGAAGAAAGAAAGAAAGAAAGCAAACAAACAAGAGAAAAGAAAGAAAAAAAAAAGCAATTTGGAAGGGACAGAATCAGATGGAAATTCTGCTTAGGAAACCAACCAGTTTTCATTCTCAACTACCCAAATGTTTCATTCTCAATTATCCTGAAGAGTAATGTTGCCTATTACTCTGATATATTTAACCTCAAATTCTTTGCGGTTTACATTTAAATATAGTCACCGAAACCACAGCAATGAAAATAACTTGGTGAAATAAATATTTTCTATAAGAAGTAAAAATAGTCTGTGGTCTCACACTGATCCAAAGCTTTGACTGACAGTTACGTTAGTGTCTACACAATACACTATAGGAAAGTAGATGATCATTTTCATCAACACCAGTAGGTAGACACTTCCCAAACGTGAGCTTCTCCATGTGGGAAAAGCAAGGGGGAGAAAGACCGAGCAATGCAAGATTTTGTTTTCTGTATAAAAAATGTGGTAAGAAGGGTGCCAGGGTGGCTCAGTTGGTTCAGCGTCTGACTCTTTATTTCAGCTCAGGTCATGATCTCAGGTCATGATTGGGGAGCCCTGTGTCAGGCTCCATGCTCAGCAGGCAGTCTGCTTGGGATTCTCCTTCTCCCTCTGCTCCCCACTAACCCACCCAACCTCCTGTTTATGCTCTCTCAAACTCTCTCTCTCTCAAAAAAAAAAAAAAGTGAGTCTCCTCTGTCCCCTTACTCTAAAATGGGGGAAGTACTAGTGTCTATGTCATAAAGTACTTGTAAATTGAGGAAGCTAGCACAGGTAATGAAGTGCTTGGGATGCCTGGTAAGCTACATGTAAGTGTCTGCTATTTTATCGGGCCAGGTAGGGTCAACGTGACCCCACCCCAGTCCGAGCACCAGTTTCCTCCGAAGTCAGCCCCGAGGAGCTTGAGAGCACCCCCGGGGCAGACAGCCCCCACTGCTCACTGCAAACCAGCCCCACTGCAGGTGAAGGTATTAATATCTACATCTTCTAAAGGAAAAGCATCAGTCTTGTCCACTTGGGCATCAAATATATCCTGATCGGCTCATCCTAAGATTAGAATTTATTAGTAAATGGCCACACGTTGGCAAGGGTATTTCCACTTACCCAGCAGCGTGAAGGTCTTCCGCGTCTCCACCATGTCTGCCCTGTCATTCACACCCTCGATGATCGTGCTGCCTCCCATTCTTGTGTAGTTAAATTCTTCTGCACTCCCTGCAACCAAAAGATGGTTATGTGTGTCACACAGAAATTTGCGACGCAGGTTTATCAGAAGCAAGACAGGAAGCTCACACATACTGCACTAGAATAAGCACTTGACACACATCACTCCATTAATTCTGTGGGAGTCCATGTGACAGACGCAGAAGCCAGGGCCCAGGGAACTGAAGTGTGTCGCTGAAGGCGCCAGAGCCGAGGGAGGGCAAGAGTCTGAACGTGGGCCTGTCTGACCGCAAAGCTCCTGGGTTTTGCTCCCATAACTCACTGTCCTATATAGCTTTACTGAGGATTACCCTCCACAGAATAAACTGTCCATGGTTAAGATGTAGACTTCGGTGAGTTTTGGTATATGTCCACCCTAACGGAATCAGCACCACAGTCAAGAGATGAACCACATGCACAGCTAATACCTCAATCGTAGGTGGGCCTACCGACAGCTCTTCCAAATTCACTATTCACATCTTGTTCAGCAGACAGGCATGGATGTTACCTTCATACGAAATCTGAGGAACTGTAGCTTCTTCACAAGTGCAAGCAACTTCTCCAAGATCGGAGTGCGTGCGTTCAACTCCCACACACTGCACAATTCTATCCACCAACCCAGCACAAGCAACCGAGGCAAGAGAGCTGTGACAGCACAGGAATCGAGCTGTTTGCGTGACAGGACAAAGAGTTCTGCTGTCCCTGTGGTTTGATTAGTTGGAACGACAAACAATAATGACCTTGAGTCATCAAGGAAGCTCAAATGATGACAGAGACACTCTGTCTCAGAAGGCAGGGAAATATGTCATGCATATTGGAAAACAACCATCTGAGGAAGTTCAGATAAAGAAAAGTTTAGGGATTTGACAGCACCAAGTCCCAGGGGTCAAGGAAGTCTTTTTCAGGTGACTCCAGCTGGATGACCATCATCACCCATGAGCTTTGGAAAAAACCCTAGAGTTGAAAGGTCTCCCCTCCTGGACCCACCCTCAACCTATCATCTTAGTTAGATGCTTCAATTCTACCCCTAAAACCCAAGGGCCTGTTTTGGACAGAGTATTTTTTAAGTAATATTACTATAAGAAGAAAGCAACCTTGGGGCACCTGGGTGGCTCAGTCAGTTAATCATCTGCCTTTGGCTCAAGTCATGATCCCAGGGCCTTGGGATCAAGCCCTATATCCGGGCTCCCTGCTCAGGGGGGAGCCTGCTTCTCCCTCTCCCTCTGCCTGCCACTCCCCCTACTTATGCTCACTCTCTCTCTTTCTCAAATAAAGAGAATCTTCAAAAAAAAAAGAAAGAAAAAGAAATCAACCTGGAATTTAAGTCCCTACGTAAAAGAGAGACATGTCCATGCATTATATAACACGTACCCAATTTAAGATGTTTAAATTCCGACTGCTGGGCAGATGCACAAAGCTGATAAAAAATGTGGTAATTTCGTTCATTTTCCGACTGTAAAATAAAGGAAAGTCCTGAAATTACACAAGCTTTTTACAAGTAAAAATATGAGGCTCTTAATGGAGGGGTCTTACATGGCTAACCTGGATTGACAATTCCGCTCTTAGGGACACTGACAATTTACCCGTTGTTTTTTCTCTGGTCAATAACACTGTGCCCCAACCTGTTCCCCTCTGCTGGCTCAAGACCACCTTCCAGATAAGGACCCCAGAAAAAAATGTCATTAAGTGAAAACACCCTGTGAAATGAGAATAATGTAATTTGTATCAGTTGAAAATTTTAAAATACTCCTTGTAATAAATATAACAATTACTGTTACTCTCTTGGACCAAAATTATGGAATTTTCTCCATTTTACTGACAGAAGAGTCTTTCTCTTAAACACCCCCTACTAACTGTAAACCCATTCCCTTCCTGGTCAAGAAAGCTGGTCTAAACAGCTTTGTCTGTTTGAAGAAGTTTTTTTTTTTTTTTTTCTAATTTTTTTTTTTGTTTGAAGAAGTTTTTATGTTCTGAAAAGATAAACTTGTTTGTTAAACTTGAAGGATCCAAAATTTTTCCCTTTGGTGGATTCATATCACTCCACTGATATTGCATCTATCTGTCAATTTTTTTTTTGTTTTTAAGAAGCAGAAAGAAGGGGCGCCTGGGTGGCTCAGTGGGTTAAAGCCTCTGCCTTCGGCTCAGGTCATGATCCCAGAGTCCTGGGATCGAGCCCCGCATCTGGCTCTCTGCTCAGCAGGAAGCCTGCTTCCTCCTCTCTCTCTCTCTCTGCCTGCCTCTCTGCCTACTTGTGATCTCTGTCTGTCAAATAAATAAAATCTTAAAAAAAAAAAAAAACAGAAAGAAGAAAAAGCCAAAAGGCAAATGAAAGATAGGAAATTCGATTCTTCAAGTCACAGAAAAATGCAGGTGATCTAATGAGTACATAAGTGCGAACAGTGCTTTGGAAGTTGGGAAAAAGGATATTTAACTGCTGTTTGTATCCTTACCTGAAAGACGACTCTGGATTTCTCCAGCAGGTACGTCCTCATGTTGGCTCCTATAATCTGATTCCTCTCGTCAAAGCTGATCTCTGTGTACTTCCCAAACCGACTGCTGTTGTCATTGCGGGTCGTCTTGGCGTTTCCGACTGCCTGCAGAACACAGGCCCTTCAGTAACGTGACAAAGGTCTTTGCATCCGCACTATTGGAGCGGTTTCAACAAATCCAGTCCTGCGTGCTGGGGAGGGGTCTGACTAGCAGAGGGAGGTTGAGGCGGAGGGGTTGGGGGAGGAGGAAAGCAGCCCAAAGCTCGCGGGGAGCCAGACGTGTCCTCAGCCTGCCGTTCAGGGCTCTCCTCTTTTGCTGAGACACTGGGCAGGATCCGCTGGACCACGGGCTCTGGTGTTTCCTAGCCCCAGGCTCCTTCTCTGCTACCTGTGTAACGCTAGAGCAGTTATTTCATCTCTGCAAGGCTCGGTTTCTTTACCTGTGGTGTGGGACTAACCTGCATCCTGCAGAGTGGGGAGGATGACCTGAGACAGTATAAAGTGCCTCGACATATCCGCGCTCTGAGTATTACAGATGCTCCACTCAAAGAACACGTCCCTCAACTTGATTTCTATCCTAAGCTCGTCACTTTCCTACTCAGACCTTCCACGCGACCAAAAAACTCTGCTCTCTCATCCTTTCCACGCTCTGGGCAAGACTTTGGCTTTTTACTTCTGCTCTTGAATCCTGTTTCTCCTCTACCCATCCCCTCCCCCGTCCCTGAGCACTCTCCATCTGGAAATATGCTTCTCATGCACACAAACTAATCTTCCTGCCCAGGTCATCATGCTTTCTGATGACACATTTACTGAGTCCCTGAGGGCCACATGCTCGGGTGGCAAAGGTGAGCCAAGTGGACAGGGTCCTGCCTCTCTGGAGCTTACCATCTAGTGGGCAAGATCGATCCTAAACAAATAATCACATAAATTCATCCACTGGGCAGTGCCTCTGGACAACTTTACTATTGCTCTCTTCGATTGTGATCTATGTTTCCATTTAACTTTAAAGTATGTTTATGTTAGAGGAGTCTTAAGACTTGGGGACCGGGTCTTACTCTTTTCCATCACCTCCTGTATTATCTGACACAACGGCTTAAACAAAATACGTGGTCTGATAAATATTTATTCATAATTCTGATTTGAGAAGACAGAGAGAGGAGGTCTAAGAATCTAATGGTCTTAATTTTTTGCTGTGCTTCCAAATAAATCGAAGTCAATCCTTTTCCCATTTTGCAAAGCAGCCGGTGTTGGTCTTCGGACATCCCCTGGGCCTTTCAGATGTCCCTTCTCCTTTGAGGGCTGGCTCCTTCCTCCTGAGTGCCCGCATGGCTGGCCTTGCCCACACCTCTGCCCTCGTTGCATTGTGTAAATGGATCAGCTCTCGGGGAGGGGAGAAGGAAAGGTCTTGATATGTAGCACTTGCCAATTTGTAAGGTGCATATATTCCCACCATGACTGATGTCAAATTACCAAAGGTTTAACAGTCGGCTTGCAAAATAGCCCCTGAATATTCACCAATCAGCTCCGAAAGTTGGTGCACTTTCCTGCCCTCGCTTCCATTGTCTTTAAAGGGGAGGACTCGAGTAAGCCATGAAAACACATACACAAACCAACCCACCTCTCCATCACACACTGTCCCCTGTGACCCTGCTCCCCACCCCCGCTGGATGCATACCTCTGTTATGGGGTTTGACGCCAGAACCTTGTCCTCCACGTGGGTGTTACTGCTGGACTTGCTGACGGTGGCAAAATACCTCATGGCGTAGCGAGCGGACACGGTCTTCCCGGCACCTGACTCCCCACTTACAATTACTGACTGATTTTTATTGTTTCTAAAGCAAATAAAAGGATTTTTTTAATGCTCATTTCTTCCTATTAAAAAGGCAATATACACTCAGGAAGAAAAAATGCAGACAAGTGGAAAGAAGGCAAACTCTGCTTCATCACTCTAACTGTTTTAATACTCCAGTGCATTTCCTTCTAGTCTCTTTTTCTATGGGATCAAGCTGAACACACAACTGTTTCCTGCTCTGTCCCCCATGCTGAGGGCCCCCCAGACCACTCTTATGTCAGTGATCTGCTAGAGGACTCGCAGGGCGCAGCACATAGCCATACTCACGGCTAAGACTTATTATAGTGAAAGAATACAAAGTAAATCTGCAAAGGGAAAGGGCACAGGGCGACAAATCCAGAGGAAGCCAGGCATGAACGCTTAAATCCTTCAGCAGTGAGTTATGACAACCCGTGGGAAGTGCTGTCCACCAGGGAAGCTCTTCAGAGAGTGGGGGCCCAGGGTTTTCACCAGGGGCTGGTCACATAGGCATCCTCAGCTGAGCACATACCGAAATTCAAGATGCTCAGAAGGAGAGTGGGCGCTCAGCATGAGCTCCATCATTTACACAAACAATCCAGGTACAGTGAGTCACTCTCACCAATTAGGCCGGGTGGGAAACATCCTAAAATCCAAGCTCCTATAGGTTAGCCCTGGGCCAACTGTGCAAGCAGGCCTCTGAAGACAGTTGTCTCGGGACTAGTTCAAGTCCTCTCTGTGTATCGCCACATAAACAAAAGACATTTAAAGACATTACTTTGGAGAGCAACTATTCAAAATACGCTTGGGAACATATGTGCTCAGTAAAACAATGTGTCCTACATATTTTAGAGATCTTTAAAAATGCATTCAACTTTTCACATCGTAAGATGATGATAGAATCTTCCTATCATGCTGGTCTAGGTATCCAGCATTGCTGATATATTACACACTGCACAAATACTTTATAAGGATTCTCATTTAAGCCTTGGAAAAAAGTCTATGCCACCTATACCCATTTTACAGAAGAGTACAATAGGGGTTCAGAAAAGTAAAATGACTTGACCCAGGACACAGAGTATGCAGCCTTCCTGTGAACACCGGAAGGACCTCAGAGATAGCGTTCCTGCCCAAAAAAGCAAGCCTCTGAGGAAGTGAGTGACAGACATCCCCAGTATCCCTTGGCCAGGTAGAACAGGGAGGGGGTTTTAAAGCCAGGCTCTTCCAAGTGCCAATTCAGCATCAGCAAGTACAACAGAAAACTACCTTATGTTCAGTACTGTTACAGGAAGCCCTTGAGAGAAAACGGGGTCTTTGATCTTGACCCTGGTTCAGCCCTATAGCTCCCATGAGCTCAGACTGCTGATACCCAGGAGCCTCCCTGGCCCATCAGGCTGTGAGCCATGAACTTCCATCACAGAGACCTACATCTCTGTGGACTCTGTGAACTACATGAACTTCCATCACGGAGATCTACAGGGAGCAGGACAAATCCCAGAACCATGGGTGTTTTATAATTGGAAGGAATCTTGCTATAGCAGAGACCAAAGTAATTGGTCATTAATTGTTAAATCGCTACTCAACATTCATCCTTTTCTTCCTTGTTAGAGACTATGTCCCATCTTCTAGTGGGCACACCACTGCCCATATGGAAGACTATATATCCCAGCTCTGCTTGTCCCTAGGCATGGTCATGGGAGTAGGTCCTGCCCAATGAGCTGTGAGCAGAGGGGTTTTGTGGGGTTTCTAGGTAGTCTCCATAACAGGAGGGGCACACACTTCCCCTCTGACACTTTGTCACCCAGAGTATGGAGGAGACAGCTAAGTATTAGCCTGCCCTCAGGAAGAAAGTCTCACTCCAGGGACTGAAGATCTGGAAGGCATTGGGTCCCTGACGGCTGGAGGAGGTGGCATGCTAGTCCCAGACTGTCCATCAGCCCATCAGTCTTTTTTGCAGGAGAGGACCACACACTCTACCTTGTTCACGCCACCATTCTTTCCCCCTGATTATAAGCCGTGAACCATGAATGGGTGCTCTCTGAGTGTCTGGCTCACAGATAAAAACAATAAGGCTATGGGAGTGGAGAGGCTGTGCCCGGGATTATGTGGTAAATGGTTAGCAGGTCCAGGCCCTGTGCCTCAGGTTTGTGTTCACCAGGGCAAAGCTCAAAGCACTTCACAGGGGCATTGCCAGACTTAAAAGAGATCACTGCCTGGAAAGTTCTTTTGAGAACCACAAAAGGGTCTACAAAGGTAGGAAGGTGTTTCTATTCTTCATACTTTACAGATGAGGACACCGAAGCCAAAAACCAAAAGATATTACACGTGGAGTCAGAAACCCCAAGCACACATCCCGGCTCTGCTTGCTGGTGGCCTTGGGTGGGTGACCCCCAAACCTCAGCTTGTTGCCCAGGTGTCTCCATCGCAGGCCAGTCTGAGGGTACCCTCGATGGTGTACGAGAATGAGTGCACGGAGCCTGCTCCACGGGAGGCTTTTAATAAATGTTCGCCAGCAAAACGAAAACTCCACGGGGCCACACAAAGCACAGGTGACAAAATGAGGCTAAAGCTCTACATCCCCCACAGCTAACACCTGTGCTCCTCTATCATAAGACTTTGCTGGCCTGGATCGGGGGAAAAAGCTTGAGCATCTCACAGCGGAGAAATCAACATTCCTCCAAACAAACACACCACAAGTGAAGCATCCGACATTCCCAGATTGGTAGGTTTGGCTTTTGACTCCCGGGAAGAAGAAAAACCAGGAAACCTGGTCTAGACAGGTTATGCAGTCAGTCATTTGCTACTGCGTTATAGGTAGTCCGCTCTACCACAGTCCCCTTTAACAAGACCAGTGCCAGAGGGTCCCCCTCCACAGTGAGGGCCCAGCACACACGAGGGTGGGGCGCTGGGCCAGAAGGAGGGAGCCCCGCCCAGCAGGAAGCTACCTGGCCATCTGCTTGTACGCCTCTTCGGCCACGGCAAATATATGCGGGTCCATATCGCCCATGTTCTGCCCGCTGTAAGCGTGGATGATGGCATCTCCGTAGATCGGCAACTGCTTGTAAGGATTCATGGCCACCAAAATGATTCCTGGGGAAAGATGCCCGATGCAGTGCTGGGGATTTTACTGTCACCTGCTTCTCCAGGTTCTTAGGAGCAAGCCCAGCTCTGCCAGTTATTAAGCGTGCCCTGTGACTTGGGGCAGGTCACATAACTCTCTGGATCTCAGGTCCCTGTGGATGCCACCCACATTTCTGGGCGACTGTCAGGATTGGAGGAGACGACAGATGGGAATGCCCTAAAACTGAAAGCTCTTGCAATTCTCAATGTAAATATAATGATAACATCATTGCCCAGAGTAAGTAATAAATGTATTAAATCCAATAAGAAACTCAAACACAAGCTTTATCCAGTTACAGCTTTCTTGGGAGTCTGATCTTAAGTCTTGCACAAGATTCTCCCCACCCGTAGATACTTCTGTTTACAACTCTTGAAGATCAAATGTCTGTGCTTGTCAGACAAAAATCTGAGCAAATGTCTAGGTCCGAGTGTACCTCTTGGCAGAAGTCAACATTTCTAATGTAAACATGATATAAAATATACTCGGGACACCCTAGACCACAAGCACGGTGTTTCTGGTCATGGCTGCTCTCTTAGAATGGCTCTCCTTACCACTGTAGGTGTAAATGAGTTTGGATTCTGCAAAGCGGACTCTGAGATTGTGGAGCACCGCGGGCTCATGGAGATAGCTGAGGGCCGTGAGGTCATTCTCGCCCACGAGGATGTCAGGGTTCCGAAGCGGAGGCAGAGATTCTGGATCAACGGAATAATCCAGCTCCTGCGGACAAAGATGGGATTAAAGTCCTAGAAGTGAAAGACTCTTGGTGTTTCTAAACTCCTGTCCTCCGTCCTATCCATCCTCTTTTGAAGTGATCCCGGACACTCTGAAAAACAAATGTATGTGGAGCAAAGAGAAAATCACCTCCATGACTGACTCTTGGGGAATGGGAGCCAGGGGACTAGGATATTGGCTGTGGGCCCAAGGACAAGTCTCTCATCCTTTCGGGACCGTTCCTCTCTCATCTATGGAAAGACTGGCTGGAGCTACAAGACCTCATTGAAGGCTCCGTGAGAAGTGACAGGGAAGCTACATGGGCAGGGACCTGGGCATGCCACCCCCAACTCTGCCACAGGGGGTCCACTTGTTATGTAGGTTAGATGCTGAGCACCATGACCGTTTTGCTTGAAAACAGGGTCCTGCTGGGTGGTAAGAAGTGTCTGAAGGAGCCCATGTGTGTGACGGTCTCTCTTTGAGAGGACAGGGGTGCTCTGACTCCCATCTATTGCTGAAGGCGGCCTATTCCTGTCATCCTGGGCACTGGCTGAGTAAGGCTGAGTAACTTGCTGGGGATGGTGTCTCCTGCATTGGGTTTCACCAGCGTTCTGACAGCAGCGGCCTGAGCAGAACGAAGGAAAGTTTGGCAAGCCTTGTGGTGTCCATGATGGACACCTGCTCTAAATTTCTTTGCTTTCATCTCACAACCTGGGGAAGTGACTTGAGCAAGATCACCCAGCAAGCTTGTTTCCCTTCCATGTTCCTAGGCTGCCTGCCTTTCGATTCCTGGTCCTGAACCTGCTCCACACAATGACGTGCCCCCCCCCACTAGTGCCCACCATGCAGACCCTCCGCCAAGTATTCAGTCAGTGGTCCTCTAGACTGCCCCCCAAGGAGGGCACGTCTGCCCTAATTAACAGCTACGGAGGCAGCTTCAGAAAGGCTACTCTCCTTGTCCAACCTCACAGGGTTCTTACGGACCTGGCTGGCTCTGAAGCCCGAGTCATGACACCTCCCGTCCACACGGACGGGGCTTTGTCGGTGACTTGGTTGGGCTGTGTGGCCTGAGGAGAACGGCTCAGGACAATCCAGGCCAACTGGATTGAATCACAGCTGCCTGCTCTGTTTCCAGTGCAAATGTATTTGTAGGTCGGCCCCAAGCAGAGTTATTATTTTTCCCTATTTTATTGAGAAGTAATAGACACATGTAATTGTATAATTTTAAGGGGTCCAACACAATGGTTTGATTTACATGTGCTGTGAAATGATTAGCACAGTAGGTTTGGCTAACATCCATCACTTCATATCTATGTAATAAAAAAAGGAGAAAAGAAAAAAGAAAAAAAAATTTCTCCTTGTGATGAAAATTCTCAGGATTTCATTGAAGTTTCCTAGCAGCATGGCCCCAGTCATTGTGCTGTGCACGACACCCCTAGGACTTATAGCTGGAAGTTTGTATCTTTTGGTCACCTTCTTCCCCTTCCCCATCCCTACCCCTGCCTCCGATAACCAGAAGTCCCATCTTTTTTTCTGAGTTTTATTTTGTTTTTGTTTTTTTTTAATGTTGCCGGTTTGTTGTTGTTGTTTTTTTTTTTTTTGATTCCACATATAAGTGAGATCATATAGTCTTTGTCTTTCTCTGACTTATTTCACTCAGAATAATACCTTCAAGTTCCATCCACATTATCACAAATGTTAGGGTTTCTTTTTTAGGACTGAGGGATAGTCCACTGTACGGAAACACACAGACAACGACTTCTTTATCTGTTCATCCGTCGATGGACAGACACCTAAGTAGTTTCCACATCTTCATTATTGTGACTTATGCTGCTATAAACATGGGGGTGCAGATTCCTTTTTGAGTTCATGTTTTTGTTTCCTTTGGATATATTCCTAGAGAGGAGCAGCTAGATCACATGGTAGTGCCGTTTTAAAATGTCTGCGGGTTCTCCATTCTGTTTTCCGTAGTGACTGTACAATTTAGAGTCCTACCAGCAGGGCCCAGAGTTCCCTTTTCGCCACATCCGCACCACATTTCTTACTATCTGTCCTTTTGATGATGGCCATGCTAGTAGGCACAAGAATATATAGATGGTGGTTTTGATTTGTATCTCCCTAATAACTACTCATGTCGAGCCCCTTTTCAAGTGTCTGTTGGCCATCTGGGTGTCTTCTTCAGAAAAATGTCTATTTAGGTCCTTTGCCCATTTTTAGTTTTTTTTTGTTTGTTTGTTTGGTTTGGGTTTTTTTGTTTTGTTTTGTTTTCTATTGAGTTTTAAGAATTCTTTTTCAGCAACATTGATTTTTATTTTTTAAAACTTAAAAAATTTTTTTATATGTTTCAGAAGTAGAGGTCAGTGATTCGTCAGTTGCATATAACACCCAGTGCTCATTACATCACATGCCCTCCTTAATGCCCATCACTCGGTTAACCATCCCCCCACCACTCCCCTCCAGTGACCCTCAGTTTGTTTTCTACAGTTAGGAGTCTCTTATGATTTGGCTCCCTCTCAATTTTCATCTAACTTTCCTTCTCTTCCCCTATGTTCATCCATTTGGTTTCTTAAATTCCACAGATGCTTATATTTTGGATAATACCCCCTTATCAGATATACGGTTTGCAAATATTTTTTCCCCTTCTGTAGGTTGTCTTTTCACTTTGTGGATAGTTTCTTTTGCTGGGCAGAGGTTTTTTAGTTTGATGTAGTCACACCTGCTTATATTTTCATTTTGTCCCTTGTGCTTTAGGTGTCAAATCAAAAAACATCACGAAGACTCATGTCAACGTGCTTTATTCCTATGTTCTCTTCTAGGAGTGTCATGGTTTCAGGTCTTACACTTAAATCTTTAATTCATGTTGAGTTAATTTTTGTGAGTGATGGAAGATAAGGGTCAAGTAGAATATTCTTAATCTACACTTTTTTTAAAAAAAGATTTTATTTATTTATTTGACAGACAGAAATCACAAGTAGGCAGAGAGGCAGGCAGAGAGAGAGAGAGGAGGAAATAGGCTCCCTGCTGAGCAGAGAGCCGGACGCGGGGCTTGATCCCAGGACTCTGGGATCATGACCTGAGCCAAAGGCAGAGGCTTTAACCCACTGAGCCACCCAGGCGTCCCAATCTACACATTTTTATTTTGAGAATAAAATCAAGAAAAATGCTGCTCATATAAGATTTTTCTTTTCCTGAGTTTTTCTGATATCATTTTAATTCAATAACCTCCTTTCCAAGTTCAGCTGCTGCGTGTGTGTGTGTGTGTGTGTGCATGAGTGTGTGTATGTGTGTGTATGAGAGACAGAGAGAAAAAGAGGAGAGTCTTTGGGGGAAGGGCAGTATGTAAAGAACATTAGATGAACAGTTGGAGGAACAAAACAGTCTTTGTCCTTCGTAGAAGAGAAGAAGGATTAAGCTAAGGAGCAGTCTGGCTGCCTGCCCTCTTACCTGCCTCTCCTGGGCTCACCTTAGAGCCAGGAATGTCGCTCCCTGAAGCCCTGCTGATACGACTAAAGCACCAAGTCATGAGATTTGTCCTCCCAGAGCCGCACGCTCCCTAATGAGAACTTGGACCGCGCACGGGATGTGCTCAACAAGGCTGCAAAGAGCCACTGGTGGGAAAGGGCAGGTTCCATGCAAGTACGGCATCCTCCTGCCGGTCTCGAGTCGCACTTGCGTGTGCATGTGCGTGTGCATGCATGCACACACATGGATCATCTCATTTGATCTACAGCAAACCTGTCACTACGGTGCTGTTAGGAACTCCAATTTGCATATGAAGAAACCCAAGGACTCAGGGTTACAGACTTAGAGAGTGGCCACAGCAGGCTTTGAATCTGTAGCACGATTCTTGAGGGAGTGCCCTTAACCACTATGTTCACACGCTCATCTCCCTTCCCAGGATCTCAGGAAACAGCTCTCGAATCCATGATAGTCTCATTGTAAATTCTGTGTCCTGTCTCTACAGAGACCTTGTGCATGACTCAAAACTTCCAACATTTTAATATTCATATGATATTCTCTGCACCAACTCTAATACCCAGATGGAACACGAATCCTTCGCCCAGCTCTTCAAGTCCAGGGACTTGAAGCTAAAAAGTCAGGTCACCTGGTTATGGATCCAGTGGGGGGGTGTCATTACAGCTATGGAGTATGGCGGCAAAGGACAGCTCATGATGGGTACTTAAAGTCATGGTAAAATCTGCTGGAACCGACAATCAAAAGACATATCCGACCTTTGGGAGGACCTGCTCACAGGCACCCCGGATCCCAGGAACCACCGCTGACGTGCTCCAGCCGCACAGACAGGCTCCTCACAACATCACACAAAGCTGGCACTCCGTTTCTGTCCCACCTCCCATCCCTTCCCCAATCACCCTGCCACATGAACCCCTGGAGGTCCCAGTGCTTGCCTGTTTCTACCACCCATGGACGGATTTTACTCCCTTTTGTTCTTCTCTCACCCCTCCCTCTCCCTTCCTATTTTCTATCTCCCTCCTCTATTTCTCTTCCTCTTCCCATCATGATGTTTCTCTCTACCAGTTTTTGCTTTGGGCTCAGACCACCTCCCTCCAAGTTTCTCATCTTTGCTCACGCTTTGTGCTGAGAGCGTGACCAAACTGGCAGATCATTTTTCAGTGTTCTCCCCACCATGCTGGATCCCAAGGGATGCAGCACAGGTCAGAGACCTGCTTCCTGTGTCTCGCTCCAGAGAGAGGCCCTGGTGACACGGGGGCCCTTGATGCTTTCATTAGGGCAATGTCGGGCATGTGGCACAAACAGGAGGGGATCACAGCACCACCTGGCCCCTCCCACGGGACCACAGGTCACCCTCCACACGGGACCCAGCTACCTCTTTACACGTTGTGGCAGCCACGGCCAGCAAGGACCCTCACCGTTCCATCCTCCAGCAAGAGTCTCAGGACTTTGTCACCAACTCTGTAGTCTTTGGCTATTTCAGCAGACTTCCAAACTTCTTCAGGATCAGGAATCCATACCCTGTTGTACTGAACAACAGAATAAAACAGGCTTAGTTTCAGAACTTTGAAAACAAAAACACAGATCATAAGATAATTAGACTCAGGGAGATCTCTTTCTGTCTGCTCAGTCGGTCCCTTCTTCAGGAATACTTCTACCTAACTGTTGCTTATGAGGTAGTCTTCAGTGTGTAGTTGCTTCAATTTCATAGGCAATGGAATTCCTAAAGCATCCTAAACATACTTTGAAAACTGAGAGTGTAGGGCTAGAAAGAAAATCATGGGACTTCATGGGAAGAACTGTCTATGAGAGTTGAAACAGAGGGATTTGGTTCATACCTGATGGGCTGTGGGGCTCTGGGCCAGACACTTAACTTCCTGTGCCTCATTTTTCTCATCCATAAAGTGGGTACAATATCTACTTCACATTCGCTGGGAGGTTAAATTAGACTGTGTAGTTGAAAGCACTCTGCCAGATGCTATGCAAGTATTGCTAGAGTAGTGTTACCTCAGTCTTTTTTTTTTTTTTTTTTTTTTTTTTAAAGATTTATTTATTTGACAGATAGAGATTACAAGTAGGCAGAGAGGCAGGCAGAGAGAGAGAGAGGAGGAAGCAGGCTCCCAGCTAAGCGGAGAGCCCGATGCGGGGCTCGATCCCAGGACCCTGGGATCATGACCTGAGCTGAAGGCAGAGGCTTTAACCCGCTGAGCCACCCAGGCGCCCGTGTTACCTCAGTCTTAACCGCACTGGTGGATAGCCAAGGATTCCCACTGTGGGACCTGTGGAAGGCCAGCTGCGGCTGCTGGGCTCCACTCCCAACAGGCAATTGCAACAGCTGACTCAGTGTTGGTATATAAGTCTTTAGGTAGAATCTCATTCTATGAACTGAATTAGGTCTCTACCTGTCCCCCTCCAATTCATATGTTGAAGCCCTAATCTCCAATGAGACTGAATTTGGAGATAGGGTCTTTAAGTGGTAATGAAGGTTAAATGCGGTAAGAAGGCCCTGATCTGATGGAGTTAGTGTCCTTGTAGGAAGAGACACCCGAGAGCTCCCACTGCAATCTCCACCTGCATCTGCCTAAAAAGGCCACTAGAGTACACGCGGGGAAAGCCACTGTCTGCACGCTCAGACTTCCCAGCCTCCATAGCCGTGACAACATAAGCATCTGCTGTTTAAGCACCACCCAGGCCACAGGCTACTTAAGGCAGCCCTAGCAGACTGACCTGCGTGTCTAATACTCACACTGGCACGCTGGGAAGGAGACAGCCTCACTCTCCAGAACTCACCAGTGGCACCTGAATGCTGCTCAAGATAGACAAGGGGGCTTCTGTGTCTGTCCCAGGGCCCACACTTAATTCCTCTCTTCCTGTCGGCAGCACCCACGGACTACTCCTACTCCTCCTTCCAGATCCCACGTCTCACACTGCTCTGCAGGGCTGTTCATCTGTTCATCCATTCATCTATCCATTCATTCGTTCCACACTTGCTAATAAGCATCTATTATGTGTATGCGCTGGGTTGCTAAGAAGGAAAGGCATTTGCTCTCAGTCACCACAGTCCTTCTGCTAACCCAGCCAGCCTCTAAACCAGAGCCGCAGGTGCCAATGTGCATATTTGCATCCCTCTGCTCCTCGGGCCACTGGTCTACCGCTGCCTTCTGACTGAGGAAATACTTCATTGTGATGAAAGATTGTACCTTCAGGAGTCTTGAGTTACAAAAAGATTCTGAGCAATAAAATCATGGCATTTTGATTTTCCTCGGTACCGTTCTATATATTTTCTACAATTTGCATGTTTTACTTTTATAATCAGAATAATCTTTAAAGGCAAATATCAAAATATAGGTCCACAAAAAAAAAAAACGTGCACGTGAATCTTGATAGTAACTTTATTCATCCTGGACAAAAACTGGAAACAAACTAGATGTCCATTAATACAAGAATGAATGAAAAGACAAATGAAACTGTGGTACATTCACACAATGGAATACTATTTACCAGTAAGAAGAATCAATTACTGATACAAGCAAGAATGTACACAAATCTCCAACCGTGAGGCAGAGCTAAAGAAATATCCACAAGTGAGTATGTTCTGTCGGAATCCCTTTGAAGGGTGAGGACAGGTAAAACTACGGTAAGGGGGTGAGTCAGAGCAGTAGTTGCCTCTGGGGGTAGGTGGTGCTGGGAAGTGAGTGGGAAGACCCTCAAGGGAATGTTCTGGGGGTGATGGCAACATTCTATACCTTGATGGGGTTTGGGTTACCCAAGTGATAAGCACTTATCAAACCTCACAGAACACAGACCTAAGACTGGTGTTTTACTGTTTGAAAATCTTACACAAAGAACTAAACAAATATGAAACTCTTAACAATAGACATACTAATATATTTAGGACGACATGTACTGAGGCATGTAATTTACTCTAAAATGCTTCAAAAAATAAGATGGTCTAAGGACTGGACAGAAGGATAGGAAGATGGCTAGACATATAACAAATATGGTGAAAGGTCATGGTAGAATCAGGTGATAGGACAGATGGTCACTATAAAGTCCTTTCAACTTTATTGTAACTAAAAATCGTTTGATGTTGGAAGAAATAAAGAAAAGTAAGAAACAAATTTCAGAATGCCAGTACTAGACTGGGACAAAGTTGATTAAGCAGCACATCCATTTACCTATTAGTTAATAATAAATTGACT
Organism: Meles meles; assembly: GCF_922984935.1. Classification (NCBI taxonomy): domain Eukaryota; kingdom Metazoa; phylum Chordata; class Mammalia; order Carnivora; family Mustelidae; genus Meles; species Meles meles. Next base: position 74,861,792 of record NC_060071.1, read on the forward strand.
TATTTAAGCAAAGAAATATATACGTATCTCAGTGGCTGGGTATCAGTCCTGAGTCCCTAGTTTATTTGGTTTGCTTTAATTCTTGACAGCTAGGCGGGATCCTGCAGGAGCTTGCTGAAATGAGTCACGGGATGGGTAAGATTTCAGACACAGGGACAGAGAAAACGGAAGAATGACCTGGAGGGCAATGATACACACTCAGGTACACATGTCCACGCAAACGTGGACAGAAGCCTCATAAACACACAGGCACCCCCCCCCACACACACACACACATACTTAATGCCACACACTACCATTTCCTACCTCGGGTTTGCTATCAAAAACACTGTTAACCTCATAAGTGAAATCATTAATGGCATATCCCAATGCATCAAGAGTTGGCCACTATAGAATTTTATTTCATTACATTCTATTATTTTTTTAAGTAGGCTTCAAGCCAAGCATGGAGCCCAACGCAGGGCTCAGACTCACAATCCTGAGATCAAGACCCGAGCTGAGATCAAGAGTCAGACCCTCAACCGACGGAGCCACCCAGGCACCCCTGCCACTAGAGAATTTTAGAACTGAAAGGTCCTGGGAGATCATCTTACTCCAAGTTGTTTGTCAAAGCTCTTTTTAAAGCCACAGAAGGCTTGCTTCAGATGAAATGGGGGCAGCCTCCCACGTGAGACAGAAACAGCGGAGGCATCCTGAGGAGGCTCTGAGCTGGGCGCCGCAGCTGACATGGCCGGCATCCTCCCACGGAAGCCGGGAGTTCTGAGAAACAATGTTAAAGTCACTGAGCCAATCCAAGCCTTTTGTTTTACTGACCCCAAACCCTAAGCTCAGGGAGGCCAGTCATTCACCAAACACCACACAAAGTCACGAAATCCAGGACTCCATGGAGCCAGGGCCTGTGACTCCTACTTTGAACTACTCATTATATGAACGAGTTCATATAAAGTTCATTATATGATCTGGCTTTGAGAAGAATCTCGAGCTCTCAGAGCGCCTGGGTGGCTCAGTCGGTTAAGCATCTGCCTTCAGCCCTGGTCATGACCTCCAGGTCCTGGGATCACGTCCCACCTCGGGCTCCGTGCTCAGAGAGGAGCCTGCTTCTCCCTCTCCCTCTGCCCTTCCTCCTGATCACTTTGTTTCTCAAATAAGTAAAAATATTTAAAAAAGAAAAAAAAGAAAAGAAAAGAATCTTGAGCTCTCACCTGCAACCATCTACTTGAGAGTGCACAGGCTGATTAGTTTCACTGGCTTATTTTGGCCAAAAGCAGTATTAAATGGAAGGCAGTATTAGGACCCTGGAACCAAAATGTCTGCTTCTCTCATGGAGGAAACACAAATGGCGTCGATGGCCCCTGACTCCCCAGGCCGCCCACACCTGCCAGGCCTGGTGCCTCTGCCAAGCAATGCTACCAGTCATTGAGGGCCTGGTGGCTGCAACCCAGCCTGGTAAGTAAACACAACAAAGTTTACCCAGTTCCATGTCAGTTACACCCTTGGGTCCCTCCCTCCTTCCTCACATTCTTTGACCCACAAAGCCAGGCCTTAACGCTTTAACCGGAAGAGCTCACTTTGCAGCATTTAGGCAAACAAACAGCAGCTTGTGCAAACAATGTGACCAGCTCTCATGTGACCTCCCCGGTGTGACTCCTTCCTGTGGAGCAGGAGCCTTCAGACTCAGACTGCTGCCAAGCCCACCAGGGACAGGCCTGCTATGGGGCCAGGGAGCAGGGAAGCCCACCTTCCGTGTCCTGCCTGCAAACACTCTCCCATGGAGGGGGACCGTGTGTCCCCTAACTTCCAAGCCAAGGGAGGCGTGACAATGAGGGGAAGCCTTCAGGAGCACGACCCTTGGGAAGTGATGCGTCCCCGGGAACATGCCAAATCCCCCACCCCACATGCTCAGCTGAGGAGAGGGCACCTTGTTTCCTTGCCTGCCTACCGGAAGGCATCTGTGGCTGTTGGCCACAAAAAGGACCTGACGACCTGACATGGAATAGGGAACACCACAAGCTTCCTTCCCAGCAGCTCTCTGGACGGGAAGGGAATCTCCACATTCTCAGTCAATCAGGTCAGAGCAGCGATACTATGTTCCCCTCCTCCCCCTCCCTTGTCCCTCCAAGCCCTTCCCAGGCTCCTCAGCATCCCCTCTGTCTCCCAGTGTCCTTCCCAGGCCCTCCTCCTGGTAGGCTTTCTCTAGAGTGTCCTCCATTCCCACAGCTTTGGCAACTGCCCTGGTACCTGTCCACCAGAGACCTCCAGCCCAGACCTCTCAACAGGTCTAGAGCACATTTCCAGTGGTCTCCAGATGCCAGCCCCTACATGTCCTCAGACACTCACAAATTCCAAGCTCTAATGATCATTACATACCCCGCCAAACCCACTCATCCCCCTCAGTTCTCTTGACCGTCTAGTCAGAAACTTGGGACTGTGCTGGACCCCCTTCCCTCCTTCCACCCCCAACAACCAAATGGTCCTCAGGTGTTGGAAAGCCTACATCTTAAACAAGTCTCACCTGTCTGTCCCATCCACCCCCACTGCCATAATCATCAATCAACTCCCTGCTCCCAGCCCCCACCAATCTTCCCCTGACAGACACCACAGTCTGCTAAGGGCTTCCTCAATTAGGCAGAACACCAGGTTTCTGTGGACGTACAGATTCCCTCATCCACAGCTGAATCAGAATTTCCAAGGGTGGGGTTCAACAAGATGAAAGCTTTGAGACTTCCCCCTCCCTTGTTGATTCTGATGAACAGCCAGCCGTGGGGAGCCACTGTCCTGACCCATCTTCCTACTCAGGCTTCTCTCCCTCTTCCGTCCACCCTCTGCCAGCTGTCACCACTAGCAATTTCTAGAACATTCCAAGCCCTTCCTTGGCGCTCTTCCTTCTACCACCAGTGCTACTCCTCCTCTCGCTGCCAGTGAGCAAACTGCTCAGACGTCAAGATTCAGCTCACAACTCCTGTCCTTGTCAGCACTTACCCTGTCAACCCTCTACCCCAAACAGGATTGAATGCTTCCTCTTTAGAGCTTTCTCTCTCTGACCCTTCCCCAGGTTTCTGGGTAGCTTCCCATCTTCTCCACTGGCACTTGAGCCTCAAAAGTCTCGTCTTTGCACCCTGGAACCTGACACAATGACTTCCCCACTCCGTAAACATCTACTGAACAAAAATTCAAATTCCCAGTTTAGTTGCACCAATTAAAGACTAAGCTTTGGGAGCATCTGTGTGTCTCAGTTGGTCTCTGCCTTCAGCTCAGGTCATGATCCCAGAGTCCTGGGAATGAGTCCCGCATTGGGCTACCTGCTTGGGGTGGGGGACACCTGCTTCTCCCTCTGCTTCTGCCTGCTCTTCCTCCTGCTTGTGTGTGTGCTCTTTCTCTGTCAAATAAATAAAATCTTAAAAAAAAAAAAAAAGACTAAGCTTGGTATTTTAGTTTTTACATCTTTTTTTTTAACTCTTTTGAAGTACCCATATATAATACAATGGATAAATCTAATTTTCCAGAGTTATTAATGATACATAGAAATCTAAAAGCTTCTTAAAATAGCCAAATGGAAAGTCATTAGACTGAAATTTGACCTTATTTTAGAGACCTTGAACTGCTTCTGACCTTGCACGTCTGAGTTCCAGCAAAACTTCCCTGAAGAAGAAAAATCTTCCCTGAAGATGTCTTGTGAGTTCCTCATACAGAAGCAAGAGAAATAGATGACTGAAGGATAATATAATCTGTGAATCTGTGGCAAAACCAATTATAACCTCAGTCCTGATTAATGAGCCAGAACAATTTAAGAAAGATCTCTAGAGCCATGCCATAGAGCTCTCTGCCTCACCACCCATTTACCACTTTCACCAATATCTTAGATGAAGAAAAAAGAAAAGCAAAGCCCACACACACGTAGAACATATGCTCAGCTATGAAGTGGATGGACTTCCCATGAGTCCTCTGAGAGAATGGGGAGAAGAGAAGGAAGATGGGGAAAGTGGTTGAACCACAGTTGTGGTAGTGGAAGGTATTAAGAACACTTGTTTTTGATGTCCATCAACAGATGAATGGATAAAGAAGATGTGGTATATATGTACAATGGAATACTATGCAGCCATCAAAAGAAATGAAATCTTGCCATTTGTGACAACATGATTAAGAACACAGGTTTTTAATCTGGCCTCCTCCTCCACTTCTATGCAACTTTAGGCAATTTACTCAATCTGAGCCATTTGTAAAATTGGGATAACAACATCTACACATAACATTGCTGAATCAGATGAAATAAGGCACATAAAGTAGTGAGCCTGGCATCTGGCACATGAGAAGGGTTCCGTGACTGCGAGATAAAAGCAACCATCATCATCTTCTTCATGCTTCTGCTTTCCGAAAGCAGAAAAACTCATGGATGCAAGCACACAAAATGCTTATTGAGACCCACTGTTCCCTGTTCTCTAGAAACTCTCAGACACTAGGGGAACACAGAGTTAATAAGCACTTACAAGCTGGGGGCCTGAGTGACTCAGTCAGTTAAGCATCTGCCTTCGGCTCAGGTCATGATCCCGTGGTCCTGGGATCAAGTCCCACATCGGGCTCCCTGTTCAATGGGGAGTCTGCTTCTCCCTCTACTTCTACCCCTCCCCTTGCTCATGCTCACTCTCTCAAATAAATTATTAAAATTAAAAAAAAAAAAGAGTGGGCACCTGGGTGACTTGGTTGTTGAACCTCTGCCTTTGGCTCAGGTCATGACCCCAGGGGTCCTGGGATGGAGCCCTGCCTCCAGCTCGCTACTCAGCAGGAAGCCTGCTTCTCCCTCTCTGGTTCCCCTTGCTTGTGTTTCCTCTCTCACTGTGTCTCTCTCTCTGTCAAATAAATAAATAAAATCTTAAAAAAAAAAAAAATGAGGACTTACAAGTCTAAGTGAAAGGCTCCCAGATAGCAGAGCTTGTTGTAAAAATTTCTCACAGGAGACACTCCTCCTAGGTATCTCAAAGTCTTTGGTGCAGTTGTGTATAGGATCAATTCCTTAATTTCTCTTTCTTCTCTCTCATTGTTAGTGTATAGAAATGCAATTGACTTCTGTGCTTTGATTTTATACCCTGACATTGTGCTGAATTCTTTTTTTTTTAAGATTTTATTTATTTTATTTAACAGACAGAGATTACAAGTAGGCAGAGAGGCAGGCAGAGAGAGGAGGAAGCAGGCTCCCTGCTGAGCCTAGAGCCCGATGCGGGGCTCGATCCCACGAGGTCATGACCTGAGCCGAAGGCAGAGGCTTTAACCCACTGAGCAACCCAGGCGCCCCTGTGCTGAATTCTTGAATGAGTTCTAGCAATTTTTAGGTGGAATCTTTGGGGTTTTCAACATAGAGTATCATGTCTGCAGAGCTAAAGTGTGACTTCTTCTTTGCTGATTTAGATACCTTTTCTTTATGAAATCTTACCATTTGCAACAACACAGATAGAACCAGAGGGTATTATGCTAACAAAATAAGTCAATCAGGGAAAGACAATCGTCATATGATTTCACTCATATGTGGAAGTTAAGAAACAAGACAGAGGATCATAGGGGAAGGGAGGGAAGAATGAAATCAGAGAGAGAGAGACAAACCATAAGAGACTCTTAACTATAGGAAACAAACTGAGTGTTGCTGGAAAAGGAGGGGGATGTGGAGATGGGGTAACTGAGTGATGGGCATTAAGGAGGCATGTGATGTAATGAGCAATGGGCGTTACATGCAACTTAAGAATCACTAAATTCTACCTCTGAAACTACAAAAAAAAAAAAAAAAAAGAGGAGGCACTGTCAAATTGAATTTGGAAGGTGAGGCGCTGCTGAGCAAAGCAGTCATTTCAGGCATAGAATGTTGAATGGGCAGAAGTGCACCAAGAGCTGCTAGAATTTTGCGGAGCAGGAGCTGAGCAGTGGAGAGATGCAGAGGCAGGACCTTGAGGCTAGTCAGTGAGTCTCAGAGTGACAGGGGCTTCCAGAGGGTTCGAAGAGTGAATGGCCTAACCGGTTTCTCTCAAAGAGAAATGCTCTCAGCATTTCTAAGGCATGTTGCCAAATAGCTTTTGAAAAGAGAAGGGTCATTTTACACTTCCTCCAGTAGCAATTGCTACTCTCACCACACTTCCTCCCAGGAGTCCCCTCTTTCTCAGAACCTCTCTCCCTGTGGCTCCCATGCCAGGTCTCCCACCTCCTCCTCTTTATCACGGCTCCATCTTGGGCACCCTCTGAATAGTTTTGTTCCTCCGTGAACCGTCTTGGCTCTCTTCTCTCCCTTGGCAAAGCTCTCACTGCCTGGGCTTCAATTCCTACCTTGGGGCAGAAGACTCTGGTGCAACCTCCCCACCAACCTCTAACCACCCAGGGCACTGGCCCCGGGAAACCCCTTCATCGCCTCAAGCCCTGCAGAGACAGAGTCTGCCTCCTGACTTCCTAAGCTCACCTCCCCCGGTGGGCCTCAGTGTGTTCACGGCACCCCCTGCTCTCAATCAACCAGACCCTGAAATCCACGTCATCCCTGGTCCCTCCCTCGACCCAGTCCATTCCTGTCATCACCTACTTCCACACACGCTCTGGATTCTGCCTCCATTCACCCTGTCCAATATGGCAGCGCTAATTCTCTCCCTGATACTTAGGATGACCTGAAAATCCAGCCCCGTGAGTCCCATGGGTACGGCTGGCATACCCCACTTCCTCAAACACAGCCCTGGTTTTGTCTTCCCATGCTCAAAATCTGCACCAGAGTATAAATCTCTGACCTAACTCTTCAGCCACCGTGAAGAGAGAAGAGAGACCGTGAAGAGAGAAGAGAAGACCCTCTCTTCTCAGCTCTATTACCAGCGGGCTCCTCCATCCCTGCAGGGCTTTAGCAAACTGAATTATTCGACATTTCTCATTTCTATCACTTGAAAAAAATCTTTCCAACCTCCCCCAAGCACAATGTTTTAATCAGAAAGAACTTAGCAAATGTTTTATGGCTGATAATATATCTGTCTTCAAGGCATATGCCAGAAGGAAGATGCAACAGGGGGCAGGCAGGTAACAGTGTGAAGTGTGACGTGAGTGAACGGGGTAGCCTGCAGGTCAGGGGTGGTATGACTGTCGCCCAGAGAGCCACCTCCGCCCCGCCCCCCGGCTGCAGTGCCACTATTTGCCGCTGGGTGCAGAAATGGGGTTCAGCTTGCTTTAAAATGTTGTGTGGCTTAAACTGTGCAGAGAAGCAGCACTCCTGGGACATAAAGATGGCCAAGGGTCCCAGGACACAAATGTTGACTTGGGCTAATCCTGTGTGCTGGCCTTCAAGGACAAATGGCTAGATCCGTGGACTTGGGGAATGTTGCGGGAAGTGATGGGGAAGCAAGGGAGAGGGCTTAGATTTTGTTTCCATTTGGGAAAACTCATTAACAAACACGTTGTCTAAAACCTAAACAGACAGCTATAAAAACTTCCCACCTCTGCAACTGACCTTATGGGGACTGACTAACCACCTGGAAAGGAAGAGGCAGCCTTGGGACAAAGGTGCCTATTTGGATACAAAGTGAGAAGGGATGGACCTCAAGGCTCCTTCTGGCTCTGGGAATCTCGGATTCTCTGTCCATCCAAGCTCTTCTCTAGAAAACTCTTCCATATCAGTTTTCCTACATTATGCTTGCTACCTAGTTGGTATTTAAAAATATTTGTGGTGGACGGCACTTGATGATACAGAAGCTTACACTTGTGTATTTTTGCTTCTAAAAAAACAGTTACCTAAAATAAGTTAATCAACAGTTTTCTGTACTCCAAAATATCTTCCAAGCATTGCTTTTTTCCAAAATTTTCTTTTACCTCCAGTAAGCTGAGGACCTCAGAAGCCCTGCTGGATATCTGAGGGCTCACATGCTCAGTGGTAAACTCTTCTGGAATAGTGGAAGTTCAAACAGTGCCCATTTAGAACTCTAGTTAATGGAAATGTGTTAGAGGGCACAGTAATGTTTAGATGATTTGTACTTGTATTATTAATTCAGCAAAGTAGAAGAAAAAAACCATTGAAACAATTATTTATAACTATCATTTGTATCTATAGCAAAATGTCTTTTAAAATATAAACCGAGGGCATGTGTCGGGGGAAATGGATAGATTCTAGTCTTAGCCATGGGAATACTAGCAACCATAGCGTCTACTCCTCTGGGGTGTGAGAGGGTCCGACTTTATGGCTATTCAAAAAAAATTTTTTTTTCAGATTATTTTTTATCCAAATAATTGGCCAAGCTCATCTCAGGAGGTCCTGGGTGCCAGAACTCTATCTTTCTATATAACGGGTGGAGCCCTCAGCCCTAGGGAAGACACGGTTTGCAAGAAACGCTCTAGAGTGACTCCCAGAATCAGCATGTACGTGAAAGGTGCTTTGTAAATTGTAAAGCAATGTGTGTGAGGTGAAGAGCCCGTGGCCTCTGGATTCACGGCAGCCCTCAACCCCTACGGGTGAAGCTTGCCTCATACGCCCAGGCAGCTGCCACTTAGGACTTGAGATGAACTTAATGCACGTGCAGGCATTTCTGAAGACCCAGGAATTCTAGAAAGCATCCTGAATACTGTAGTCCTAAGCTGCTTGTTCAGGGGCTCCGAGGAGGGTCAGGAAGATTATGGATACTATTAGTCGCCGGGGTCTGAGATTTCCACGTCCCCATGGGCAACTCTGATTCCACCTGTGGCTCCGGAGGAGGCGGCGGAGAGGCGCGGGGGGCAGGAGGCGCGATCCCTGGGCACCGGGAAGCTCGGGTCGGGGAAGGCAGCCCCTCGCACTTGGTCTTCCCATCCCGAGTGGACCCAGGCTCCCAGGGGGTGCTTGCCCCGCGGCCAGGGACCAGAGCCCTCGGAGCGCGACTCTTGGTGCTGCCGGTCGCCAAGCCCTCCGCGGCGCTTCCTTGCGGCGAGCGCTGCAGGTGCGCAGGTGTGGCCTGAGCGCCAGGTACAGTCAGCGTTAGCGCCGGCCACCTTCCCTCCCGCGGGCCCGCCCTTAGGTACCTGCGTGTACAGCGCGGCCACCGCCATGGGCGAGACAGGCCAGGACAGCTCGAGGGCCGTGAAGCTTCAAGGCTCGGGGGCCGGGCGGGAGGCTCCGAGGCCCGGGGGCGAGTGACCGCCAGCGCGGCGGGCGCGTAAATCAGCGCTGGGCCACCTTGCCGGGGCAGTTTTCCAGCGGCCGACTACTCACCTCCCCCCGCCCCCGGCGTCGGGGCCTCGGGAGGAGAGCAGCCGCCGATTGGTCGTTCCCGGCCAGCCTGGCGGGTCCGCGCCGCGATTGGCTGGGGCGGGGGCTGCGGGCAGGGAGCGAGCCTCCTTCTGGCCAGCGCTGCTCCGTCCAGTGGGTCCACCTGGCGAGGGTGCCGTCCGCCAGGCTGGATTCCCCCACCTTCAGGGGCCGGAAACAGGTGTGTTCTGAGACGCTCCCCGTCCGAGTTTTGGCTTCCTTAGTTTGCAGCGTGTTTAGTGGAAAGCGCGGAGGATATGATCATGGCCACAGAAAGCCCAAGAGAATCAACAAATTATTAGAGCTGGTAAGAGAGTTCAGCCAGGTGACCATATTCAAAATCAAATACAAAAATGAGTAATTTTCCTTTGTGTGAGGAATAATCATTCAGAAAATCCGATAGAAAGTATGATGGAGAATAAGACAGTTACCACATCAGTGAACATATAAAGTGTCTGGAGATCACACTAACAAAAATGCACTTGGCCTTTGTGGGGAAAATATTTAAATTTCTCTACAAGGACATAAAAAGAAGGCCTGAAGCCATGGGGGGTAAATGCCATTTTCCTGGATGGAAATATTTAAAATTGTACAGGTGTCAATTCTACCCAGATTAATAATATAATGTATACGCCTAATATAATTGGAATAAAAATCCTAGGGGGACTTTTGGAAAATTGTGCAATGATTTTATATTTTATATGAAATAAAATTTATATAGAACCAAGACAATCTTCAAAACAAAAACCAAAGAGGTGAGATTTGCCCTACTATATATGAAAGGATATCACAAAGCCATCATCATCAGAACAGTGTGACACTGGCATGGGAATGGAGAAATGAATAGTGGGACGGAAGGGGTCCATCAGCAGGGCCCCATATGATATGGTGGCCTTAAGGATCAGAGTGGGGAAAAAAGATTATTTAATATAGATGGGCCCATTGTGTGTGTGGTGGGGGAAGCAAATCTATACAAATGCTGTATCCCCCAAAAGAACTCCAGACAGATTCATGATCAAAACTTAAAGGTAAAACCATAGTGTTTGGTTGGTTTTTGTTTTCTTTTTAGGATTGATTGATTGATTGATTGATTGATTTTGAGAGACAGAGTCCAGGAGAGGGGAGAGTGGCAGAGGCAGAGGGAGAAGCAGACTTCTTGCTGAAGAGAGAGAGTGGATCATGGGACTGGAGCACAGGACCCTGAGATCATGACCTGAGGCAAAGGCAGATGCTTAACCTACTGAGCCACCCAGGCACTCCTAAAACCATAATATCTTTTCTTTTTTCTTTTTTTTAAATCACTGGGCTTTTTAAAAAAAAGATTTATTTATTTATTTGTCGGCACAGGAAGAAGCAGACTTTCTGCTGAGCAAGGAGCCCTGATGTGGGACTCGATCCCAGTACCCTGGGATCATGATCTGAGCCAAAGGCAGATGCTTAACCAACTGAGCCACCCAGGCATCCCAAACCATAACATTCTTTTTTTTTTTTTTTAAACCATAACATTCTTAAGAGAAGAAAGAAGAGTACCAGTTTTTAAATGTTAGGTTAGGAAAGAATGTCTTAAGATACAAAATAGCAAAATCATAGGGAGCAAAAATGATGAATTTGAGGTCATCAAAAGGAAAGATTTGGGTTCAGTGAAAAACACCATTCTTAGAGAAAGACAATAGCCTGGGAAATACACTTGCAACATAAACAACCAAGAAATAATTAATATCTATAATATTAATCTAAGATACATTTGAAACTACTGTAAATTGGTCTAAAAAAAGACAGTAAGTCGAATTTTTTAAATTAACCAAGAAAATTAATAGGCAATTTGCACATGAGAACACTCTAATAGCTGGTTAACACATAAAGAGATGTCACCCTTATTAGTAACCAGAGAAATACAAATGAAAACAAGGAGATATCACTTTATAGTCATCAGACTGGCAAAAATATTTGGGATGGACAGCATCAAATGCTGCCTTGGAAGTGAGAAAATCACTTTTTGCTCACACAACTGGTGGGAACTATAGTGATATTGTCATTCTAGACAGCAATCTGAGCATGTTTACTGAAAATAGGTTTAGGCAGACAAATTATCACATGGTCATGAACAAGACAGTTAAATAAATCTTCATCATAACACAGTTATATATTAAAGGAGATACTCACCAATATTCATCAATAGGAGATAAATAAATGGTATATATATAATACTCTACAGCTGTCAGCAGGAATGGATGTGATCTACTTATATCAACTCAGAGAGATATAAAAAGCAATGTTGAATGGATGTATAGCAAAAGTCTTCATATATATTTTAAAACTAGCAAAAAAGCCCTGCAATATTATGTATCATTCATGGATAAAAGTGTATATAAATAAAAGTGTGGGTGATAAATTACAAAGCCAACATTATTTATGCAAGAGTGGATATCTACGATGTTGAAGGAAATGAAATTGACAATAAAGAAAGAGGAGGAACCAAAAAAATTTTAAGGGCCTGGCACAGACCAACAGTGATAGGTCCCACAAAAAGAGGATTTTGATGAATTCAATGTTGTGTACATCTTGTCCAAAATAATAACATAGAGAAAAAGAAAGGACATAAAGTGGGTTGGAGAGGAGTGCCTGGGTGGCTCAGTTGGTTAAAGTGTCTGCCTTTGGCTCAGGTCATGATTCCAGGGTCTTGGGATGGAGCTCCTGCATTGGGCTTTCTGCTTATCAGGGACTCTGTTTCTCCCTCCTCCTCTGCCAGTCTAGAGGTCTAGCTGATTTTTTTCCTAAATAAAAACTTTTTTGAACTTTTATTTTTTAAAAATAAAAATTGCCAGCTGATCTGATTTTTTAAAACTAGCAATATCTAGGGGCACCTGGGTGGTTCAGTTGTTAGAGCATGTGACTCTTGATCTTGGGGTTGTAAGTTCAAGACCCACATTGGGTTGTAGAGATTACTTAAAAATAAAATCTCTTAAAAGATTAAAAATTGTGGAGCGCCTGGGTGGCTCTGTTGGTTAAGCCGCTGCCTTCGGCTCAGGTCATGATCTCAGGGTCCTGGGATCGAGCCCATATCGGGCTCTCTGCTCAGCAGGGAGCCTGCTTCCCTCTCTCTCTCTCTCTCTGCCTACCTCTCTGTTTACTTGTGATCTCTGTCAAATAAATAAATAAATAAAATCTTTTAAAAAAATTAAAAATTGTGTCAATTTACTTCTATAAACAGTGTATGAGTTCAGTTGCTTAATAGCTTCATCAATATTTGATATCTAGTTTTTAAATCTTAGCCCCTCTGTATGTTGTAAGATCCCTCACAATCTCTGCCTTCAGAGTATTTAATCCATTTGCATTTAATATAATTGTTGATATGATTGGAGTTATGACTGTCATTCCATTTTCTATATGGCTTTTATCTTTTGTTTCTGTTTCTCCTTATTTTTTTGTGATAGTGGGTTTTTTACTGTTGTTTTTGTTTTTGGTTTGTCTGTGTGTGTGCACACCATTTTAATTCCCACTTTTTAAAAGAACTGTATTTCTTGAGTTATTTTTTTAGTGATTCCTCTGGTGATGAAAATATGCATCTTAATTCATCACAGATACTTGAGATTAATACTGTATTACTTTCCTACAGCTGCTGTAGCAAAGTACAACAGACTGGGTGGCTTAAAACAACTGAGATGTGTTGTCTCACAGTTCTGATTACTAGCATTACTGCTGGGTGAGGGGTTTTACTGCACTCCATTCCAAATCAAGAGAGCCCCTCAAAAGCAAAGCTGCTGGTTTTCATAGCTCGCCTGACTCTGGTGGAATTACCAGGTTATCTGAGCTGGGTGAGGGGAGGATGATGGGTGCAGCCCCAAGCAATGTTGTCAGACAAATGCTGTTCTTACTCAGAGGTCAGTGGCTTGTCGTGAATAAACACTACTATTTTGTTGTATGATGTTTGTCAATTTGTAGAGCCCTAAAATTGCTGTTTTTGACACTTCTGTCCAGTGTTGTCCTTTTTTGGAGGAGAGAATTTATTGAACTTCTCAGTCTGTCATACCAGAAGTCAAAAATCTACTTAAAAAAAAAAAAAAGATTATTGAAAAAAAAATCCTTATAACACACACTTCACCTATCTTAAGAATACAACTCAGCAGTTTTAGTAGATTCACGGATTAAACTATCATCACAGTTAATTTTAAAAGTTTCATCATCTCAAAAAGAAATTCCATGCCTTGCAGTTATTGCCCCATCTTCTCAATTCCCCAAAACCAACTCCTGCCAGCCCCAAGCAACTTCTAATCTACAGTATGTCATCTTCCTTTTTTCATCAGTTAACCTGGCTAGAGGCTTATCAATTTTATTGATATTTTTAAAGAATGAGTTTTTGGTTTCATCCATTTTCTCTTATTGATTTTCTGTCCTCAATGTCTTTGATTTCTGTCAATTTTTGTTTCTTCTGCTTACTTTGCATTTAATATTCTCTTCCTTTTTAAGTTTCCTAAAGTGGAAGCTTAGATGATTGTTGTTGTTCTTTCTTCTTGTCTAATGCATGCACTCAATGCTATAAATATCCCTCTAACCACTGCTTTCACTGCACCCAACAAGTTTTGATAAATTGCCATTTTCATTTACTTCAAATATTTTAAAAATTCTCTTGAGATTTCTTCTTTGAATGTGTTAGAAGTGTGTTGTTTAAGGGGTGACTGGTGGCTCAGTCGGTTAAGTATCTGCCTTTGGCTCAGGTCATGGTCTTGGGGTCCTGGGATCAAGTGCTGTGTCCAGCTCCCTGTTCAGTGGGGAGTCTGCTTCTCCCTCTCCCTCTGCTCCTACTGCTTATTCATGCACACATTCCCTCGCTCAAATAAATGTAAAAAAAAAAAAAAAAATCTTAAGAAGTATGTTGTTAAAGTTGAAAATTTGGGGATTTACCAGCTACTGTTCTGTTATTTATACCTAGTTTAATTCTATTGTCATCTGAGAGCAGACACCGTATGATTTCTGTCTTCTTAAATATTAAAGGTGTGTTTTACAGCCCAAAATGTGTTGTGTGTTGGTGTGTGTCCTGTGTTCCATGTGCTTTGAGCTTATTTATATGACACTAACAAAAATCTTTTATTTCCATATCTTTATTTGAACAATTTTCTATAATAGCTAGGAGAATACAGCATTAATGACGCACATTTACTAAGGACAACATTAGACAACTACAAATTTAGAGCGTAAATGTCAATCTGATATTGTTTTGGTTTTCATCTTAGTACTAGATGATAACTGGTGAAAACCCATGTTTCGAAGGCTTTTGTTGATATGAGGTGAATTATTAACTTAATTTTTAAAATTCCATGTGAGATATGCTGGGACAGTTTCAGCTTAAAACCAGTTATTTGATAATGCATTTCACTTCTTAGTATTTCTGCTTCTTTCCTAATGGACGTATATTTTCAAGGATTAACTGTATCATGTTTTTCGACATAGATCAAAATGGAATCCTTCTTCCAGATCCAACAAGGAAATATATTTGCAAAACTGCAATGCTCAGTTTCATTGTAGTTAAACGACACATCCGTTTCACAGTAAATTAATAATTAGAATTAGCAATTCAAATACAATATGTTAAATGTCATGATGAGCTCATTTCTGTGTAACATTGGTAGAGCAATTTAAATTTTCCACGGACGCAAAAAAAGTGAACATCACTCCAGGAGTCCACAAAAATACATAACCAGCAATCATAAATTACAACACACATATCCACATTTAAAGGAAAAAGTCACCATTTGTTGGAAAATATTAAATGGCTCACGTGATTTCAGAGAGTCTGAAATGTAGGCTAAAGTTTTATAACATATGGTAACAATAAGATATTTGAAACTATTGACTGAAAAATGCATGAAAATGTACTGACCTACCAAGCATTGAATTATACATACCAGTTTCCACTCGAAAAACATGTTTCTTTCAAAGATTTCAAGCTGTATCACAATACTGAGGAAACGTTAGTCATTTTCAGTCATTTTAGGAAGCTAATGACACTCATGAAGTTAAGCTAATGGGCATTTGTCGCCAGACCAAATTAGAAAATTAAAAAATGTATAAAATGCATCTTGGCAGCTATTTCACAGAGTACCTTCAGTTCCTGATCTAATGAGAAATCTACTGTATATAACTCCAGGTTGATTTAATTTGGGGTAATACAATGGATTAGAACTTAACAGAACTCTTCTTTGTTTTCATTCAAACTTTTATGTATAGTACAGGGTTCCTAAAAAAAATTTTTAAAGCATGTCCATGGAAGGTTTTGCAGTTGTACCCTTTAATCTGTATTAAGAAAAGATCAGGGAGAAAACGTGCCATTAAAGCATTACCAAGAAGCTAAATTAGCTATTTCTTCCATATGTTCATTTGCTTCCTTCTGACACAAAGCCCCCCAAACTCAGGA